>NC_053158.1:72089450-72444450 GCF_016835505.1 Polypterus senegalus
GTAAGAATGTATTCAAAACAAAGAACATTAAAAAATATTAACACAATCTTGTTTTTGATTTCCCATAACTCACATTAGAGTAAAGGCTCTTTTTATTTAGAAAAGTTCCAGTGCTAGGATACTGTGTGTCATCATCTTTCATAGGTAGAGGTTATGATTCTTGATAGCTCACAAAACTCAAAATGAGGCTTTACTTCAAAATCTTGGTGGAAAGGCAACATTAGCCTGGTCCCAAGCTTGAGAAAGCAGACTTCATGGCCTGCATGAGCTGAAATGGATCAGCCTGAAAAACATCACCACAGAGGAAGGTGAGAACCATGAAAAATCCTTGGCTCACTTTAACAAAACAATGTTCTTTTTATATTTAAACAATGTCTTAAAAAAGCAAAAAGGAAAAAAGGCAAACCTACACAACCAAGTACAGTGGAACCTTGGGTCACGACTGTAATTCGTTCCAAAACTCTAGTCGTAACCGTATTTGGTCGTGACCCGAAGTAATTTCCCCCATAGGATTGTATGTAAATACAATTAATCCATTCCAGACCATACAAACTGTATGTAAATATATTTTTTTAAAGATTTTTAAGCACAAAAATAGTTAATTATACCACAGAATGCACAGCATAATAGTAAACTAAATGTAAAAACATTGAATAACACTGAGAAAACCTTGAACAGAGAAAAGTAACATTGCAAGAATTCACACTATAGCCTTACGAACGCTCGCTGTAAACGCTTTTTTAATGAGTTTTAAGCACAGGGAAAAAAATGAACATTTGAAAAATCCGTAATTTAATAAACAACCAAGAAAAGTAATATTGCAACAATTCACGCTATGAACCGAAAAATGAACATTTGAAAAATCCGTAATACAAAAACTAACCATAAACTAACCTTGCATGAGTCAAGTTCTGGCATGAAGGTAGTGAGGAGGAACTGGGTGGAGAGGAGATTACAGTTTTGAGGTAAAGTCTATGACGATGCGGGTTCGCTGCATGCTCCCATATTGCTTCCGGGAGTCTTTAAACCCGCCACCGTTGGTAATGTTACTGATGAGCACGACAGTGAGGCACTACTATACAATGGAACAAGGGGATGGTGCAAAATGTGCCAAGTGCTTTTATTAAAATCAACAAAACAACAATCAAAAACAAAGTCCAAATGAAATAAAGTGCAGTGCTTTCAGAATCCTTCAATAAATAAATAATCCCATAAAAACAGAAATGAAGTAGAGGTTAAAATCCAATAGAAAAAAGTCTTCATTAAATACAATGAGGTTAAAACAATGCTGGAAGCAGTCTCTTTAAAAACAAGCCCGGTGCATTCTTTAACTGGTGACTCCCTCTGCCTTCTCGGCCTTACGCGGCCAAACGTCCTCACTCCAACTCCTTGATCGCTCAGCTGGAGTGACCGCTTCCTTCTGCCCCACCCCTGCTTGGGCTCACTGCCCAGCTACCTGCCTGCGAGCATGCACTCGCTCGCTAGCACCGGTTCTTTCCACACGGCTTCCTGCTTATTTCCTCACTCCACAACCTCCGTCTTTCTTTTCTTCTTTCCTCCCTTTAGCCACCTCACGCTTCTATTTATGAAGAGGACGTGGCAGCTGTAGCCCGGCGATTATTTATTTAAAACTGGCCTCTTGACGTGAGCTGTGGACCCACTATACCACAAAGTCCCTCTGCGCGATGCACATCTGAACGAGAACAATGTACTGTACTGGGAGAGACTGAACACGTGCGGAAATCACCGGCACGTACAAATCAGAAGGGAAACGAAATAGAGTGCAAAGAGTTCACAGTAAATGCACAGGGAGAGACTGAACACGTGCGGAAATCATCGGCGCATACGAACCAGAATGGAAACTGGCTTGTTCATCACCCGAGTTTGTGGTCATGAACCCGATTTGTACGTGGTCCGAGTCATTCGTGACCCGAGGTTCCACTGTAATCCAGTAATCCTAAACAAAAAAGCAAAGCCGCCGTCCATTAAACAAAGAATCAAAAAAAGAGATGACTTACAACATACATATCCACAGTGCTTGAAATGGAAACATATAATGGCCGGTACTTTCTGTTTTTGTTGGCTTTTTGGTCCTCCTCATGATGTTTTGATGGTCCCCTTGGAATTTTGAACAAATTGAAATACATGCTTATTACACACGTTTATTACATGAAAGAATGGGGGGTCCTCTTGCATTTTTGATGTATGATGATAGAGTGGGTGATGAGAGGCCTGCCGGTACACAACCAGTACTCAATAGCTGAAACAGAATACCTATATCTGAAACATGAGCCTACCAACAAAAGTCAAAAATAATGCCACAGCCCTAGTATTGCAGGTTTTTCAGACCTTTTTCAATATAGTGGTGACATAGTTTATAAAACACAGAACTAATAAATACTTAAACAAAATACAGTGATAGGAATCAATAAATAAACAAAATAATACACTGAAGAAATGATATAAACAGAAAGAAAACCTAAACAGAATTTACAAAGTGATATATAAAATACAAAGAAATGAATAAATAAAAATAAAGACAAATGAGGCAGAGATGATACCTTGGTTATTTCTTAACATTGGTACGAGATGACACACACCATAACGTGACCTCAGCATCGTATGATCGGCGAGGGACATATGAGGGGTGTTCAGAAATCCTGAGCCATAAGTCTTTCTCAAGCTTTTCTGGCATTCACGTCGATTTTCCTGGAGAGCAACATTATTGCAAAATAATAAAATACTCACAGTCGTTCTTGCAAACTTTCAAGAAGGGCAGTCTCTGAAATGTGATTTTTTTGGGACTGTAGACAAAGTATTGTTTTACTTTTCCAATACTGAAACCATAAATCAGCACTCCAAGGGCCCATTCAAAGCCAGGCACTGCAGTTTAGCTTGCAAAACAATGCTCAGAATTTTCTACTCCTTGAAATTTCTCATCTCTTCAGTACCACTGAAGGAAGGGACGACAGAGAAAACTAAGTGATACTCAGAAGTCCACTTGCTCAAAGTCTCTCATTGAATGATGTTGAGTTGGTGAAGTCCTCTCCCCGTTCCCCTAACTTGGAACCCTGAGATTTTTGGTTGTTTTCAAAAACCAAAGAACTTCTGCCTGGGAAAGTTTTTGAAACTCATGATGAGCTCATTGAAGAGGTGAAGACAGAGATGCTTTGACCAGTGAATTAAGTGCCTGAAAAAATGTATCAATTCTGATGGTGAAAATGGCGAAAGGTCGTTAATATAGTGTGCTTTCTGGTGGTTGAAAAAAATCTGTTCTTAGATTATATTTTCCTTGAAAGGTTCAGGACTTTCTAAATATTCCTTGTCGTTATAGCAAAAATATGGGCATGACCATGGACGATGGTCACAAAATAGTGGCCATCATCCAAAAAAAAAGAATACAAAATAGCACCGAGGTCATATCAATCCCACAATAAAAATATATAAATAATGAGAAATACATAACAAGTAAAAATGACATAAATGAAATGAAAAGCTACCAGGGAAGGTATAACATACATAAATTTATGTCAGTGGAAATGTGCAGTTCTAAGCAAGGGTCTAACAGATCTGACAATCTAAGAAAGGCAACAGAAGGCTTAGGAGTGCAGGGATATCAGTGAGATAACCCAGCACATACTGGAGGGAAAAATGTCACAACTGGCCTTGAATTAATAATAGATGAGGAGGCTAACTTTTTGGAAAAGAGAGGCACACGGGTTCCTTAAACTAAAAGACTGATTCCTATTTGCCTAATGTGGATACTTTCTACATATCACAGTTTGTATTTTGCTATATACATGTTTATATTTTCCTCTGTGCATTATGTAACAATTTATACTTGATCAGAAACACTGAAGGGCACATCTTTACTGGTGACTTGTGATATTCACCTTTTCTTGATTTTTCTTTATGTGTAAATTCTGTTATATTGTTCAGAATTGTGGATGCTTAAGGCAATCTGAATCCGTATAAAGGAAATGTGATTATGGAGTGTGGCTGTGGGAGCTCTTAAACAAACAGGCTTTAAGGCTTTAGAGACTACAATCAGGAGTGTGGTGTTACTGTTCTAGTCAAGAGAAAATGCCCAGTGGATACAACATTGTCTTTTAAGAAACAAATTGCAATTAAATCATATCATTTTTAGCTAATCACTTGTCTAGATGAGCATATGTTAAAATTCCTTGTCCTGTTTATTGAGCCCCTTTCTTCCATTTCTCTCGTTTTGTTACCTACATGCTTTGTTTAGAGTGGACACCAGTTTCCCTATTAGCAGCTGCCTGCTCTCATTCTGTCTAAATAACAAGATATTCTGTATTACACACATGATGCATGTTGATCAACGTGTCACCTTCTCTCCTCCTCAAATGACATAAACTCTCTCACAAGCTGCTCCAGGTGCTATTCAAGATTTGAATATCAATGATCATATAACAAGAACAGCATGTTAAAATAGACAAGCCTAACTGAAACAGTATTTGAGGAAAAGTACAGCAAAATATTTATAATTGTTATTCTTCTTAAATACACTTAGATTGTAACATTAATCCATTTTTCTATTTACAGAAAAGAAGTTAAAATGCCTAGCCATAAATAACTCATTTACCTCAGGCAAATTGATAGATTTGGAGGAAAAAGGTGAAGGCATTTCTTGTTGAAAAAGAGACTTTAAAATTATAGGCTGATGTCCACATATCCACTTCCCAAACCCAGTGCTGGTCAAAGCTCATTTGAAGCCCTAGTCAGGGTTGCTGGACATTGTCCCTCATTGTACATAGTGGATAGACAGTGTTATGAGACTTTAATGACATGTGGGGCTTGTCCCCCTTGGTGTCTGGAGCACATGCCCCTTTGTACATATACCACAGACTCCAAGGAGCTTGCACACCTTGGAGTACTGAGCAGGCAGACTTTTACTTTCATAAATGCGTCAACAAAGTTTGATGTTGGGGGGCAGGGTCTTTATTTGTGTCTGAAGCATCCATCCATCCTTCCATCTTCTTCCGCTTATCCGAGGTTGGGTCGTGGGGGCAGCAGCTTGAGCAAGGACGTCCAGACTTCCCTCTCCCTGGCCACTTCTTCTAGCTCTTCTGGGGGAATCCCGAGGCGTTCCCAGACATAGTCCCTCCAACGTGTCCTTGGTCTTCCCCAGGGCCTCCTCCCGGTTGGACGTGCCCGGAACACCTCGCCAGGAAGGCGTCCAGGAGGCATCTCGATCAGATGCCCGAGCCACCTCTTCTGACTCCTCTTGATGCGGAGGAGCAGCGGCTCTACTCTGAGCCCCTCCCGGATGACTGAGCTTCTCACCCTATCTTTAAGGGAAAGCCCAGACACCCTGCGGAGGAAACTCATTTCAGCCGCTTATATTCGTGATCTCATTCTTTCGGTCACTACCCATAGCTCATGACCATAGGTGAGGGTAGGAGCGTAGATCGACTGGTAAATTGAGAGCTTTGCCTTACAGCTCAGCTCATTTTTCACCACGACAGACCGATGCAGAGCCCACATCCCTGCGGACGCCACACCGATCCGCCTGTTGATCTTACGTGTGTCTGGAGCATGTACCCTATAATTTCAATAAACAGTGCCCCTCAGGTGATGGCACGCTAGGCACCCACTCATATCACCTAATGGATTGACCAGCTCTGCCCAAACACATTCATACTCTTTCATACTCATTTAATAATCCTTCATGAGGGCCAGAGCTAACATTAGGCAAAAGACATTATCCAACCAGGAACACACAAGGAATTTCTCACAATGTTCTCTGAGGCAGATTACAGTACATGTAGCCAATAAAGCAGGTGACCAAAATAAGAGAAGTAAGCAAGATTTGACTGAGAGTAGTCCGATACACTCATGATTTGTCCACAAGTTCCCCTGTGACAAAATGCCTGATGCAAAACCCTTTTCACAGAGAGTAGCGTGATTGGGTGTAGTAAAGTTCTCTAGGTGGGATGCAGCCGCTACTGGCAGGGAACCATAAAAAATGGCTCATGGTAAATGATAATAGCTCATGAACCACTCATCATCACCATTGTTATGGTTCAATCAGGAGTCTGCCGCTAGCATTTTTTCTTTATCTATGTTGTCATTTTAATGAAATTCTTTGTTTTTTATGATATTGAATATATCTTGGTTTTATTATTGCTGGTTTGTATAATTTGCATAATTCTTTCATTTGTACTGTTTTCATTATTATTCATTTTTTATTTTATATTAATTATGTTATTGTATTTTCATATTCCTTGTCATTCATATGCTGAGTTAAAGGGGGCAGGGCCCCTCTGCCTATTTCATGCCTGAAAGCCCTCAGCTCTGTCCTGAGACATTTTCTTATTTGATTGTGTTTATGTGGCTTGTCTTCATGCATTGTAAGTTCTTGCTTTTGTCTCTTCAGGTTTTTGGATTTTATGCTTGTTTAGGGTTTTGATTTTGACTCTGTTCTTGTTGCTATGAAAAACATTTTTTATTATGTATGGTTTCCTCTCTCAATTGTGTTTGGAATGTGTGCAGCAAAGACTGGTGCTAGAGTTTGGGACTAGGATTACTTGGAGTTTGTGAGACCTACTGGTGTTTTACAGGTCTGTATGGCATGATCTTTAATATCTGAGTCCCTTTTCTTGGTTTTCAGAGCCTGTGTCGCACTAATCATTAGCGAAAAAGTCTAACCACTCTGAAAATATGTGCTCTCTGAATAAGTCTGTATAACTCCTGCCAGAATGAAACAGAAGAAAATGGGTCAGGTCATCCTTCAATAACCGACACAGAAGGCCAGACCAGCCCAGTTCCTGGTATGGGACCCAGAAATAGGCCTCACCTCAGGCAGCCCAACCCCTTTTTCAGTAGATAGGCTTTCCAGCATGGGGCTTTACATTTCAATGAAATTCAGTAGAACTTAAAGAGGGAAAACCGTAAACCATCAGACCCAAAAAATAAAAAAATGTTCTTTAGATATTGAGTAATGTACTAACAAGATTCCAAAAGACTTCAAAAATAAGGCAAAATACAGAGCAAAGTTAGGTTTGCCTAGAAGACAAAACATGAAAAAAAAAAAAAATCAAATAATCACTAAACAAATATGCTATATTAAAAAATGATAGTTTAATATCCAGGAAATCCAAAAACCAAAAAGATACAGAAAAATAAAAATAAAACAGTAAATCTAAATCAATGCTATTGTGAGAACAGCAGCATTTTTATTTATACTGCATGGAGCAGTCCCTCAGTTGTCTAATCAGGTGGCCCCTGCTGCTTTAGATAAGTTAACTAGTAGAGTACAAAAAAGTCACTTCTCTGGAAATAAATGGAAGGGAAAGCAATATAAAAGACTTAACTGAATGAACAATATTTTCTGCAGACTTATTTTAAAGAACCAACTTTATCAACTTGCAGCTAAAAGGTGATTGAACTAATTAATAACACGGAAAGACAGAGCTGCCCTAAGTGATATAAGCATGGGATGGGTTTAAAAATGGGCAGTGGCTTTAGGAGGTGGGAGGCTTCAGTGGCTTAAGCCCCACAGCTCTGGCACTCAGCCCCAGATCTTTCAATCCTAGATATAAACAAATAATCTCAGCAAGTCCCTGATCGTTTTGCCCATTGTGTACCATTCGCATTCCCATGATACAGGGTGGTCCAGATCTAATTATGCAGATCCAGATCATCTGGATGACTTTGATTTATGCTGGGACGATTCCAGTTCGGTGCAAAGACGATTCTTCATGTCATCAGTTCGCATACTTCTTGATGGTCCGGGATTTTTTGGGTGATTTTCTATGTAATAAACTTAATAAGTTATAGCGTAATGAAAAAGTTTTTAACTTATTTATTTAATTTCAACAAATTACTGGTTTTTAACTAATATTAATGGGTAGATGGGAAATTTATTTCAGTTTCTCCTTTCATAGGATAATATTGATACTGATTTTAAGTTTTGGTCCTCCCGGCAAACATCTTATCGCAGTGTCTGTGCGGGTTTCCCCTGGATGCTCCGGTTTCCTCCCACAGTCCAAAGACATGCAGGTTAGTTGGACTGGTGACAGTTAATTGGCCCAAATGTGTGTTTGGGATGTGTGTGTGTGCCTTGTGATGGACTGGTGCGCTTTCTAGGGTTTGTTCCTGCTTGCACCCTGTGCTACCTGAGACAGGCTCCATCACCTGCTCTTCAGAACTAAGTGGGTTATGCTGGCTCGTCATTTTGTATTAATAGATATTTTTCAATTGCTAATTATTGGATGCTGGTCTATTGGATATACTGTTCTTTCAATAATGTTATGTTTAAGAATATTGCACAACAATTACTCGCTAGATTCTCCACCACTAACACACATCAATTGATGCCATTTTCGCTTTACTTGAACTGAAGTCTGTTGTGTATGAAAGGTACTGAGCCACCACAACGTTACTTGTGCTCCGTTTTTAACTCCATTGTAAAGTGCTGTTAAAAATCACAGATTTAATGTAGTCTACTAATGCATGTAATTGCCTTATATTATCACTATTAGTTTTGAATATGACTCAGTTATACAAAACTATTTAATAAACAAAAAATGTGATAAGTGGCTTTTAAATTAAATAAACAAAAAATGTGAAATGCTCCAACTTTCATATCAATTAGCTTAACTTCGATGAATGCACCTAAATGCTACACCATGTGAACATTGTTAACTTGTTTTGTCTTGGCGTTTTAAAAACTTTGCCCATCGTCATGATTTCTGTTCTGCTTTTCCAGTTGTTCCACTTATTTAAGCCATTATTTAATAACAAGGACGTCAATGGGTCTGACGCTGCAGTCATGGCAGTCTTAACGCATTCAGAGTCGTCTGTCCTGTGTCTACTCTATTTGTTGTTAATTGTCATTATTTTAAGGAGCAAACCACACTGAAAAAGAAACCAAAAGGAATCAATAATTTAAAGCCATAGCAATTTTATCACATAGTCTTAAATGCCCTATAAATGTAAAAAATCACACTGCTGTGGTGGTTTGCTGAATGTGGAATAATAGAAGAGAAAAATGACCAAGAAATGAAATGAGATCAAGTAAAATGATTCACTGATTGTGAAATTGGTTAGAAACAAAAACCTGCAGCCTCATGGGCTCAACATTAGAACCACTGCTCCATTTCAATATGTTCATGTCATTCTTGTTTTGGTTGTACATTCTTATTTGAAATTATAGGGTTTTCACAATTGATATTGAATTATTTCATATTTGTGTAATTGTTATTTTTTCATAAAAAATATTGTATCCTCATCAGTAAAATATAGTGAGTGAGCAGCAGTCTACTAGAATATGTGCTGTGGCGGACGGCCGGGTCCCATCACCTGCTGGGATGCCCCTTCAACGTATATTCCGGGAGAGCAGCCATGGACTACTCAATATCTCGCCCGAGGCGCTTGGTGGCAGCCTCCCTGGCTGACGATGGTGCCTCAGTTTCCCGCAGGGATCCATGGGAGATGGAGTCCTCCACAGCCCTGTTGGGATCTGGGGTGGCCGCCAGGGGGAGCTGAATGGGTCCCGGAGCCCTGCTGGAAAACTCTACTGCATTTGGAACCAGGTGGTGGTGCCAGAAGGGCGTGTTTTGGTTTGTTTTTGTGCTTTATTTGGGACTGTGTTGTGCCTGTGTTGTGGGTTCATGGGGAAGACATGCCCCACAGGTGAAGAAAAATAAACTTTTTGTGTTATTTTATACGTGCCTCTGTGCGAGTCTGTGCCGGGTCGGGTGCCAGAGGGCATTGTTTTCATGAGGCAACATCCAAAGGAGGAAAATGTTATTCAATTTCCGGTATGTAAGTAAGGAACAGATTCAATTTGTGTTCCAGTTTATATTCTCACCCCAAGATCATGAACTTGGACTGACATTTGCTTGCACTTGACGATGAGCATTTTTAAGATAATATAATTTGTCACTTCATTGTTCTCTTCTGCAGTGATCTATTGAGCATTTATTAATATGAGGGTCTTTAATAAATATAGGAAGGCTGAAGTGGCTGGCATCATTATTAGAAAATCCTGGACATGTACAGTATGTTGTTGGAAGAAGGGAGAATGTTAAGTAAGCTAAGCATGCGTTTGTTAAACGGGCAAAGAAGCCTACTACATATTAAATAAACACTGGCAAAACTGCCGTTAACAAATCAGAAACATATGTGTGTTTAGAAGTAAAAGTAAACAACTTTTAAATGAATTAGCACCATTCCCAACAGACTTTTAAATGAGTATCCGTAGTACAACTGTTGACATGCATTTTTTGTGGCAGGGGTACAGGCAGGTTAAGGGATTTGAAATGAGCCTATATATCCTAGATATAGCATATATATGGACTTCCAATACAACTCGGAGTCCTGCCACGTGCAAAAGTTCGCTGACAGCACTGCTATCGTGGGCTGCATCAGGAGTGGGCAGGAGGAGGAGTATAGGAACCTAATCAAGGAATTTGTTAAATGGTGCGACTCAAACCACTTTCACCTGAACACCAGCAAAACCAAGGAGCTGGTGGTGGATTTTAGGAGGTCCAGGCCCCTCATGAACCCTGTGAACATCAGAGGTGACTGTGTGTAGAGGGTGCAGACCTATAAATACCTGCGAGTGCAGCTGGATGATAAATTGGACTGGACTGCCAATACTGATGCTCTGTGTAAGAAAGGACAGAGCCGACTAAACTTCCTTAGAAGGCTGGCGAAATTCAACATCTGCAATAAGATGGTGCAGATGTTCTATCAGACGGTTGTGGCGCCCTCTTCTACGCGGTGGTGTGCTGGGGAGGCAGCATAAAGAAGAAGAATACCTCACACCTGGACAAACTGGGGAGGAAGGCAGGCTCTATTGTAGGCATGGAGCTGGACAGTTTGACATCTGTGGCAGAGCAATGGGCGCTGAGCAGGCTCCAGTCAATCATGGAGAATTCACAGCATCCACATTCATCTCCAAACAAAGGAGCAGCTTCAGCGACAGACTATTGTCACTGTCCTGCTCCACTGACAGACTGAGGAGATCGTTCCTCTCCCACACTATGTGACTCTTCAGTTCCACCCAGGGTGGGTAAACGTTAACATTATACAAAGTTATTGTCTGTTATACCTGCATTGTTATCACTCTTTAATATAGTTTTTTTTTTCAGTATGCTGCTGCTGGAGTATATGAATTTTCCCTTGGGGATTAATAAAGTATCTATCTATCTATCTATCTATTGTCACAAAAACGATAAGATATTGAGAAGGTTTGGGGCAGCCACCCGTATAATTGTTCCCGGCTGCAAAACTGATTCAATAACAAAGACATGTTCATTCAGCTGAGTCCAAAATAGAACTGATTTTCTGGAGACAAGATGGCGGCTTTAAAGGCCAGTAGAGGAAGTGATGTCATCAATACCGGAACCGGAAGTGACGTCATTGGCTGCCCCAGAGCCAGGCGGAATTTCCCTAGAATGGTTTGCAAAAGATCGAGAGGGAAAATTAGTGCACTTCGCCACCCCCTGGTCTGGCATGGAATTACATGTATTTAAGCCCTTTAGTTGTCTCCTAAACACACGTGTGTGACACTATCTATCTATCTATCAAAATGGTGTATGTCCCTTTCAAGCTACATTTATGAAATATTCTTAAGTTGTAGTTAACGTCAATGTTTTGATACTTTGCTGAGTGTAATTAGCCTTGCTAATGGAGAACATTCCTATAATAACAAACAAAAATGACTTCAAGTGTCATCTGATGGGAGGTATAGCTGAGAACAAACAGTGCCTGGAATGTAGGTGTTGATTGACATAACCAACATGTAATCCATGATATGGTGTTAATATTTTATTTCCATTTTTATATTGAACAACTTACAATTTAGAGCAGTGCATCAGCAGCATAGTGGTGCAATAGTAACAGTCCTGCCTCACAGCTCTTTAGTCATGAGTTTCATTCCTGAACTGTACACAGACATTATCCATACTGGTTTTATACTGGTACTCAGATTTCCTCCCATATCCCAAATACATGTAGTTCAGGTTTACTGGTGAGTGTAAATTGACCCCATGCTCTCCATTGGACTGGTGAATGGTCCAGGGTTGGATCCTACCTTCCATATGTAGCTGGAATAGAGTCCAGGTCAATTAGAACTGTGCATTGAAATAATCAGGTGCAGAAAATAATAAATAAATGTATAATGCACAATATATCTGTAGGTGAGCAGGACTGGTGGTGCAGTGATTAGCACAGCTTTGTCATAGCTCCGGGGGACTGGGTTGCTCTCTGTCCATTGTTAGCATGTTGGTTTCACTTTTTTTTTATCTGTCACATCCCTTTGTCATGTGAGGTCCTGCCTTGGGTTCAGTGCTGTCAGGACAGACAGTAGCTTCTGCAACAAGTTGGTTAAGTAAAATTGAGACTGAATAACACAATGCATATCCATAGAGGTCTACATATTATTGATCCTACACCATGGATAGTAAATGGTAAATTAGTCCTACTGTATAACTAAAACAGAGAGATGCAAGTTAGTATTTTACGGTGTGTGCCCAATAGATAAATATTATTGTTATGTACATACTCCCGATGTAGGGTTTACAAAGATTGCTTAAATCATTGGCTACGCAGAAGTACAGCATATCACACTGTACACATCTTCCTCCCACAGTCTATCAGAGCTTGTGGTTTCATGATCAATGCAGTGATTTATCTCCCACTTCACTTTCCTGGTGGTTTAGATGTCAGACAAAGAAGAAATTGCTCTAGGGCCTAGACTGTGAAGTCTGCTACAGAGATACCAAAAGCAATCTGGCACCGTGACAAATGTGAGATGCAAAACAGAAAAGGCTTGACCACACATTTGTGCATTTTCTAACAGCAGATGCCTTGTTTCTAAATATTATTTAATAGCATGTATCTATCAGCCTTCCCTTTTACCGCATGCTCTAGCTTATTTTATGGTAATCACTAGCTGGTTAAATTGTTAAGTAAGACATAAAGAATGTACAATAAGTGTTTTACTAATGCAAGTTTTTTGGGGGAAAAAGATACATTGTTTAAATAGTTGAGTAGTTACATTAGTACTGAATAAAATGGTGTGTTGGTTGTTGACTAAGACTTCTCATCATTTATGGCCTTATGTACATAAACGATTGGCTTCTTGATGTTTAATTTTCTGTTCTTGCTAAAATGAGTCAGTCACACTTCATTTTTATAGCACAGTTCACAGACTTTGTAAACCACACAAGAACCTGAAGTTCAGATAACAGAGAGATTACTGAAATTCACAAAAAAACAATTTAATATGATGTACAGAACAGCTAGATCAACAACAAATATTAATTATGGAAACAAGCTGAATGAAATCTGAATTACTTGTTCTTTAAAACAGTATACTGACTGGCATACCATGTGAACACTGCAAGATCTGCACGTTGAATTGTATTGAACATCTTGTCACACACATGCACATGGAAGGCAGCTAAAGGGCTAGAGTAAGGGCAGTTCCCAGACATACCGGGATGTGGCAGAGTACACTGACTCTTTTTCTCCCTTTCCTGCAGACAATTCATGGGAGATCCCACCTGGTCCTCTTGACGTCACTTCCGGGACTGAGCCAATGGAAGGAGACCTTGCCGGCTCCGGCCCCTGTGCTGTCACGTCCGGGCTTGAACCTATGGCTGAAGACCTTCATGAGTCTGACCCCTTTGACTTCACTTCCTGTCTTCCCCTTTAAAAGCCTCCACCTTTTCCCTACACCCTCAGTTCTGTTTGGGAGTCGGTTTTGTGCACAGCAGTACTAACATTTAAACGACAATTTGCAGCCAGGAAACCAAATATACGGGTGGCTGTCCCAAACCTTGCTAAGGCTCTTTGTGGCTTTTGTGACAATGTCTAAGCAGATCAGAATCTTTTAGGTGCAGAAACTAATCTTTTCTTGAGTGTCAATGGGAGGAAGTGTATGGAATCTGCCATTTGAGGTTCGCTGCAGGGGCTTTGCAGGGCAATCACTCTGGAGAGCTTTGGGCATTCTTAGTGTTACTTTTTAAATAAATGGCTTTGCAGTGCAAAGTATATTATGTAGCAGCACTATTTGGCTACCAGTTATGACAATAATTCAAAGGAAAACAAACCTGCAGTTACTGGGGCCCTCCAGGAATGAAGTGTGAAACCCTTAAAAGGTCAAAGAGGAAAAATGCACTTTGCAACTGTCTCTGAAGTTGTACTCTGATAAACTCTACAAGTGGGATTCCTGGTTGTGTCAGTTCCTTGACATCTTGCTGCCTACCGCCTACAAGCCATGCTATGGTCCTAAGATTAGTCCTCAACTGCACAACTCGATCCCATCTCTGTGAAAATGTGTCCTTTTGTTCTCTGTTTGTTCATTTTCAAAGCACAAATGACTCATATTGAGTAGAACAGATATCAGGGCCCACTCATGTCCCCACTCGGGGGGCAGTTTGAATCACCAGTTCACCCACCCAACATGTCTTTGGCAGTGTGGAAACAGAGATAACCCCTAAACCTGCACACTAACAACAGGGTATGGTATTCAGGCTCAGGTCACTGGATTTATTAGACTACCTTTTCACTCAAGACCAAGTATGAACAAAGTTATCAAGCCAAAAGCTTGCAAAGCAACACAGTGTCCTCATGTAGGATATGTTTTCAGTCAACATTTTATGGAAAACTAATTTTTTGAAACTTTTTGTAAAGTGGAGAGATCGTAGAATAGCAAAGCTGCAGTCCATCAAAGTCAACAAGGAAACAGCCTGGTCCTTCATAGATACTGATCTACCAGGAAAAGGAAGAAAGCGCTCCGGTGAAGGTGATAAATCTGATCTTTTTAGTTTTACTTTATTTTTTATTTTCTCATTCATAGACTTATGTTGCTCATGTTTAAAATGCACTTTTGTGATTCAGGTACATTTTGCAAAATAAATAGAACAAAATCAGCAAAGAGCAGTGTCAGAGGGGGACATTTTTGTACACTGGGTCATTCCATTTCTCTCCTAGGAAAAGAATCATGCAAATATTACATTTAAAGCCCAGCAGATGAACAGGCCATAGGCACCCTTTGTTGGCAGTGGGGGTGAGAAGTTAAAAGGCTGTCTGCAGATTGTAGGTATTTGCTGTATTGCAAAGGAGTCACCACTTTGAAGTTTTTGGCTGGTTCAGATTACAAACAATACAAAGTTGTGATAACAGAACTGCTCCTTCCTTGGAGGATTTCTGTATTTACCTGACTTGACAATATTGGTTTCTAAACAGCAGATCTGTGCTCATTAATGGTTGGTAACAATACAATTTGTTAACTTGTGTTTGTCATTATTTGTTAAACCCAGGAAATTTAGATGTCCCATTGTTTAATCTGATTGTCCAGAACTGATAATGGCAAGGACTGAAGGAGATTTAATCGCTGGCCAGAAGAAGGCAAAAGGAGAGGGACAGTCCACTGAGAAAGCTGCCAAGATACTCGGACAGAGCACAGGGGCTCCTGGCAGACTGGGGTATGTGGCTGGCACAATGTGAGGCACAAGGACGGCAACACTTACTTCCATGGAGGAAGAGACAGCTCCACAAGGAGACGCCAGTTGTGAGTCCAGCGAGAGAGGAAAGCCGCATGAAAGGACCGAACAAAGCTGGCAGACGAGAAATGAGGCGTACCTAGGTCATAGAAACACAAGGAGCCCAGAGTGGAAAAAAAGGAACGACGAAGAGACGCTGACAGGGATTCCACGATTTTGATAAAACTTCTGTTGGGAAACGAGTGTCCAGTGAACAGAGTACACCCGTGGACAGTTGAACAATTAAGTGTTGGGGTAACACAGAGAACAAACTGGACTCTGCACCACTAAAGGTTGTATCCTCCAAATCTTGTTTTTGATGGACATTTAGAGTGTGGACTGTGTGTTTTCCTTTTAGAAAAAGGAAATTTGTTCTTGATATTGTTAGATTTTGTTTATGTTCATTTATCTTTTTCATGTACTTATTATTGTCTTGTGTAATAGAAGTTACTGTTGCTTTTCCTGAAATTACTGTTGTGTCTTTCATTGTGTGTTTACTCACCGCCCAATTTAAAGAACCCTGTGTGCTATTATCGGTAAATCTCAAGAGTTCCCAGTCTCTTAATAAAACTGGGTGGCGTAGTCGGATATTTAAATGGTGTCTAAGTTAGGTTACCTGTAAGTGTGACCAGACATCTGTCACAGCAGCATTGGACAAATAAGGTATGATCTATGTAGCTCTCTATGACAGTGTTATGTTACAGCTAGGGCTTGTTCTCTGGCTTATGTTTATTTTCTTTTTTTATTCCTTCTTGTTTTATTTTTTTCATATGTTTATTGTAGTTATGTTTTTAAATGTTGTTCAGTTTATGCTTTAATATAGCGTCTATGTATTATGCTATGTTTTTTGTGTTTTGTTGGTGGAGCAGCCTAATATCACTTCTGAAGGACCACCATCAGCCGTTATATTCCAGGGCGGAGAGCAGACCCTTCAGTGCGTCATTAACATTTGGAGAGTCCTGTTCTTTTCTTTGTAAGTATTGTGGAAGAAAACTATGAATACAGGCCCCCTAACCCATACACCGGAATGCCCTGATGTAAGCAATAAAACACAGGCAGGAGAAAACGTCACCCGTTATTCTTTATCTAAATCTCCAAAGAGGCAAAAAGCATCATATTAGTTTTTTTGCAAAGAAAAAGGTGTCTTCTGCGCTCTATTTATACAATCCATTGATTAGGTCACTATTCTTTAAAAGGATATATATATATATATATATATATATATATACTCAGCAAAAAAGAAACGTCCTCTGACATTCAACTGTTTTCACTTTCAGTAAACTTAATGTGTAAATATTTGTATGAACACTAAAAGAGTCAACACCATAAGACATAAACTAAAAATGTTTCACAATGTGTCCCTGAATGAAGGGAGGCTGAAAATCAAAAGTACCAGTCAGTATCTGGTGTGGCCACCAGCTGCTTGAAGTACTGCAGTGCATCTCCTCCTCATGGACTGGACCAGATTTGTCAGTTCTTGCTGTGAGATGTTACCCCACTCTTCCACCAAGGCACCTGCAAGTTCCTGGACATTTCTGGGGAATGGCCCTAGCCCTCACCCTGCGATCCAACAGGTCCCAGACGTGCTCAATGGGATTGAGATCCGGGCTCTTCCACTGCGAGGATGATCAGCTGTCCTTCCTGTCTCCCTGTAGCGCTGTCTTAGGCGTCTCACAGTGCGGACATGGCAATTTATTGCCCTAGCCACATCAGCAGTCCTCATGCCTCCCTGCAGCATGCCTAATGCACGTTCACGCAGATGAGCAGGGACCCTGGGCATCTTTCTTTGGGTGTTTTTCACAGTCGGTAGACAAGTCTCTTTAGTGTCCTGTGTTTTTAGAACTGTGACCTTGAATGCCTACTTTCTGTAAGCTGTTAAGGTCTTAACGACCATTCCACAGGTGCATGTTAATTAATTGATTATGGTTAATTGAACATGCATGGAAAACATTGTTTAAACCCTTTACAATGAAGATCTGTAAAGTTATTTGGATTTTTAAAACATTATTGTTGAAATACACAGTCCTGAAAAGGGACGTTTCTTTTTGCTGAGTATATATATATATATATATATATATATATATATATATATATATATATATATATATATATATATATATATATATATATATATGTTATGATGCAGCTGGGTACAAAAACAGGAAACATATTTATGGCATAACCTTTCTTTTATAATACTAACATTTTTCTCTTAAGGGGTTATATAAAATAACAGTGTCAGCTTTTAAGCATAAGCTCAGAAGGATATGACACTAAGACACATGCTAGGTGCATATTGGGCCAGGGTTCAAATTTAACTCTTACAGTATTGATTTTCTGTTTCTGTCTTTAGATTTTGATTACTGTATTGTGGATTAAGATCTGTTACTATTAGGCAAACTCTTCCTGCCTTTATATTTTTGTCTTTTTTTTTGCTTAGATAAATACTTTCTTCTTTAATAAGATTCTTTGTGGACTTGATTCTTCAGTGAAGTTTTTTTTTTTGCTTTACATTTTCCTACCCCTTAAAATACATTTTGATATATTTGGGGACATTTAAAGTTGTTCTGAACTTTTGAAGCCAAAATGCCTTTAAGGTTCATGTAGGTCGAAGTCAGCCAGTGGAGTACTGGGGTTAGGCTGCCATAGGTGAGGTCTTTTCTGTGCATGCTATTGAGTGCTCTGACCTGTATTTTAGAGGCCTCACATCATTTCACCATTTTGTTTGCTGCTCATCATGACAGGTAGTTGTTTGCTGTGCCTCACAGTTCCAGAGTGTTGGGTTTTAATCCAACTCTGGGCAGTGCCTCTGTGCCTCTGTGTTGTTCTGTTCAAGTTTTTTAAAAGTGATCTGAAAATTTACGAGTAAAGATCTTTGTCTCCATTTCAGTTTGGCAAAACCAAACATCATAAATGCCTTCCTGCCACAGGCCAGTACTGCAAATTTAGTTAGCTAAAAGCACAGGAGTTAAAAGCAGTTCACAACAATGTTAAAGTATATCTAAAATAATTCCATTATTCTGAATTTATATATTCTTATGTAGTTTGTCCTATTTCAGGTAAAATAAATTCCTAAATGCACTCAGTCACATCCTGTTAATTTATGAGCTCTAAATGAGTACAAGGGCATGCTCTCTTCAGCAAAGGAACAGATATAAACATGTCAGCCATAAAAACAGATATGTGGCTTTCATGATCGTTAGGAACTAATGGTATGAAACCCCAACTTCAGTGTCTAAATACCATTGTAATTTAAATTAATGACTAATAATGAAAATGACTGAAAATTATTATTATTAAATAAAGAAATACATAAGAAAATAATTATTAATAACAAATGAAAACCTATCTTTAGGGTACTGAATAGACAGAAAAGTAGTAAAGGAATAAAGACTGAAACAGATACTTAACGAGATGCTACAAAATGAAATTTAAATAGCACATACAATATAGATCTAATTCTGTACGGGAAAAACAAATCCTAAGCACTTTACCAAAATATTACATACAGTATATCACATACAACTCCTAAAGGATCCTAAAGAAGACCTGCTACCCATACAGCTAAGAGGAGCAGATAATTAAACAGGATGAATTGACTAAATGGCTCAGTGTAAAACAGAGGTCAGAGCAGCTCCTTCATTACATATACAATGGGTTGCACACCTGAGGAATCAGCAATAACTGGAGGCCCAGCCCCCTTAGGCTCTACTCTTTAAAAGAGCAGAGGAAAATAATTGATAACTAAAAGATGCAAAAAGAAGGAATAACCAAAAAAGGGAGAAAACTCAGGGAATGGTGTGGAGCTGCAGTTCAGTAATGACAATAAAATGGCCTTTGTTCAAAACCCACCAGAGGAATTTATCGGCTGCTATACTGGCATATAAAAGGCACTGAGGGAATACCACATATCATATCTTTCACATTATTAAAGACTGAGAAGCTGGTTATACAACTTTAAGGCATGGAAAATATTTTGTATTATTTGTGCTCCATCTTGTAGAGACACTAAGCCTGTCTGAGGATTATTGTGAGAGAACAAAAAAAGATCAGAAGATTTGTGTTAAAAAATGAATCTTAGTCAGGTGAAGCATGGGGTCGAAACTGGGAGAACAGAAAAAGGCTGGAATCAAAACAAAACGGGCACGGCGCAAATCAGTAATATTCAGCAAAAGAAATTTGAACTCAGGAAGAGATAAACTTAACACTAAGACCTACTTGAATTAAAAACTAACTGCAGTACAGAAGAGCTTCACAATAAATTTATTAGCTGCAGGACGGTGTAAGGAGTGTCTTGCACCCTAAAACACGAGGCTAAGTCTCAGTACTTTTGCAAAACCAGCTTTATTCAGCTTAAAAAAGGAGCGGCACACTTATTTATTGTAGCGGGATGTACCACTCTCCTATACACAAACACAGCAATTAGTCAGGGTACAGGCCAGGGGCCTCGTGTATAAATGGTGCGTACGCACAGAAATGTTGCGCAAGAACGTTTCCATGTTCAAATTGTGATGTATAAAACCTACACTTTGCGTAAAGCCACGCACTTTTCCACGGTACCTCATACCCTGTTGTACACAAGTTCTCCGCTTGGTTTTGCAGACTGGCGGCACCCAGCGTCAAAGCAATGCTACTGTTCCTGTGTGGTTAACCTATTCTTAGATCCACATCCACGACGGCGGCTTTATCAAATACACTAAAATTAACCGCATATCGTTCTTAAATTTAAGGCACCTGATTGTAATCAACCTGTAACAATATAATGGTGCACAGAATGGCCAAACTATTCCACTGTCATGGCTGCTTTAGCGTTGCTAGAGGACCTCGCAAATGGAAGGATTAGAAGAGAACGCGTATTCCGAGATCATACTGATTTCTTGGCACATGATGATGACTGGCTTCTAAGTCGGTTTAGATTTCCAAGAGCAATCCTCTTGGAGCTGTGTGCTGAACTGGCAACAGCTTTACAAAGGCAGACTTTGAGGAATTGTGCTCTACCTGCTCCTTTGCAAGTTTTGTCCACTCTCGGGTTTTTAGCCACAGGAGCTTTTCAGCGTCAACTAGCTGACCTATCCGGTATTTCTCAGTCATTACTGACTCGTACCATGCCAGCTCTATGGGATGATATTATCCGCTTGTCAAGCAGATATATAAGATTTCCGTACACTACGGTTGAACAGGCAAACATCAAAGTGCAATTTGCAGCAATGTCCAGTTTTCCCAATGTAATCGGAGCGGTCGACTGCACACACATTGTTATAAAGGCACCTTCACAGAATGAATTTGTTTATGTAAATAGAAAGCATTTTCACTCTATTAATGTGCAAATCATCAGTGATGCGAAAATGCGCCTCACTAATGTTGTTGCGAGATGGCCTGGCTCAACTCACGATTCATTCATCCTGAGACATAGTAGTGTGGGGAACAAACTTGAAAATGGTGCTGTGCGTGATGGATGGCTTCTCGGTAAGATAAGACATTTATTACCTTTTTGGTTACAGTTGTTTGTTATCTGTACGATGTAACCATATAACACGATTATTCAGGTGACAGTGGGTACCTGCTGAAGACGTGGCTCCTCACCCCACTCGCCAACCCACTGACTGAACAAGAGCGACGTTATACTGATCTCCACTCTCAGGTACGTGGTAGAACGTACTATAGGGCAGCTTATGGGCTGTTGGCGCTGCCTGGATAAGACTGGTGGAGTGTTGCTCTATAGTCCACAGGAAGTGTGTCGCATTGTGCAAGCATGTAGCATTGTACATAATATGGCACTCATTTGTAACTTGCCGGTACCTGATGAGATGCGGTATGATGAACCTGACCCTGGACCACCAAATGATCAGCCACACCAGACAGCATTACGATGTCGAATGAATGTAATTAACAGAATGTAAAAACAGGTATGCAGATGCATCATTTATTTTTTCACAAATTCATTTAATTTTTGGTTAATGTCACACAATACTGCCTTGATATTTCGTAGTTCATTGGCCACATCTCTCACCACATCCACCAATGCATTTTGAGATTCTAGAACTGCATCAGTCAGCACACTGCCAGATGATCGCCCACCAGTTTCCGAGGCAGGGGTGTGTGAGCAGCCAGCGCCTGAAGATGTGGTTGGCACAGAAGCAGCACCATCATCGCCCGGAACCATGTCCTCAGCACTGGGTTCAGCTTTTGTACTATTGTTTAGAAGTAAATAAACAGTAATTAATACCAGATTGTTTGTCTTATTACTCATGCAAATTATTTACACGAGTATGGATCATGGTAATCAAAAAAGAAATAAAAACTCAACCGCACCTGCGGTGATGTCAGAATCTCCTTCCCCCGCTGGTAAAATGCCGGCAATGAGTGTGTCGCCAATACTTGCTGCAACTCGCTGCTCTAATGGCGTGAGCTCCGGGAGTTCAGTATCTCTTCCAGTGGAGCTAACATGCAGACCACTTCTTTTTTTAATTCGGTCACAGTACGATTTTCTGCTCCAGCACTCTTGACTGCGTCCGCCATGCTATACCACTCCATCAATTTCCTTTTGTTGCTAATGCCACTTCCTAAGTTACCAAATAAAACATTTTTCCTGGCCTCTATTTCAGCTAACATTCTCTGAAGTTTTTTTTTTTTTGTTTTTTACCGTGCTTTCACCATTGTCTTTCTGAAGCGCTGAAGGTAAGGTGCTATTTAATATTGATTTGCATATTCAAAGAGGCGTAATTCTGGGAGGAGTTTGGGGTGGGGCAGTAGGCGCGTGCACGTGCGTTAATTTCCACGCTGAGTGGGATTTATGTAGTGGAAGAATGTGGAAGTTTGCAAACGCACAGATTCCTGCATCTGGATTTTTCTGTGCGTAAGCACATTTCGACTTTTGTGCATACGTCATGTTATAGTGCGAATTCTACGCACGGCGTTATGCATGAGGCCCCAGGTCTGTGGCCAAGTAATACTGTTCCTTGCATTTATAATGTCCCTTGCATCACCCATTGGCCACAAGCATGTATAGCTCAATCCCGATCGCCTTATAGTTGTTTTTATGGCGGTCTGCTGCTGCGCTGTTAACCTGTGGTTGCCTCGGTAATGGAGAATCAGTTCTCCACAGATGTGGCAGTCGCAGTTGGGGTCTTAAAAGGTTTCAGAAACATCACAAGATTCTACAACAACAAAATTTTGTTTTCACCATGGACTCCACTATTCTAACACTGTGCTGATTTTTGCCATGAAATGTCAAACATAACTTTAATTCTAAATTCCTAGTCTTAATTCTCCGAAACATATACAGCATAGGGATTTATTCTTAACTTACTGATGTGGACCTGTCTTTTATCCAATGAAATGATTCTAAACTTGTGTGTTTACATTAACATTAAAGATATTACAGTAAAGTAATATTTTCCTTAAACTTGGGCTCCTTATTCCACTAATGAGCCATTCTCTTAGTTTCTTGGTTTTTATTTGTGAAGCAGGATCCTGCTGAGATTGGTACTGCAGGTTAATTTACACTATGAAGACACTGCCCAACCATAGAAAGGCTTCCTTCTCCCTCTTACCCCATTATTTGTAAAAGGGAATGGGCCACATAATGCCCTGTTAGAGTTTGTATTGGTAATTCAATGAAGTATCTAATGTAAAATAAACACCATCCAAAAGTGGAGCTATGCTGCATAATAATGTGGGATACCCTGAAAGTGTAGGAAGTGTGAGAAGGTATGCATTCTTGTAAAAGAAGTAAAATGGTTCACCAGAGACCAAGACTACTCAACCCAGTATTTTGGCAGGGTTGGCTTATCATCTTTCAAAAATAAAGTTGCCATCAGAGAATGGTAATGAGAGTCTTGTAGAAAGTATGGCTTTGTGCTACTAATTCAGAAGAACAGCAAACCTTAAGCTTAGCCAGGCCCTTTAAGCCAAAGCTGGGATTCAGGACTGCAGAGAGGCCTGGGTCTGCTGCATGGAGTTCTAAGTGGATTTTCCTTAGAGTTTTAAAGGCCTTATCTGATCCTAGAAGAACTTCAGAATTTACCTCAGAGACAATTCATGACTAGAGCTTCAAACATTCTTTCAGAAGTACCACCAGTGAACAAGGAGTTGGGCGTGGGGTGAGAGGCAAGATGTTGTCTGGCTACAATCAATAAATAAAGAAATGAAGGATGGTGTGGACACTAGAGGCATTGTTGCCCCATTAAACCCACCAGACAGACATCCTGGACACACATTTAAAAGCAGCAATTATTTCTTTAATATTCTTAAATAAAGTGCACAAGCAACCGCACACTCCACAATTTTCCAATTAATAATCAATAATACAATAAACACAATCCTCCACTCCCAGCAGCTCCATTACACACCCTCCCAACTCTGGCTCTCCTGCTGGGTCTCAACCAGTCCTTTAAATAGCCCTTGACCCAGAAGTGTCCCTTCTCTGGGTCAAATGCCACATTCTCCTTCCTCAAGTAGCCTGGAAGTACTGCGGGCTTCTGTCCTTGTGCCTCCTAAGTACTTCCGGATCATAATGACAATAGGAGTCCACAGGTTCCTTGTGAGCTTTCCCTGGTGGCACCCACGGCACCCAATGGGGCTGAAGAAACGGACTCCATGTCCCTATGATGCCCTGAGGGAATCCGGGGAACCATTTCCTTCCCGGCGAGCTGCCATCTAGCATGCCTTGAAAAGGCTGCTCTTCCTCCTTCTTTCTGTTGAGGGACGCCCCAGCCAGACTGAAATACCGGCCGTCCATCACAGATGGAAATAGCGTGTGAGCAGATGAAGACTTTATAAGAAGTAACATTTTAAATGGAAAAGGTGGCCACCACCCTACATGCAGGTCCAGCCTTGCTAGAGAGTTTTTGTTTGTTTCTGTTCTGTTGTGTTTTGCAGCTTTAGTTCCTAAACACCATTTACTGTACCTCTGATATGACTTTATTTTGTTAATAAATGTCCTCTTTTTGTTCATTTGTGGTCATGTTTGGCTTTGCTTGAGGTAGGGGATGGCTTACGCTCCACTGGCCATTTTCTAAACTCTTTAAAACAGCAAGGCAATCAGTTGTAAAGGTCTCTTGAATTAGATAACCTTCTGTAATTCACTATTAGAGGACAAAGCAACAACAATAAAAAATAACTGATTATATTTGCACCTGTGGCATCAGGAAAGAACAATGTTAATGGGATTCTCTTCCCCCTCAGAGAGACAGAGAAGTTGGGAGCATAAGGTAAGCTATTTAACAACACTATTACTAACAGAAGATGATCAAATGCAAAACATTATCCACGTGTATCTTTTACATTTAAAGCAAAAATGCAAGTGATTGTCAGGTAGCATTTTGTAACACTGCAAAAGAAATGCAGATGTCCTACTAACATCATATAAAACAAATTATAGTAAATAACAGGCCCTATCTTACTGCACTAATTTTTACAGAATCCACCACAAGCTATTACAGTCTCAAAGTCATTATTTAACATCTGTAAAATGTGCAGACTCCCATTTGGACAAGATTGCAAGACTGCTCAGCCTTTTGTTGTGCGTAAATCGGCAATTGTTCTTGGATTTCACACAACTGCCTTTAAAAGTGCCACTTGCTCAGCCGCTGTGGAGTAAATGAAATCTACCAGAGGTAGGAGGCAACTTTTTGTTTCCTGTGGTGAGCAATGAGGCACTAGAAGGAAAGACCAGATTTGCATAAAGCCTTGCTTAGTTCAAGTTAGTGCATTCCTGCTTTTTGCAACCCCACACAATTGTTCTGCTGAGCCTCAGGGAGCCCGGGACAAATGTTCCTATTTCCCACCCCTGCTGATGTCCTGTTTCAGTCTGATTGTGTTCATTATTCTGTTTAAATTCCTTTTTGTGTCTTATTTGTGTCATTTAAAGTATATTTCAAATGGCATTCATATTTGATTATGTTCCATTTATAATATTTCATTAGTATGCAGTTTAGTTTCTATATATTATCACATGTTCTCTTATGACCCTTGTACCTTGAGGTGGTGCCTAATGTCTGTCTCCATGTGGAACCGCCACCAGTCCAATAAATGCTAAGAAGACGCACAGTTCAAATGCAGTTTATTCTTGGTGAGTTCCCTTGTGCTTTTTGGAAATACAGTGGTACCTTGAGATACGAGTGCCCCAACATACAAGTTTTTTGAGATAAGAGTCGTCACTAGGTCGATTTTTTGCCTTGAGTTATGAGCCAAAATTTGAGATCCCAAGTCTTGCGCATTCACTTCTCGTGTTTACCTTGCCGCAGAAGCATTTCTGTCATGTTAAGTTTTAATTTTGTGTTTTTTTTTTGGTACAGTTATTTAGCTAATTTTTTTCATATAACCATGAGTCCTAAGACGGTGAGTGTAAAGAACAGTGGTGAGAAAAGGAAAATGGTGATATCCATGAAATTAAAGTGTGAGATAATAGACAAACATGAGCAAGGCGTAAAAATAATAGACTTGGCAACACAGTACGATCGCACTACTTCTATGATATGTACTATTCTGAAGCTGAAGGACTCGATAAAGGCTATAACTCCAGCTAAGGGCGTTAAAATTATTTCAAAGCTACGGAACTCTGTCCATGAAAAGATGGAGAACCTGCTGTTTTTGTAGTTGACAGACAAGTAGCTCGCAGGAGACACTGTGACAGAGACTATAATTTGCGAGAAGGCATGAGCCATTTACGCAGATTTGCTGCGGCAGACCCCAGGTACTTCAGCACAGGAGGCTTCACAAGAGCAGTTCAAAGCCAGTTGGGGGTGGTTTGAAAATTTCTGATAAAGGACCGGCATTCACTCCGTTGTTAGGCATAGTGAGGCACCGAGCGAAAGAAAAAAATGAATACAGTACACTAAACGGCTCCACCAACATCTGTTTATTTCTTTAGATTCTTTTATGTACAGTGATCCCTCGCTATATCACGCTTCGACTTTTGCTGCTTTACTCTATCGCGATTTTTTTCTCATACACGCTTACGTCACTACGCATGCGCTTTCTGAGAACTTTTATCTAAGCCATACGATGGCTCCTAAACGTGCTGCTTTTTCTAAGCCTTTTGACAATAAAACTAAGCGCCGGAGGAAGATGCTTACTATCCAGAAGGTGAAACTCTTGGATGTGATTAAAGATGGCAATACCCTACAAAAGCCTCCTCACGCATATGAAAAGACAACGCCAGCAACTGCCTATCAAGATTCAAGGTTCTTCAGCCTCACACCCAGATACCCACTGCCTACTCCTAGTACTCCTTCAGCGGAAGAAGACAACAACGCACTTGCTGAAGATACTGCACCACCTGGAGACTCTCCTCCTGAGGTCGTGCCTTCATAGGTTAGTGGTTGTGTGTAAGAACTGTGTGTGTGTGCATTTAAATGTACAGTACAATAATCTACTATATAAAAGCGGTCGGGATTGTCCTTCCGTCCCGTGAGTGCAAAGCGTAGCGGTATTCCTCTTATCACAGACTTACATCTTGCGGCTTGCGGTACGAAGCAACGCGATGTGAGCAGAGTTCTGGTGCTCCCATCGTTCCCTTGCTTTTGTGCGCGATGCACTGGACAAATAGACAAAATCATGTCTCTGGAAATAATTAATGTTGATGGAGTACAAATGCCTCACCGCGTAGTAAATATCAGGGGAGATGTTGCTTGCTTATTCTCATCTATAGCTTATTTAGTGCATGAAACTTCGTCTTTAGCGGTACAGATTTGGGCTGACATTGTACGACTTTGGACAGGCACTTGAGGGGATAAAAAAAAAACGTAGGTTTTTAGGAGATGTTATGAATGGGCACTTTGATGTTCTCATTCCCTACACTTACATGCCTGATGTACAAATGGAGCGCACAAAAATTGAGCTTAAAAGGCGAGTGCGCCTAGTAATATGATATTTGTAACGTCTAATATGTCTTATTTTCTCTTGTTTTGTCTAATATATTGGGTAATACAAGTGTAATGGTGACTACCGATTTGGGTGGTGATCACTTCGATGAATGAAACCTGTTCAAAAAACGCATTACACAATTGAGAAGGCAGCAAATGAATATGAAGCGAGTGACGCATACAAGCATATTCATAAGTGCAGCTACTGCAGAAACAAAGCACGGTGTAAAGCTTAATTTTAAATTAGGTTCATAGACAGGCTGCCGCTGGCGTTTGTCATGCCTAAGACGAATACAATATTCGCGAGATACAAGTTTAATGAGAGGACGCAGGGTATAAACGAGACTTTTGATCACTTTGTAACGTAGTTAAAATTGTTGGTGAAGGAATGTGCTTATGCAAACGAAGATGAGATGGTCAGGGATAGAATAGCAAAAGTGCGAGAGAAATGTTTAAGTGCCGGGTCTGAGCTAACATTAAATAAAGCCGTGGACATCGCAAGATCGCACGAGATAGCACAAGCACAGCTGAGAACCTTCCATGCATGTACTCCGTTCGGCTCACGTGAACTGACTTTGCAGGACTGGGAAAGGTAAACCCGTGCATGCAGTGTGTGATGTCTCAGATTAAGAGGAAGACGAGCTGTTTATTGATGCAGTAAGAAAGGAACAACCCTCTGAAGCTAATCAAGCCTTTGTAGACATATCAATAGGAAAGCAAGGTGTAAAGCTTAAGTTTTAAATTAAGTTTATAGACATGTTGCCACTAAATATTCGCAGGCAAATCCACAACTTAATACCAGGAATCCATGTTAAACATCTTAGATTCACGAGTACCGATTTGGGTAGTGAACACTTCAATGAATGAAACCTGTTACCTTTACAATGGTTGACAAACACGGAATGTAACTTGAACACAACACATCCTCCAAATACGAACCTGATTGAAAGAAATAATGATAATCAAATCCTTGATGACAGCAACACTCATAACAGTGACAAAACAATTACACTGACAATCATGTTACGTTATTTTTAAAATGTTTCGTTTTCTTTTTCATAACTTCTTTAACACACTACTTCTCCGCTGCGAAGTGCAGGTATTTTGCTAGTTAATAATATATTGAACAATTATTATAGAAGTAAAGTTGAATAAATAGAACTCTGCAGCTGCATGAATAAAAGGTAAAGTACCACTTCCGGTTAATGAAAATAGCCCAAAAGTTGAAAGAAATCTATGTTTTGTACCTAATACTTGTATGCAAAATTTGGTTGACCTAAGTGAAAGTGTACTCAAGTTATCATGTTTACATACACACACACACAGAAATACTTGGTATGGTATTTGGAGGTCTAAAATGGTGAGATTCATCAAAATGTTGAAATGGAATTTTTGGAGGATTATAATATTTTCCCTATACTTCGTATACGAGAAAGTAAAAAGTGACCATCCATCCATCCATTTATTGAACCTGCTTAATCCACTTTCTGGTTATGGGAGGCTGCAACCTTTCCTGGTTAGAACAAGGTGTGTTGTGAATCTAGGTTTTGTTTCCATAATTCATTTGCATATTCTTATAAAGATCTGATTTATTTTTCCTTTTGTCAACCAGACAGTGATATATTCACTTTGCTATGTAGTGGTGTTGATTTCATACTGGTTTCTACTCTTTTGACTATTTTTCATTGTGGTTGTGGCCATATTGTTTTTAGTGACCGCATTCGTTGGCAAGCATGTGATTATCACGTTGATGCATTTGACATAATGTCACACGTTTAAAAATTGGTGCTACTCAAGGACTTTGGATTCTTGATATTCAACAACAACACCAACATTTATTTAAATATCTTATTTTCATACAAACAGTATAGCTCAAAGTGCTTTGCAAGATGTCAAAAAGAAAGTTACAATTAAACAAAAACAAATAAGATTAGGTAGGAATATTAATGAATAAGTAACAAAGTAAAAACAAATAACCCTAGCTATACATTTGGTATTTTAGGATTTGGTACACTGTATTACTCCCCAAATGGAAACTGTCTTTACACATGACCTTATCTATACTAATAAAAGGCAAAGCCCTCACTCACTCACTCACTGACTCACTCACTCACTCACTGACTCATCACTAATTCTCCAACTTCCCGTGTGGGTGGAAGGCTGAAATTTGGCAGGTTGATTCCTTACAGCTTCCTTACAAAAGTTGGGCAGGTTTTATATCGAAATTCTACGCATAATGGTCATAACTGGAAGCAGTTTTTCTCCATTTACTGTAATGGAGATGAGCTTCAACGCCGTGGGGGCGGAGTTTGGTGTGACATCATCACGCCTCCCACGTAATCATGCAGTACATAGAAAACCAGGAAGACCTCAAAAAAGCGCTCAAGAAAACATGCATTATATAATTGAGAAGGCAGCGAAACAATAAGAAGCGAGTTCTGCTACTTCGGAAACAAAGCACGATGTAAACCTACACTTTAAATTAAGTTCATAGACAGGCTGCCGCTGGCGTTTGTAATTTAGTGCCTGCCCATAGAAGGCCGTCCGTCAGCGGCAATCCAATAGCAAACTGCCACGGGTAAATATTCACGGGTGAAGGACTGTGCTTATGGAGAGGAAGATGAGATGGTCAGGGTGGTGTTTGACACAAACTCAGCGAAACTGCGAGAAAGTTTTAAGTGCCAGGACTAAGGTAACATTAAATAAAGCTATGGACATAGCACGAGATGGCACCAGCACAGCTGGGAACCTTCGATGCAAGTACACCGAGTGGCTCACGTGAACTGACGCAGTGCACAGATAAAAGCAACAGTTCCAAAAGCGCTGAACAAAACCGAATTACACAATTGAAAAGGCAGCAAAAATATGAAGCGCCTGATAAGCATATTCATAAATGCAGCTACTGTGGAAACAAAGCACACGGTGGAAAAAGTCAATGTCCCGCTAAAGGAAGACAGTGTAAAAAAAACCCGTGCATGCAGTGTGTCAGGTCTCAGATAAAGAAGAAGACGAGCTGTTTATTGATGCAGTAAGAAACTAATCGATGAATGAAACCTGTCATCTTTACAACGATTGACAAACACGGAATGTAACTTGAACACAACACATCGCATAAATAACCCTGATTGAAAGAAATAATGATAATCAAATCCTTGATGACAGCAACATTCAATAACACTCACAAAACAATTACTGTATATTGACAATCATGTTACGTTATTTTTAAAATGTTCCCTTTTCTTTTTCATAACTTCTACTTCTCCACTGCGATACGCGGGTATATATTTAAATGTATATATATACCCCTATCTACAGTACATACTCTCACATAGACAAGCCACATGCTGTGGCTCAATTGTAGAGTCTTCGCCTCTAATGCCGACATTCGAGGTTCGATTCCCGAGAGGGGATGCACTGAGTATGTACGCGCGCTACTGATTCATTTTACCTTCGATCTCCTTGGTTTGGGACGTATGAAAAATATTCGGTTAACGCAGAATCATGTTACGTTATTTTTAAAATGTTTCCCTTTATTAGCACAAGCACAGCTGAGAAGCTTCGATGCATGTACTCCATAACGCGTTAAAAATAACGCATTTAATCACACTTTCAATTCCAAGCAAACGGAACTTTTGTCAATGCATCATTTCCTGGTACATCCATTACACTGATGCACACATCACAGCTACAAAAATGTTAGAGTCGGAATAAAGCGCTTCCTACGACTGATCATTTCGACTTCCGGCGAAGCCTTGATAAAAGCATGGTTTTGTGCACACTGAAAAGCAAGCAAAATTAGATGCATTACAGAAAGCGACTTTGTGGCTCTTACTGGGGATCATTGGACTTCCGTGACCGTTAGTAATTCTAATTACATCTAATTACAAAATGTTCAATGATCACACTGTTTTAGCCTAATGTACAAAATAATTTTGGCTAAGGTTACTCAGAGTTTAAAGATTAAGTTGGTCAAATTACCTTTTATGTTTCTGACTTATTTTTTTAAGAAGAAAACTGCACTTTATGTTGAAATTTTGGTTATTATTATTTAAAGACAATACTATTCTGAAAATCTACTTAAAGTACTTAAACTACCACTTTATTTTTAAGTCTGCCCAATTTTAACCAGGGATGATATTTTTGTTTCTGTTTTGAATTCAAATGCAGTTTAAAGGCTTTTTTTCAGAAATTAAAACAGCTTCAGTTTACAATATTCATGTCCATGTCTATTATTTGATTCTGTCGCCCACTAAAACACTTTTAAATTAAAAAAAACATTTGCGATTTGGGGCAAATTTACGTGCGATTACATACGATTAATCAAGATTAATTCTTACACAGCCTCTAATTAATTGGATTAATTTTTTAATCGAGTCCCACCTAATATATATATATATGTGGATATATATATGTAGATTTGTATATATAAATGTGTATATACAGTATATATGTAGATATGTATATGTGTATATACAGTATGTATATATATGTATGTGTGTATATGTATATATATATAACTGTGTATATATATATATGTGTATAGATGTATATATATATATATATATTTATATATATATGCCAGCAACACTCATGACAATGACAAAACAATTACATTGTCAATCATGTTACGCTATTATTAAAATGTTTCCTTTTCTTTTACTTCTCGCTGCCAATCGCAGGTATTTTGCTATATATATATATATATATATATATATATATATATATACAGATATATATAAATATATATATACAGATATATATAAATGTATATATATATATATATAAATAGATAGATATGACAACAACACTCAATATCAATGACAAAACAATTACATTGTCAATCATGTTACGCTATTATTAAAATGTTTCCTTTTCTTTTTACTTCTCGCTGCCAATCGAGGTATTTTGATATATATATATATATATATATATACAGATATATATAAATATATATATACAGATATATACAGATATATATAAATATATATATATATATATATATATATATATATATATAAATAGATATGACAACAACACTCAATATCAATGACAAAACAATTACATTAACAATCATCTTACGTTATTTTTAAAATGTTTGCTTTTCATTTTCATAACTTCTTTAACACACTACTTCTCCGCTGCGAAGCGCGGGTATTTTGCTAGTATCATATAAAACAGATATATAACTATTAGAAGAGTGGCATCCTTATATACAAAGTCATAATCTAAGTCTCTAAAGATGAGTCCAGTGATAAGGTCAGATGGCCGGGAGCAAAGAAACAACAACAACAAAAAACTCCAGTTAGACTGTAGAAAACAAAAACAAAATCTGCAATGGTTCCAAGGCCAAAAGTCCACCCAGCTCCACCATGCATTGTACCTAACACAGATGTTCTTAATTCATTCCTCTTTGTTTCCAGGGTTCATATGAGAGGATTTGATGAAGTCGGTTTCATGGACAGCTCGGGCACCCACCTTCATTCCAGACTCACCGGTGACTGCGCACGACTTGCTCAGGTGATGGTGGTGCAAAACATAATAAAAATGGGTGTGCTTCAGTTTGGTGCTATTATTTTAGATTATTATGTTTGCTAGTCTACAGTGTTTTTAACAACTAGAATGTGTTTACTGTTTAAGCTGTTATTCAACTTGGAATAAGGGGCTGGTCTTTTTATTTTCAATGTCGATTTTTACAAGCTTTTTCATATTATGAGTTCAAAAGTCATTCCCCATACACAATTCAATATCAATAAAGAACATTGCTTATGCATCCCTCTGGTTTTGACGGGCTCTATTCTATGCAACTCAGTTCCACTATAAAAATGAAAAAAAAAATCATCTCAAAAGGTTTGTCCGCTGTAAACCAGCTCAGTAATTATTGCTTGCTATGATTTTAAATTCCGTTAGTCGGCTCTTTGTCACACAATTGGATAATTTAGCTGCTGATTTGCACACTTATCTCTGCGTCTGATTAGGCAGGTGGGTGACTTGAGGGCTCAGATGCTCTGCTGGTTAGCCAGGGCCTGATTATACAGGAGGAGGATTAAAGAGGGACACTTTACAGACTTCATTTCTGTCAGTTATTTGGCAATTGATTTCACAGATTTATTATTTCATTCCAGCAATTTTAGTGTTACTTTTAATTATTGGAAAACCTTCATATTATAATCAGGTGCATTGAAATGTTATGTTGTGGCCTATAAGGGTGTTGCAAGCAGTCCATATTGGGCCCATCCTCTTATCTGTTTGTGGTTGTACCTGCTATGTCTCATTTCCAGTAAATCGTCTCTCAGTGACCAATTACCTCAGAATCTCGTCTTTGGAGAATCAGACTATATTGGCCTGGTGCTCTTAAAAGTACCGATGTTGTGCATTGTGAATTGTTTTGTACTTTACTGAGACGTTTTGGGCAGTCATTAAACATCTAAAACAGCAAATTATAGTTACACCTGTAGGCGAAGTCTTTATAATTATATCTAGTCAGCAACGGCTTGGTTCTGATTTTATGGCATGAACATTGCAATAGAAAATAGTTATACCTCCATACCCAGAATAACTCCAAAGAGGCCAAACATATGCAAAGAATTACATCTTTAGTAAGATAAAAACATGAGAGGAGTGAGCTTAGGAAATAACCCAAATCAAGTGAAAGACCGGCAAAATTTGGTAGAATCTGATTCTGGTTGTTAACCTCTATAAAAATACACTTCCCTTCTCACTTCTTGTATCTGAATCTCTCTCTGTCTCACCTCTGGTCTCTCTTCTTCTTACCAGTTGAGCTTTCACCACAACTCACTTCCTGATACTAAACTTCATTTGCCTCTGGCTGCAGCCCCCTTTATTACTCCTATGATTGTTTCCAGCCAAGCCAACAAGGCTTTTTGAGACTGGCACTTTTTCGTACCAGGTTAAAATTCCTTCTATCATGACTCACTGTCTATATATCATGGAGTGTTCTGTTACCATTTAAAGGCGAGGCCTCTCAGCTGCCCATTTCTTTACAGGGACACCAAATTCCCATACATTACTACCTAGTTCTGTGTATCCTGTATAGGATGTAAAGCTAAATACCAGCCATAAACTAGTGGTCACATCCAACTGACACCTGTTATCAAAGAGGCTTTATCTCTTCTGCATTCACTGTATATGTGAGATCAATCTCAACTTTTTTATCCTCATGGTTTCATTAGTTTCATTATGGACATTTTTGCATGTGTAGTTTAATTATGTCCACTATTTTTTGACTATCTTTGTATGGCCAAGGCCATTTAGTTTATAGCTGCTAAGCCTGTTGCCAATCATGTGATGCAAAAGAGCATCTTCCTATGATTATATAAAATGTCAACATATAACTACTTGTTATATGAGTATTGAACTGTAGAATTTTGATGATTATTAGTCAATAAGACATCCACCCAGGAGGATGGCATAGTAATGTGGGATCTGAAAAAGATCACTTCAGCGAGGCTGCTACTTCATTTATCTTACTTTTCCCTGTTATAGGAGGAAGGTCTCTGGCCTTTAAATAACTGAAGATAACTGAAGCACACTTGTTTTTAGAAATGGAATAAGGCAATTTATTGATGAACACAAGGATTATATAAGTAAGATAAATGTATATATATATATAGTCATGGATGCCAGGGGCCATGACCCGGCCGGGACGCCATGAGGGACCAGATGTGGGTCTGCGCCCAACCTGGATCACGTGGGGGTCGCCTTCCTGGTTGCTCTGGGGGCCACGGGTACAAGGCATGGAAGCTCCACGCTGTAGGGACCCATGGTCACCACCAGGACGCGCCCCAATGCCTTGGGGACTTGTTACCCCAGCACTTCCGCCACACCAGGAAGTGCTGGGGGGAAGAATTAGGAAGGCGCCCGGAGAGCTGCCGGGAGGACAGTCGGCACCTCCGCCATGCTGGGGCGTGGCTAGAGGAGGAATGCCGGGAACACCTGGGGCTCATCCGGGTCCTGTATAAAAGGGGCCGTCTCCATTCATTCAGGGCTGGAGTCGGGTGGAAGCAGGACGAGGCAAGAAGAGAGTGTGGAGGCGGCCCGAAGACAAGGCAATGTGTGGCCAGGACTGTGTTTGGGGTATTGTGCACGTAACTGGGTCTTAGTGACCATTGGACTGGGTCTGAGTGACCATATTTGTAAATAGTGTTGTGAATAAACGTGTGGTGGTATTTTAACAACATGTCCGCCTGTCTGTGTCCGGGCCGCGTTCACAATATATATATATATATATATATATATATATATATATATATATATATATATATATACATATAAATATATATATACATATAAATAAAAGGCAAAGCCCTCACTCACTCACTCACTCACTGACTGACTGACTGACTCACTGACTCATCACTAATTCTCCAACTTGCTGTGTAGGTAGAAGGCTGAAATTTGGCAGGTTCATTCCTTACAGCTTCCTTACAAAAGTTGGGCAGGTTTCATTTCGAAATTCTACGCATAATGGTCATAACTAGAAGCTATTTTTCTCCATTTACTGTAATGGAGTTGAGCTCGAAAGCCGTGGGGGGCGGAGTTTCATGTGACATCATCACGCCTCCCACGTAATCACGCAGTACGTAGGAAACCAGGAAGAGCTACAAAAACTGCTGAAGAAAACATACATTATATAATTAAGAGGGCAGCGAAACAATTAGAAGCGAGCGAGTGACATATAAAACCATATTCAGCGGCTCACGTGAACTGACTCAGTGCGCAGACAAAAAGCAACAGTTCCAAAGAGTGCTGAACAAAAACCGAATTACACTGCTACGCTCAAATAGACAAACCACACACCGTGGCACAATAGTAGAGGCTTCGCCTCTAGCGCTGACGTCCGAGGTTTGATTCCTGAGAGGGATGCACTAAGTATGTACGCGCACTTCCCGATTCATTTTAGCCTCGCATCCCCTTGGTTTGAGACGTATGAAAAAATATGCGGTTAATGCAGAAAGACAGATCACCAATTGAAGCTTTATGAATAATGGATACTTTATTCGCGATCAATGATTGTTTTGGTAAAGCCATACTCAGTGTATTCATTAGATGAACGGTAAAAAAGTAAGAGCAACGGGAGGGTAACTTATTGAGGCACGCAGACAAAACCACAATAGCACGCGGGCTTGATGTACTGTAGTGCGCATCAACTCGATCTGAATTGATTCTGATCACATTTGAACAAATATATCTTTTCAAGTTCTATTTAGTCCATATGTGTCAAACTCAAGGCCCGCAGGCCACATCCGCCCGTGTGTAATTATATCCGGCCCGCGAGATCATTTTATATATTATTGTTATTAATGGCCCAGGGATATGAAGCGCTGGTAACACAATAAACTACAGATCCCATAATGCAGCGCTTCAGCTGCCTTGCCGAACACTTACTGCGTTAATCAAGTCTAGCTTATGATGCTGCAAGTTATTGCGAAGCTAGCCCACACGATGCGAAGAGAAAAGGTGATTCTGAACATAGAGCCTTTAAAAACCGATGGGAGGCTGAGTATATGTTTACTGACATTGCCGGTAAACCCGTGTGTCTCATTTGTGGAGCTAATGTGGCTGTAATTACAGAATTTAATCTAAGACGGCACTATGAGACAAAACATCAAGATAACCTGAAAGACCTGAATGCAATGCACAAGATACAGAAAGCAGAAGAGTTAAAGAAGAATCTGACACTTCAGCAGACGTTTTTACCGTGCAAAATCACAAAGTGATTTCAAGTGAAGCTACTTTTATGGGAGACACAAATGCACCAGTGCAACTTGCCCCACTTTCCCTGTTGCCAAGTAATGTTGAACCAAGTCGGCACTATGGTGTTCCCAAATACGCACTTTGCTGATAAACTGAGCGCACTGCGCACTGAGTTAGCACGCCGCTTTGGTGACTTTGAAGAACAAAAAAAGAATTTTGAGTTGTTTCGCAACCCATTTGCCGTCGATGTGGAAACTGCACCTGTGCAGATTCAGATGGAGGTGATTGAGCTGCAGTGTAATGGCACACTGAAGGCAAAGTACGATACTGCACGGCCCGCACAGTTTATTCACTCCATTCCGCAAAATGCTCCAGCTCCGCCTACATGCGGCTCGAACCTTGTGCATGTTTGGTAGCACATATCTGTGTGAGAAGCTCTTCTCAGTCATGAAGACTAACAAAACAGCACACAGGAGTCGCCTCACTGATGAGCACCTGCAGTCCATCCTGAGAATCTCCACAACACAGAACCTCACACCAAACAGAAATGAACCTGTGGCCAAAAAAAGATGCCAGGCGCCCAGCTCTGATAAAATGACATATGAGCAAAGACAACTGAATGATTTGATTTGTTATTGCTGAAAGGAACACATTTTATTTATATTTCCAGGTTTTCTTATGCATCATGTTCATATTTGAATTTGTATAATTTTGACAGGATATATTTTTATGGAGAGCAAAATCTTTTGGGATATTTAAAATTTAAGTTTATTTTTTATATAAAATTACATAAGAGTAAAGAAATTTGAATGTTTGTTCTTTTAACGTTTACTTTATTTCTAACTTGTATAATTTAGACAGGATATATTTTTATGAAGAGCAAAATATTATATTAAAGGTTTGAGTTGATTTATTCCAGAATAATATTCTGTCGACTAAATAAAAATTCCTTCTATTTAAAATTTAAATAGAACTTGAACAGATATGATAGTTCATAATATCCAGGCAGACTTGCACGTAAGAGCGGGAGTCATCTGTTTTAACAAACAGCGTATTGCACTGATACGAAATAGCCTGCCCATTTAATTATTTAGGAATGGATAAATAAATTAAGATTTTGTACAAATAATGTTTTTCATTTTTCTTCCTTATATTATATATATATAATGTGTGTGTGTGCGTGTATATGTGTGTGTATGTATATGTATGTGTGTATATATAGATATATATATATGTATATATATGTGGATGTATGTGTATATATGTATGTATATATATATATATGTATATATGTGTGTGTGTATGTATATATATATATATATATATATGACAGCAACACTCATCACTTACAACAGTGACAAAACAATTACATTGACAATCATGTTACGTTATTTTCAAAATGTTTCCTTTTCTTTTTCATTGCTTCTTTAACACACTACACTACTTCTCCGCTGCGATGCGCTGGTATTTTGCTAGTATATATATATATATATATATATATACAGTGGTGTGAAAAACTATTTGCCCCCTTCCTGATTTCTTATTCTTTTGCATGTTTGTCACACAAAATGTTTCTAATCATCAAACACATTTAACCATTAGTCAAATATAACACAAGTAAAAACAAAATGTAGTTTTTAAATGATGGTTTTTATTATTTAGTTAGAAAAAAAATCCAAACCTACATGGCCCTGTGTGAAAAAGTAATTGCCCCTGAACCTAATAACTGGTTGGGCCACCCTTAGCAGTAATAACTGCAATCAAGCGTTTGCGATAACTTGCAATGAGTCTTTTACAGCGCTCTGGAGGAATTTTGGCCCACTCATCTTTGCAGAATTGTTGTAATTCAGCTTTATTTGAGGGTTTTCTAGCATGAACCGCCTTTTTAAGGTCATGCCATAGCATCTCAATTGGATTCAGGTCAGGACTTTGACTAGGCCACTCCAAAGTCTTCATTTTGTTTTTCTTCAGCCATTCAGAGGTGGATTTGCTGGTGTGTTTTGGGTCATTGTCCTGTTGCAGCACCCAAGATCGCTTCAGCTTGAGTTGACGAACAGATGGCCGGACATTCTCCTTTAGGGTTTTTTGGTAGACAGTAGAATTCATGGTTCCATCTATCACAGCAAGCCTTCCAGGTCCTGAGGCAGCAAAACAACCCCAGACCATCACACTACCACCACCATATTTTACTGTTGGTATGATGTTCTTTTTCTGAAATGCTGTGTTCCTTTTACGCCAGATGTAACGGGACATTTGCCTTCCAAAAATTCAACTTTTGTCTCATCAGTCCACAAGGTATTTTCCCAAAAGTCTTGGCAATCATTGAGATGCTTCTTAGCAAAATTGAGACGAGCCCTAATGTTCTTTTTGCTTAACAGTGGGTTGCGTCTTGGAAATCTGCCATGCAGGCCGTTTTTGCCCAGTCTCTTTCTTATGGAGGAGTCATGAACACTGACCTTAATTGAGGCAAGTGAGGCCTGCAGTTCTTTAGACGTTGTCCTGGGGTCTTTTGTGACCTCTCGGATGAGTCGCCTCTGCACTCTGCGGTAATTTTGGTCGGCCGGCCACTCCTGGGAAGGTTCACCACTGTTCCATGTTTTTGCCATTTGTGGATAATGGCTCTCACTGTGGTTCGCTGGAGTCCCAAAGCTTTAGAAATGGCTTTATAACCTTTACCAGACTGATAGATCTCAATTACTTCTGTTCTCATTTGTTCCTGAATTTCTTTGGATCTTGGCATGATGTCTAGCTTTTGAGGTGCTTTTGGTCTACTTCTCTGTGTCAGGCAGCTCCTATTTAAGTGATTTCTTGATTGAAACAGGTGTGGCAGTAATCAGGCCTGGGGGTGGCTACGGAAATTGAACTCAGGTGTGATACACCACAGTTAGGTTATTTTTAACAAGGGGCAATTACCTTTCACACAGGGCCATGTAGGTTTGGATTTTTTCTCCCTAAATAATAAAAACCATCATTTAAAAACTGCATTTTGTGTTTACTTGTGTTATATTTGACTAATGGTTAAATGTGTTTGATGATCAGAAACATTTTGTGTGACAAACATGCAAAAGAATAAGAAATCAGGAAGGGGGCAAATAGTTTTTCACACCACTGTATATAGTAACAAGAATGACCATAAGACAGAGCAAAGTTTTGGGGCAGCCACAAATATAGTTTTTCCCAGCTGCAAAACTGATGCAATCGCACAGACATGTTCTGTGATAAAGTAAAGACAAGATGGCAACTTTAAAGGCTAGTAAGGGAAGTGATGTCATCAGGATGGAACCAGAAGTGACATCGTTGGCTGCCCCAGAGCCAGGTGGGATTTCCCTAGAATGGTCTGTAAGAGATCGAGAAAGAGAATTAGTGCACTTTGCCAACCCCTGGTATTTAAGCCCTTTAGTTGTCTCCTAAACAGACCCCGTCGGGTCTGGCATCTTGTACCAAGATGAACGAGTGAGAACTTATAAGGTTGTAGATCAAGGAACCAACTAGTGACTCGAGGGTTAGACTCCTTATGCAGGGCCATCCACTGTAAAGTTGCATGGTCCGTGACAAGTGTAAACTCCCGACCAAAGAGGTAGTACCTCAACTGTATAATCACCCACTTAATCATAAGAACCTCTCTGTCCACCTCTGCAAACCTGGTCTCCTGATCCAGCAGTTACTGGCTCAGGAACATGACGGGGTGTTCAGCACCATCGACACTTTGGCTCAGCACTGCTCCTAGGCATGTGTCCGAAGCGTCCATCGGGAGGATAAAAGGAAGCGAAAAGTCAGGTGCTTTCAAAACAGGTGCTGACATCAGGGCTCTTTTTAAGTCACTGAAGCTTCTGTTGTATTAGTCTATACCACAATCTTAGGAGCCCTCTTCTTTGTTAAATCACTTGTGTCAAGTGTAGTCAGTTATTCTGCCTGTCCAAGCCTCTAAGGAGGTCGTCCACTCGAGGCATAGGATAAGCATCAAATTGTGAGACCTGATTAAGTCAACGGAAGTCATTGCAAAATCTCCAACTTCCGTCATGCTTACTAACCAAGACTATTGGGCTGGACCAGAGACTATAACTTTCCTCTATGACACCTAAGTCCAGTATGCGCTTGATTTCAAGTTCCACTTCAGCCTTCTTTGCCTCGTTAAGATGATAGGAGCACTCTCGGACTATAACCCCGGGTTCGGTCACAATGTTGTGGGCACTCAAAGAGGTCCTTTTGGGTTTTTCATCTACTACCTCTGGGACAGACGAGATAACTGCTTAGAGCTCAAGCCTCTTTTGGGTATTCAAGTTAGGGCCGAAGTTAAGTGTGTTGGTCTGAGTAAAGAATGAGCGGGGCTGGCCGGAGGAGGGATCAGGGTCCCTTTCCTTCCACAGTTTCAGCAGATTCATGGGATATATCCTCTCGCTCGGTCGACGATTTGGCTGTTTTACCAAATAATCGAGGAGCCCTTTCCTCTCCTTAATATGGTCCCTGCCAATGGGCAAGTAGTTTAGAATGGGAGGTGGGAACTAACACTATGACCTGATCCCCTGGTTGGAATTCCCGAAGCATCATGCCACGGTCATAATAGCGGGCCTGTGCTGCTTGTGTATCTTCCATGTGACTTTTTAATATAGGCCGAATTTTCTCAAATCTATTGCATAACTGCGCGATATACTCCAAAATATTATTCAAGGGAACAGCCTCTGCTTCCCAGCCTTCTTTTAAAATGTCCAATATGCCCCGGGGTTGTTGTCCATATAATAATTCAAAGGGTGAGAACCCTGTCGAGGTTTGTGGGACTTCTCTGTAGGCAAAGAGTACAAGGTGGAGGAGCTGATCCCAATTCCTTCCATCACCGCTGACCACCTTGCGAAGCATGTGCTTGAGAGTCTGATTTAACCTCTCTACTAGACCATCGGTTTGAGGATGATACACCACAGTCTTTAAGTGCTTTATTTTAAGTAACAGCCATTTCCCTGAACGTCTCAGAGGTAAACGACGTCCCTTGGTCCGTAAGGAGTCTTTAGGAATGCCAACTCGAGCAAAGACCCCTACCAGTTCCCGTGGGATGGCTTTAGAATTAGCTGAGCACAACGGAACAGCTTCTTGATATCAGGTTGCATAATCCACGAGGACTAATATATACTTATGTCCTCGAGCCAAGGGTTTCAGGGTTCCCACTATATCAAACCCCTATTCTTTCGAACGGGACATCAATCAAGGGAAGGAGAACAAGAGGAGCACGGTCCCTCCTAAGAATTTGCTGCAGCTGGCACTCCGGACAAGAGATACAGAAGCGGTGAACCTCCTCGTTAATTCCCGGCCAATAAAATCGGAGCTTGATATGCTTTAATATTTTCTCGGTGCCCAGGTGGCCTCCTAGGAGGTGGCTGTGCGCTAAACTCATAAACCTGCAGCTGGAAAGTTTGTGGGATTAGCAACAGCTTACACACCTCCCTCTTGTGTTCACTGACCCGATATAATAAATCATTTAAAATAACAAAGTGGGGCCCCTGTGGCATGGGCTGATGGGTGCCTTGGCCATTGACTAGTGTAATTGCATTATTTGCAAATTTAAGGGAATCATCATTCCATTGTTCTCTTTTAAATGAGGCCGGTGTTAGTCTAAATTGGAAGCTTAAATCTGAGAGAGTGTCCGGTCTGATCTCAAGGAACAGGAGTCATCCCACTCCATCCGAGACGTGGACAGATGACGCAACGGTCTGCAACAGCCCAGGAAGCTCCCCATCCTCCTCTTAGCCTCCCAGATCTCTCTCTGCCGGCTGAGTACATGGTGTGGAGGCAACCTGCGATGGAGAATTCCTGTCTGTTACCAGGTCCAAATTAAATTTAGGAGGGGTCAGTACTTCACCACTTTTACTTTCAGACCAGTCCCGCCTGAGAGTCACAGCGAAAGGTGGATTTGGGAGGGCAGCTACGGTGATTCTTTTAACTGATCCTCCCTGGCTGATGAAACATCGGGCGGATTTATAGAATCGGATATCCCCGTGTACATAGGTTATACTGGTCTTTGTTTTTATCCACTGTCGTGGTAGTACATACCGGCAATCAACAATGGAAATGCAGCAACCGGAATCAAGAAGGGCGTCCACTTTAAATTCGTTAACAACTACCTCTCCCGTATGAACCATTGACAAGGAGTTTGAAAGCACACACAATCCGCCCCCCTCTCTCCACTTACATTCCACCTTTCTTCCAAGCGAGGGAAACGCCTGCAGAACCGGGTACAAATTCTGGTTTATGCCAAGGGGGCAGATTAGGAGGGACGTAATCTCCACAGCATCCGCTAAAGGACTGTTCTGCTCTACCAAATTGCGAGGCTGTCCTAGATGTTTGGATGAGCTCGTTCATATTGGAAAAGTCTCCCCAAACTGGCTGGGTGAAATGGTCAGGAAGATTATTGATTAATAGAAAACAGGCTACTTTTTCTCTATTTGGAAGGCGGTGCATTCGGAAGCCTTTAATTAACCCGCCACTGTTTCCCACAGAGCATCTGCCTGCTCTTGGGTAGACCGCTCAGGATCTAGCCTCCATGCCTGTAATGACTTCACCTGCTGGTCTGGGGAATCCCCACTTTGCTCAGGGGCCTTGGCCCCTGTGGGGAGGACAGCTCTCTCCTCCGAGAGAGCATAATAAGTCCCCATCGCTTCCCCCATAGAAACCAGCCCACATCTGTGTGTCCCATCAACACTCTGGCTATTTATTTTATGTGGCCCAGAATTAGACAAAGAGAGCGGAGACTGTACGGGTTCTTTCCGAAATCCGAGATGAAACCCCCACTCAGCAGCTTGGCCCCGGTACTTAGGTCTGGTACTGTTTTCTTCTGGTCTTTTATCATTCTGCCAGCTACTCCACTGTAACAAGAATGACCATAAGACATTGTGAAGGTTTGGGGAAGCCACCTGTATAATTTTTCCCAGCTGCAAAAGTGATGCAATACCACAGACATATTCACACGACTGAGTTCAAAATAGAACTGATAAAGTAAAGACAAGATGGTGGCTTTAAAGGCCAGTAAGGGGAAATGATGTAATCAGGACCAGAACTGGGTGGGATTTCCCAAGAATGGTCTGTAAGAGATCGAAAAAGAGAATTTGTGCACTTCGTCACCCCCTGGTCCAGCATGGAATTACATGTATTTAAGCCCTTTAGTTGTCTCCTAAACATGCGTGCGTGACAACAATATATATATATTGTGATATATGCCTGGACACCACCAGTCGGAAACCACATCTTTATCAAGAAGCAAACGTTTATTACTCACAAATAAACACAGGATTAAAGTCCCTAACACCACACAATGCACACAGCAATTAATCTCCCCAATAAACCTTCTTTCTCAGTCTTTTTAGCCACCAATCTCCTCCTAGGAGCTTCGTCCTGCTCCCGATCCCGACTCTCGCTCCCCATCTGTAAGGAGGCGGTGGCTGATGACGCATTTCTGGCAGCACTTCCTGGTGTGTTGGAAGTGCTGCCCTTTGCACTGGAAGCACTCCGGGCGTCCCTGGCAGGGTCATCCTCCATCTTGCCTGGTGTGGTGGAAGTGACAATTTTCTAGGTCCTACGAGGCTGGAGGCGCCCCCTGGCGGTAGCCATGGGTCTAAACAGGCCAGAACCCTTTTCCTCCATTCCTGTGGTCCTCTCCTAGTCCAGGGCGGTTGCTGTCTCGTGACCTGGAAGCTATTATTGTCCTTTTCCAGTCCCTCCAGGCATCCCGGCCAGGTAATGACCCCGGCAATCTGCCACTATATATATATATATATATATATATATATATATATATATATATATATATATATATATATATATATATGCTGGAATGCTGGACGCAGACAGATTTGACAGACAAACACATACCATGCACTGGGTGTTTACTGATATTTAGAGTTCTATTTTATCTTGGAACAGATAAATAGTTTTACGATACCAAGTCTTTAAAGATAATGTCCAATGTTGTGTGAAGTTGTTGCTTTGTTGCTGGTCTGCATTCTTCATGCATTGGAGTGCATACTTTCTCTTTGCTACATGATTCTTGTCAGTGCTGTGTTTGCTTTCTGCTATTAGTTAACTGTAGTGAGATCGATAGAGGTCAACGGCCTTTGGGGGATGTATTATACTACATTTACTATTGTTTATTTTCTGATTAAAGAATGCTGCAAGAGCTTTGCATGTTTCACTTGAGGTTTTCAGAAGGCAATCCACTGACTGAGTTGGGTTTAGAAGATGACCTATAATAGAAAATAAAACTCTTGGATTTCCTGCAATTTTATTTATAATTTTACAAAAACAGGGCTACCTCTCTAGTTGGACTGCTTTATTATATCAGTAATATGTGCCTAGAATTTTTCATAGTGTAAAGTTAATTTAGTTTTCGTCCATTAACGCTCAGCCTTGACGCATGTCCGCTTAAGTTTAGAAAGAGCACAAGTTTTCCAAGGTACTTTAGTGCTGGTGGATTTTTTAACAGTTTTTTTCTGGGGCCACTATATCAATTACAGCTTTCACCTTAGCATTTAAATTGTCCACCTTACTGGTTACACATAATATTAGCAAATGTAGATGCTGTTGTAGCATCAAGATAACATTTTCTAACAATATGCTGCTTTTTATTTCTAGTCACCAGTATTTCTACTTCAAACAAAATGCAGAATTGGTCAAATATACTGATGTCTATAACCTGCTTCACGTTACCCTTTTGAGATTATTAAAGCTAGTATGTGTCCTCTCTTATGTGCATGCAGCCTGCCTGACAAGCTAGCTAAGGTGAACAGAATGCAGTAAATTAATAAATTCTCTTGTTTTGGGGTCAGACTGGTTATCAATATGAAAGTTGAAGTCACCTACTATTAGGAACCTATCATAATTTATTATTCTAGATTCTAAATTGAAAATTCATTGAACCTATATTTAGGTGGTTGATACAAGGAGCAATACTCCTTAAATAGCTACAGCAAGACAGTCGAAAGACACAAAAATACCGAAACTGGTATCTTTACGGCTTAACCAACTCAAACAAATACTCGCTAGACCCCTTCCTCTTTAACCTTGTCGAACAGATTGAAAAAAATTAAAAATTGCTTCAATTAACGCTGCAGCATTGTCACTACCAAGCTAATCTCTATATATAATCTTCATTTGGAGCTTGGTCTTTGTTTGTTCGCGAATGAATTAGAAGAAGAAGCACTAGATGGCAGTAGAGAGACAGCTAAAACATAGGCATTGCATTAAGAATCTCCTCCTGGCTTATACTACTGAAGACTGTAGTACGCCAGTCACACCTCAAAACACAGACATTTAAACTAAACAAATTGTTGTGCTTTATTAACTAAAGAGATCTTCATTTAGATCTTGATCTTTGTTTGCCTGTGAATTCCAAACTCTTAGACCACCTTCCAGTTTAGTATGTTGTTGTTACTCACGGATGTCAACAATGTGCAGGAATAACGAAAAGGGTGGTGGACAGTGTTACGCTGGTTAGCTCCTGAGGCCTGGTTAGAGAATGAGATTGCCGAAGATAAAAGGTACGTGCCTACGTAACATATGAATGAAAGAAAGACAGTGGGTAAAATGAATGACAACGTAACAGCACGTTCCGGAAATTATTATTGTTACGTTGTAGCCGGCGAGTGCTGCACGTCTCACAGTTGTACCGTGGCTTGCTCACATGTCAGTAAAGTGATCCCTATTTATGCTTTAAAGAGTCTGGTTACCTATGTGTCCCCCTTTTATAACCATTGCTCCGTGTATATTGCCTTACTCTGTGGATTGCCACAAAGCAACCTGCGAGATTGGAGAAAGGTTGAGAAGACATCGTGAGAGGAAACGACAGCGTCATGAAAAAGAGACGGACTATGAACGGACAGAAGCAGAAATGCTCCTACACCACCACATAATTACTGTTCGGGCAGTGATTCCGAGTAGGCCGTTCCTATCGAAAAAATATCCAAGGGTTTTCTTTTGTAATTTTGTTTCCCTTATAAAAAATCATAATGCTGTGCGACGAAGGGCCCAGTTCAGGACTGGCAGCCGTGTTTAAACAGGAAGCCCTTCACAGACAACTTTAACACGCGCAACGTAGTTGGCTAGTCCACTAATAAGATAATAAAACACTAGTAACAAAAATATATAGTATGTAAATATTAATAGTATGTAAATATTAATAATAAAAAATAGCAATGTTATTAAAGTTTACATAATAAGTGTGACATTCAGCTTATTGCAGACATAGATGCTTGTAATGCAGGTGCATTTGCAGCAACAACAAGTACCGGGTCACTTGGTGCTTGATTGTGAAAAAGCTACAGACAAGACATTTCCAAAGTTCAGTAGCTGACCAGAAGAACATCCTGGGTAGGTTTTAAAAGAAGCATTCTCTGGAAACACTGAAAACGTATTCAAAGTGAAAGGCACAGAAGGATGATTGGAATAGCACATTTCTTGAAGTGAATATTATTACATGTTCTGCTTCTGTCTATAAAGTAACTACACACCCTGAGTTCATCCAATGATATAGAAAGGTGTGTAAGTCTGAAGAATGGTAAAATAGGAGGAGAGTCTGTAATGTGACTGGGATGGAAGGAGCCGTAGAAAAGATATCATTGAGGTTTTAGTCCTGGAAAGTCAATTGAAAGGCTTATATTCAAAATGCCTGAGTGCTTCATGATAAATTGATGGCAAACCTGATGGATGGACGGATTAAAACCAGTGAAGTGGTTAATATATTCTTTCAGCTGACCTCTGGAACAAGAAGCAGCACCAATACAATACATTCATTTGCGTAGTACTTCTACAGGTCAAGCACACAGGTCTAGGTAGCAAGAAAATAAACATTTTTTTTCCATTCAACAAAAAATGTTAGTGTGGCTACATCCCCTCTGGGTTCCTGTTGGTAAAAGCAAAAGTTCTGAAGTGAGAACTATGTATGCAATATAAGTTGTGGAAATGATGGTGAGCTGAAAAGTGATGCCTGTGGGGAGGATGAAGCAATCAGCATCCTGAAATTGAAAGCTGTCAAACTGAACTGAAAAGTAGGGTTATTGCCTTTTATACATCGACAAGTGGTCTCGTTAAGTTGTCAAGGAAAGTTGATCTCCTTGTGATTTAACACCTGTTTCAAAGATCGTGTATTCCACTTTGTCCACTTTTGTTGTTTATAGTAATTGTATTCCAGCTTGTGATGGATAAGTTTAAGTATATTACATTTATTTTGTGTGTCTATTTTAAAGCAGATATTGATTGAGTAGAATTTGGATCCCATTATACAAATAAAAGACTAAGCTGGTGAAAGAATATCTGCTGTCTCCATTATTGTAATACCAGTTATTTTAAATAATAAGGACTTCAGATACACCATACACAATATGCCCTATTACATCCCAAACCATTTCCCTGGATTTCATTATTTCCTACTTTATGCCTGTTTTTCAGCATAATGTCCTTAGCTTATCGTACCACAGAATTAATGAATGGGACATCTGCTTCCCACTGTTGCTTTGCCTTTAGATGTTTCAGCCAAGGATTGTTTTCTTTAATCAGATTTTATTAAGCCATTTCTTGTTGCAGACCATCAAAAATATATAGCTTTATAAAGTGGGGCATTTAACACGTAAAACAACAAAATGTTTAAACAATGGTGCTTGTATTAAATATTTTGGGCATTAGTGGGATGAATGCAAAGTACAACTGAAAAGACAAAACCACGATCTTGCTGCCTCACCTAGCCTTGCCTATGCGTTGTTTACTCGGTGGTGTAGTGACGCCACTCACATTCATACCTCCCATCTCGCTCCTACTTGTTGTCTCCTTCTAACTCTATAGATTTCCAAGCTCTTCAATCTATGAACCCCAGCTCTGTGCCTGACCCCTTACTCTACAAGGCATCTCGTTTGAGGTGGCTTCAGATCTGCCAGATTTACTTCTGCCTTAGTGCAAGAATTACCAGGTTACACTGTTCATATTTCAGCCATACTGCTTAGTTAGTTTCCTGACCCTTTATATTCTGCTTTTCATCTCGGCATTCAGTTGTAGCTTGCATGCTGTGCCTCTGCTGTTTGGCCAACTAACCAATCGTATTTAGTCTTATATAATAAGTGACAGGAACCTTGGATTCAGTGGTCACTGACTCAGCAATAGACCTTCTGATTTTACTCCAAATTATTTCATAGTACTTATAGGCAGATTGGTGGCTCTGAGGCTAGGGATCTGCACTGGCAATTGGAAGGTTGCTGGTTCGAATCCTGTAGATGCCAAAAGGGATTCTGCTCTGTTGGGCCCTTGAGGAAGGCCCTTAACCTGCAATTGCTGAGGACTTTGAGTAGTGAGAAAAGCGCTATATAAATGCAAAGAATTTATTTAATTTAATCTACATTTGATTATGTATTTATGATATTTTATAGGCTGCGAATCTAGGGTGCAGCCCCCGACCTGTTCCGTTATTTCACAGAGTAATAATTTCCATTAGTTTGCAATAATGTGATCTTTACTATCATTATTTTGAGACTTTTAAATTTTAGTACTTTCATTATCTCTAACCTGCTCTGCATGTGTATCGTGCCAATGTTTTCTGAACCTTTTTACGATGTTCTATTTTGTCATCTACTCTTTGTCTTTTATTTCCGCCCCCGGGCGTGTTTAAATCTCTTGGAACAAAGTCTCATCTTGCGGGACAAAATTAAATTATCACTCTGAAAACGTCTTTTTTCATCTCAGGCTAAAAAGTCTCATCTCGTCCCAGGATTTTTATATAAAACTAGCAGATTACCCAGTGGCTTCGCTCACTGAGTGGAAGGGAAAAAAATAAAATGCAGAATCTGGAGGAATTTGTGGCTCGCATCAGGCAACTGACGCCTGTGTGACGTGGTAGCCTGTGAAGACTGCATCCATCGAATCCGATTCTGTTCAGCACATTGTTCGGGTGTTTGTGAGGCCCTCAATTGTGATTGTCATATATGTTGATCAGCGAGCCTTCTCTCTCAATTTGCTTTTGTCTCACTTTCTCTGTGTAACCTGACTCTTTTTGTCGATGACGCGGGGCACACTACGTAATATGTAATTTCCACATCGCGTGGTCATACGTAATTTCCGTTTCAAACGTGAAAAGAATTTTATATATATAGATAGAGAGATTTGTTACAAAAGCTATTCAAAGTGGGCAAATCTCTTCAGATATAAGTTTTATTACTCATATGAGCACTGAACTTTTCCAATACCTACTATATCAGAGGTGTGCAAGCTCGATCCTGGGGGGCCATAGTGACTGCAGACTTTTGTTCCAACCCAGTTTCTTAATGTGAAGTCAAATATTGCTATTGAAGCACTTATTGCTCCAGTAGCGTTTCTATGGTTCATTTTAGTTATCTTGCTTGTTAATAATCCCTTCCTTTAATTGCTTATTTTACCCTTAGGCCAAGTCCAAACATACCTGGGTATTATTTAAAATGGGAGTTTTCCTCCTTTGTTTTTAAATAGGCAGTGATATAAACTTAACTGTAACACCGTTAGCCAATCAAAACCCTGAAAAAAGTTATTACCAGTTTAGATAAGTCAACAATGGCACATCAATCATATGTGTTGACTGATAGTGAAGTAGAGTTATTCCTCAGTATCTACTTGAGTATAAAGTTTTCAAATATGTGTTCAGCATAGGATTTGCAAAAAACAACTAGCCAGCCATTTCACTACAATGTCAATAAATGAATACTTGTAATCACAGATGGCTTGCATTTTAAGAGAAAACCTCCCCTTTTTGTTCAAATAATCCATGGAATTTGTGGATGGCTGCCTTATTTCTACGTGAATCCCTTCCATGGCACCGATGCACTGAGGGATGCCATGGGCTCAGTGAAACCCTGTTACAAGTTCCTCTGCTTTGGATTCAGTGACAGGTAATTGTATATACACAGGGTCCAAGTGGACTGTAATTGTGTTGCATACTTGCCTTACTATCTGTCTTGACAATCCAAAAACATTTGCTGTGTTACATAATCTCCCCTTGTCTGATAAATAGTAGAGTGTGCAGGCAGCCTTTTTGACAATGGTGACAGGCAATCTCATAACAGTTGTCTTTCCTTCGATTTGCGGGTGTAGCAACTCACTCACTGAAATTGCATCAGCGATGTCTGTCGCTATTCTTCAGTAACAACCACTTTGTTCTCAAAGTTGTCCCATCAACTAGAGGTCCAACTGGGTCTTGTCGAAAACTAGAGATGTTGGCGGTTGGATCTGTGTTGTTGGAGTGCTCGCTGTAGTAGCACATTCTGACACCTCTGTTGTGCAATATAGTGACAAAGTAATTATACATTTAAATGTTAGTATGTAAAAAGTCCTGTTGACACCAGCAATACTTCAGCTATGCCTGGTTTGCACGAAATTGCCTCACGTAAACAAAACAGATAATGGAGCAAATGATGACATCAAGCAAAGAAGATACCGGTTCACACTATGACGTTAGAAGCCAAAAACTCAGTTTTCCCCGTGCACATGTAAACAGAGAAGATGACGTTTCTAAACATCTTTACACTGGAAGGAGTTTTTCAAAAACCTAAAACGCAGTTTGCATGTTGACGAAAGGCCAAAATGCATACAAAAAGCTACATTTTAAAAATACCCGGGTGTGTGTGGACTAGGCCTAAAACAGCTGCATTCATTGCTTTGAACTGCTTTTTATTAGTTCTTCAACTAACTTGTTTCTGCTTAAACCTGTGTGTATTTCTCATGAACTATCTCATTTAATGAAATATTTCAAATGAACTGAACAGAAAAAAATGGGAAGGATTAAGGATTACTAGTCTGCTTCAGACTAAAAACCATATGGATTATATTCTTGGAAAGAAAAACATTTATATTATAATATATATATATATATATATATATAAATCGTGTCACACACGCGCGAATAGGAGACCGCGGACGGACCTTGACATGCTTCGGAAGACGTTGCCGGCAGGGAGTGGCGGGTACTAACCTTTCTCCTTTGCTTTCTTCCAGGAAAAAAGATGCTCCGCAGCACGTTACTTCCACCCTTCCTCCGCCATTGTTCCTGACGTCATCAGTCCCATCCTCCCTCACGGTTCCTTCCCAGCATTCCTCCACTTCCGGCTCCTCCTTTATAAAATGGCCGCCAACGCCATTTTTGGTGTCGTGCATATGATTGATTTTGTTTATGTATCTGACCGTTGTTTTGTTTATTGACTGTGGAGAATTTTTCAGTATACGGGGCCGGAAACCCCAAACTTTTATGCTGTCTCCTCTTGTCTCTTTTACAATATATATATTTGTATACCAAAGACCTGAAACGACATAAGGAAGACACTAAAAAGTCATAAAAGTAAATGAGATCTATTATTGGCAAGGATTGGTTTCTAATCAAGCAATTGGGTTGGAACAAAAACCTGAAGCGACTACAACACTTCAGGACTGACTTTACGGACCTCTGCACCATATCAAAAAGGGTCAAATAGCAGTTTGATGCAAACATGCAAGTAAAAGTCAGTTTCCACCTCAGTATGTCAAAGTCACATTTGAAGTCAACCCTCTCAGCCAATTGTACAAACCAAATACTTGTTAATGCCTCTGCATTCCACTGGAGCCTCTGTCATGTGCCAGTTCCCAATGACATCCTCAGTCAAAAGTCTGATTCCAGGGTCCATTCGGAGTGCTGAGATGAGTCTGGTTATATTGAGGAGGTATGTATAATCTCTAGCACAAACTCTGCCTTCTTCTCCGGTAGTAAATTTACATTTCAGTTCTTTACCACTAACTCCAACAGCGAAGTCCTTCACACACTCATTACCTGCCTTGCACTTGATCTCCCCTGTGTTTTTGTGAACTTACGTGGGAGCTTCATGTGACTTTTTAGACACATTTTGAACTCTCTGCCTACGTTTCAAGGCCAAAAGTGTCTCATTGACGATTACCACAGTAAATTATGGCTCCAAGGGTGAGCAGTCAGTCCAAGGTTGATCTGGATAAGATTTATTTGGTTTTTATGTAACCATTGTGCAAGGTAATTGTGGATTTTTTTTTAAATTGGAGTCTGGTGATTTTTTCAAGGTTAACCCCGCCAGGACTAAACAACACTCAGCATAATCATAAAGGATTCCTGGAAGCCCTCCACAAAACTAAAGGTAAGATACTAGCAGAAAATCTTGTATATTTATACCAAAATGTTCTTAATTCCTAAAGTGCACATAGGAAATAACAGATTTCTCCACAAGCTTAGCATTGGAAGTATTATTTTCAGTGTGAGGTCAAAATAAATCTCACTTATTTTCTGGCAGGCTGTGAAAGACATCTTCTGTAATCTTCAATAGACTCCTACTCATCAGGCCTGCAGATAAAAAAGCTGCAGAGAATTAAACAACAAATTGGTAAAATGGCACACCTTGAAAGGATGCAGCCCCTAACTTCTTCCCAATTACAATCCCTTCATGACACTTTGTATGCCAAAAGAGAACAATTTTTTCAGGCTACATCTCTTATTCCCTTTAACTTAGTGACACTCTTACAAACCTCTTTCATCCTTATAGCAACTAAAATATATTTATTTCAACATCAGTAATAATTACCATGTATAGTATCTCTTTTGATAGGTTAGTATTTTTTCTTTTTTTCCTATACATCTGTAATATTAGCCTATTTAAAATATGTGCTTCAAATTATAAAAACCTATAAAAGGAATACTCCATGTAATAATGTGCATTTTTAATATGTTACTTACCCCATAGTGTTTATGATGAAAAGAAACATTTTTAATCAAAACAAAATTGCTGAAAAAAATGGGTCTGAACAACAGCAAACAATGTCAAAACATCCATGAATAAAATCTCAGATTCCAACAACAATTTATCTTTTTGTATCGCCCAAAATCACACAAGGAGTCCTTCAATTGGTTTTAACAGACCTTGATTTTTGACAGCCTTAACTCCCTAAGAAGACAAGAAAAAACTCCCAAAAACACTTGTGCAATGGCTGTCAAAAAATGAGGTAAATACAACACACAAAACAGAACACAAGTAATCCTCTTCCCAGAGCTAGATGGTTAATCCGTCATTGCCACGTCAAGAATACAATGCAATAGTACAATAGTAATAGTACAAGCTACAAAGCAAAATGCAAGAATATATTATATCACATATGAGAATTCAGCTTTGTTCAGAGTCCTGGAGACCTCGGCCAACAAGGTGCCTCCAATACCTAAGTTGGCCAATTTGATAAAAGGACCCTTCTACCCAATGATTCCAATTCCCCATTATCAGAGATGGCTTTTCCATAGGCAGACAAACGACTTGGCAGTGATCCACAGACTCAGCTGTTCCCAGTCAAAGTAGAGTCCATAAAATCTGTAAATATTAAGCCAAATCCATGCAATTCAAATCGGCTGTGTCCACGAACTATACGTACAATAAAAGAAATAAAACATGCGGAAGAAAGTATAGAATTAAGGCGAATTTCGTGAAAAGTGTTGTTAACAGGGAGGAGCGGCAGCAACATGTGTGCTCAAGTGCCCCCTCACCTGCATTGTACTGGAACTGATTTAATAAATAAGAGCTAAACCAGGCAAGGACATTGCCCACAAACCCAATGTCAGTTTCCAGCCTGTGCAGTAAAATGTAATGGTCAATGGTGTCATATCAGAATGTTGTTTACAACATGTTTTAGTGTTGTTTCTGTACTATGACCAATGCATAAGCCAGACTGGAATTTCTCAAATAAATTGTGATGTGTACGGTGAGACTGAAGCTGATTGGCAACTACTTTTTCAAATATTTTAAAGAGAAATTGTAAATCTGAAAGGGGTCTAATAATTATTAAGTATATGTGGATCTGAGTCTGACTTTTTAAATAACGTTTGTAGTGTTTGATGACTGACACTTTTAGAGCATTGGGTACTGCACCATCGCCATGCAATAATGAGCTATTGATACAGTAATGCTAAGAGCAGGTGCTGCAAGAACATCCATTGCTCTTTTTACTAGTTTTGTGCGTGCTGGATCAAGGGCAAAAGTAATAGGTTTCATTTAGAAAAAGAAGAAATTAAACTTAAAACCTCATGTTCTGTTATAGGATTAAAATTTCTAAAGTGTTGAATGCAAGGTGAGACAGCGTTTGCCTAGCTTGTATGAGGTTTTCACTGTGATGCTGAGATCTGGGATTTTACATTTTTAATTTTCTCATTAAAGAAGTTTTCTGTACTGTTAATGTCTGTTGGTATTTTGCACTGTAGTTCTGAATTCTCATTTGTTAAATTAGCCACTGTTCTAAACAGTTCACAAGGATTATTATTGTTGCTATCTATTATTTTAGAATAGCAGTCTGAGCAGGGTTTAAAGAGAGCTTTTTTTATATTTTTTAACACTCTCTGTCCATGCAATTTGAAAGACCTGCAGCTTTGTTTTGGTCCATCTACGCTCAGGTTTTTGACATTCTAATTTACAAGATTGAGTGCTCTCGTTAAACCAGAGTGAGTTTCTATGAGCTTTGATCACTTTTGTTTCAAGGGGAGCCACTGCATCCAAAAAGGTCATATACTACAATATTAGCTAATTGTTTTCCATGATTACACTTGACTGTCTCAAAGTATCTGTACATTTTGAAACAGATTTACAATCTAGATGTCACACTGTCTTTGTTTTATTCTGTGAATGTATTGGTTAGGGCCGAATCAAATCAGATGTAATTAAGAAGTGATCAGAAATAATTCCATTTAATGGAGTAATATATCAATTTTGAATTTCAACTCTATGAGTTATAATTAAATGTATTGTGTGGGTATGATGAGTTGGACCATTAACAGTCTGAGAGAATCGTTCTGAATTTAACAAATACAGGATAGTAACAAGTGGGATAAACAATAGCCTGTGACTTAAGATCACAGGACTGCGGCCTGGATAGTGCTCTGCTCAGTCAGCCAGGCAGTTTTACTGCCATATTCCGTGATTAAACAAAAGATTCCCTCCAGTTAGGATGAAGCTCATCTCTTTTGAAAGATCCTTCAGGGATTCAGGGATCCAAGCTACCAGCATCTGCTTGGATTCCACAACAGCCATACGCATAGTCTATTTGAACTTCACCCATCTGGCAAACACTTCAGAGCTTTTGCTGCATGGACCTCGATGCTCAGAAACCATTTCATCCCAAGACCTATTAATGCACTCAGTCAGTCGAATGAAGTGCTCCCAGTAGAACTGTTTGTACGTATAATTACAATTACCTCAATGTAAACTTGCACAACCTGAACACTTTATGAACTATTTGCACTATACAGTATGTACATGTACAGTTGTGCTTGAAAGTTTGTGAACCCTTTAGAATTTTCTATATTTCTGAATAAATGTGACCTAAAACATCATCAGATTTTTCACTCAAGTCCTAAAAGTAGATAAAGAGAAACCAGTTAAACAAATGAAACAAAAATATTATACTTGGTCATTTATTTATTAAGGAAAATGATTGAATATTACATATTTGTGAGTGGCAAAAGTATGTGAACCTTTGCTTTCAGTATCTGGTGTGACGCCCCTTTGCAGCAATAACTGCAATTAAACATTTCCGGTAACTTTTGATCATTCCTGCACACCGACTTGGAGGAATTTTAGCCCATTCTTCCATACAGAACAGCTTCAACTCTGGGATGTTGGTGGGTTTCCTCACATGAACTGCTTGTTTCAGGTCCTTCTACAACATTTCGATTAGATTAAGGTCAGGACTTTGACTTGGCCATTCCAAAACATTAACTTTATTCTTCTTTAACCATTCTTTGGTAGAACGACGTGTGTGTTTAGGGTCGTTGTCTTGCTGCATGACCCACATGATGTCCTGACATTTTTCTTTAGAATTCTCTGATATACAGCAATTCAGAATTCATTATTCCATTCCATTCTGTGTGGCAATCTGTCCCTGCATGCTACTGCCTGCAAAAGCGAAAGCCCGTTTAAGAAGCATGTAGTAATTCATACACATAGAGCACATAGAATACGAAGCATTTAATGTGATACTTTAGATACGATAGGATTTGAGAAACTCTAGTAATTTAAACATTGATTTTAAGATGAACTTTACAACATTCTACATTAATGTCAAAATAAACTACGAGATTAAAGTGGGAATTATGACATTAAAGTTGACATTTCAACTTATTTTCTTTGCTCTGTGACATAATACGCTTGTGTTTAACACTCAGATGGTGGGCTACAATTTTCATGTCGACTTTGACATCTGACCACTTTTTTATTTTGGGCACTGTGTGACTTTCTGAACTTGAACTTTTAAGTATAATTCCATCAAGTTCCTTTTGTTGCTTATACCACTGCCTAAGCCACCATAAAGTATGCTTTTCTCTGCCTCCACTTCACTGAGTCAGACCTGCACTTCACAATTGGTGATATTTTTCTCTTTTATATGTGCTTTTGCCATTGTATTTTAATAAAACACTCAAGTGAAAGGGCTATTTATATTGATTTACATATTAAAATATGTGAAATTCTGGGAGGAGTTGGGGTGGTGTGGCAGGCACATGCGTTAAATTTCATGTTTATTGGGATTTAAAAAGAGGAAGTGCGTGGAACTTGACATAAACACAGTTTTATGCATCTGGATTTTTTAGTGCATACGCACATTTCCAGATTTGTCCGTACACTATGGTTTAGTGTGAATTTTACGCATATCGTTATGCATGAGGCCCAAGGTTTCTAGCCAGCAGTGAAGGGAACATAATCTGCTATAAATCACATCCCCTTTATATAATCTTGGAAAGGGGCAGACCTATTTAAATTCTGTCATTTTCTTTTTGCTTTAGTGCATAGAACAGTGAAGTTCCTCTTTAATACCTCAGAGTGCTATAAATAAATAGTGTTGGTTCAGACATGCAGTAATAAGGTAGATACTTCATCGTCGGCGAGAAGATCCAATTTAGCCTCAATGTCAGTTGTCTTTGCCAATGGGAGGCATTTACCTTTAACTGCTGGTTTAGCAGAGTTTGGAACTGTAATATTTCACACTTTATTTAATTCTTTATTGCTCTCAGGAACCACAGGTGGACTGCAGAAATATATATATTTATATCTTGGTCCATATTTTTAGACCCCCGTCTCACGGTTACCCACTCACCCTGCAGCTGAATTTGTGTTGTTAATTTTGGCCATGTACTGACTACAGTGGGACCTAGAGAGACTGAAGATGAATCAAAAGTTGTTGAATCGTCTAAATTTACTAAGCATTTTTGGTAAGTGAAGCGGCCTGTATTGTCGGCCGGAAAACCTTAACTGTACAAGCTGCAGGACACACAACATATAAATGAGCCTTTCATAGGCAGAGAACAGATGCAGCTTACATTCAGCACCAAATTCATCTTTAACCCTTTCTACAGTAACTTCAGTGATTTCTTTGTTTCAGCTGAATCACTAGGAGACCATTGGCTTTAAGCATTCTCCATCCACTGGGCAATCGACTTTGCACTGTTGGTTACTTCTCCTTGTCAGATGTTGGCTTTACTCCGGTTGAACTTGCCTAAGGAATTGATTACTTTTTGTCTGTTCTTTTCTGGTGGTTGTAAAAAACTACATGCATGTTTGAGATGCAGCTCTCATGCTTTCACTCGCTCATTCTGCATAATCCAAATGTCAGGAATCCAGTTGTATGCTCAAAAAGTCCCAAACACATGTATTTCAACTAAAATATTGTAATGTAAACCACACCATAAAAATGATTTTGTGCATGACGGAGAAACGTTTAATCAGAATCAAGCTGATTTGAAGATCCACCTTTGGTCCAACAAGCTAATTTGTGTAATTACTAGTTGCACTGTCCTAATATGTCATCCAAATACTTTTTAAAAGTTGTCAGTTTCTGCTTTATCCACATCACTAAGTTATTTGTTCCAGATTCCATTTAAAAACTTAGGTCAATGTTTCATGCAAAGACAGTTGCTTAGTATTGATCTTCACCTTTCATATTTCCGAAGCATGTTTGTGACAAGAAACAGGATCTGAACATAATCAGCACTATTTTACTTGTGGTAAGGATATATTTTCTATTCATTTGTGTGAATTCTTACATAAATGCAGAAATTGAGCAAAACAAAAATAATCATGTGACATGAAAAGTTTACTGCAATTTTGTCTGTTGCAGGAAACCATGTCCCTGAGAGAAGTGAAAGGTTGTTGCATAGGAAGGCAAAGTGCTGAGCATTGCACATAGCTGGTCTTCTTTTGAAAATGACATGTATAAACTACTTTACGATATGTGTGTAATCACAAGACATGGATCAATATTCAACAACAATCTGGGCTAGACAAATGGACGTATTTGGTGAGTTTTTCAGCTTTTCCTCGGTTCCCCATAGACTGCAAAGTAAAGTGCTAGTGCAGGCAAGACAAAATATGTTTTTAAATATATTGAAAGTGGTTAACTTTACAGTAGAATACAATTTTGCATGGAAAATGTCTATATAGCATGTTTTGGAAAAAATAACTGGTAACCAATAAATAATTGGTTAACAACAAAAACATCAACATTTATTTGTATAGCACATTTTCATACAAATGATGTAGCTCAAAGTGCTTTACAAGATGAAGAATGAAAAAAGAAATTATATACAAATTTGGCAATACTAATTAATAAAGAATAAACTAAGGTCTGATGGCCCAGGAAGAAAAAAAAACAAAATCTGCAGGGGTTCCAATGCCACAAGAACACCCAGCTCCCTCTAGGCATTCTACCTAACATTAATGACCTTAATCAGTCCTCATGGTTTTCAGGCTTCAACGTTTTCATCAATGTAGGGACATCATGGTGCTTTGATCAGGTGGTGGTGGCGCAGATCACCACCACAGAAAACTGAAAAAAGAACAACAGAGAAAGTAGGAGTTAGTACGGATTTCGGAGCCACCATGAATAATAATGATAATTAAATGCATATGCAGAATATGAGGGTTACACTAAAATTAAGCTATGAGAAAGCCATGTTAAAATAATGTGGTTTAAGCAGTTTTTAAAAAATGCTCCACTATTTCTATTGGTAAGCTATTTCAGATTTTAGGTAAATAACAGCAAAAGGCCGCCTCACCACTTCTTTTACGTTTAGCTCTTGGAATTCTAAGAAGACACTCATTTGAAGATCTAAGGTTACAATTTGGAGTGTAAGGTGACAGACATTCCGAAATATAGGATGGAGTGAGATTATTTAAGGCTTTGTAAACCATGAGTAGTATTTTTAAGCATGTAGCACACAGTTACTGCTAAAGGCACACATGATTTGCTCACATAAACAAAGACAAATAACATGCTAGATTACATAGATAAAAACATGTTATCAAAAGACAGCAAATCTTTAGTAAGCATTGGGTGCCAGGGTGGTAACCCAATTTACTGCCATCATGCAGGCATAAAAAGATGAGGTAATTAGTGTGTGGGGCAACAGTGTGTTATGCTTCCTGCCAGTTCTCACAACTCAAGAAGTTACTTTGCCCCTTGCTCTAGAAATAAGCCTTAAAACTCCACAGAGACCTGGGAGGTATTTTCCGTACGTCGCTTAAATCATCAGAGATCAGATGTCTCATCCAGGATAAGTCGGTTTTTCAAACACAGCCGTGTAGTAGATTAGTCTAGCTGGATCTAATCATCCGAGATGACTGCGCGCTCCCGCCCTGACTGAAAAGCCCATATATATTGAGTCTAGAAAACATGATCAGCAAGTCTTTGATAGGCTGCAACAACATGACAAAAGAACGGGTGCATTTTATCACACAAGCAGAGCAGGACCATTTACTCGAAGGATATGAAAAATTTCAAGATTTAATATGAACATGGGGTAACTGCAAAAGCAGCCCAAACCAGAAAAAATGGCTGGCAAAAAGTGGCCGACAAATTAAACACGTAAGTAGTGTGCATTGTACTTACTGAATGCAGCGTTTCATTTCCTATGTGTCAGATTAATTATTATTTAATATGTCAGAATTCCAGATCAAACGTGAGCACAAGGAGAACATGGGAACAGTTTAAAGTGAAGTATAAGAATATACTTCAAACTGGTAAATTTTGGTATATAACTAAAGAACTGTTGACATAAAGAATCATATATAATATAAAAAACATTAATTTTAAAGATAATAAGAAGGCTGACAAGCAAAAAACAGGTGGAGGTCCATGTGGTCCAGACCATAACCCCTGCAGAAGAGTAGGCTCTCCAGCAAAATGCCCGTCACGCTGTTTCTGAGGGCATTCAAGGGGGGAGCTCCTCCTCAGAACCAGTGGCAGGATGCAGTGGTCACTTCATTTCAGGTAAAGGATGGTCATTGCACATATTTGTCCCTAAATGTGTGCCATAGGTATGTTCCATATAGCCCTCTTTTTTATTGTTGGCTCAGTTGCAGGGAATGTGGTATCCTAGAACTTGTGTCTGATCAATGAGATATTGACGAAGGTCAAATATTTGATGAAGACACTGTGTCTGATTATTCATCAGGAGGAGAGGTACATTTCCAAACAATGTTTGATCAAACTCCACTCTGATCAGTCCCATGTGCCCCAATCACATTTGGAAATCCTGGGTAATGAGAATGTTAGGCTGATTGTGAGATTCTTTATGGAACTGTGGGTGTTTCTGCCTGTGTACCTGCAATGTGGCATGAAATGCTTCTTTTATTGTCTGCACACGCAGGTGTCCAGGAAACACTATGAAAACCCGAAGGAAATATTTGAGAGCCAAACAGACTTTAGATAGAAAAAGTGCCACTTGCAAAAAACCTCAAAGCAATGCATACTGTTTGTTTTTGGATGTGAAAACCCGACTTCGCCTGGTTTGACTTTGAATATAAGTTGCTAATAAATCTTTGAGGTACAGTATCCCCCACCCCCTAGCTAAAGCAGTATTTTTCGAAAAGATTTTCCTCCGGGAGCAATAAAGGATCTTGCCGATCGCGCAAAACCCTCTCTATATGAAATTCTCTTCTTATAATTTGCACACCGATATCAATTGGTCGCTCATTCATGAATGGCGAAGCCATGACTGAATGAATTCCACGCACGGACACTGATTAAGTGTGTGAGCTAATCCTTGTTTACATAGAACAAACCTGAGGATTTGGATGTGCTGCTATGACAACACACCCAGCAAGAGTTTCGAAAAACCGACAGATCCAGGATCAGGCCAAATCGTCAACAATTATATCCGGCTAAACGAGTAATCCACGCATGAAAAATACCCCCCTGCTATCAAGAGGAGTCCAACCTCAAAAACTAGAAGAACGCTTTTAGCCTGCAAAGAGCAATGAAAAGACTTTAATGTCAAACACCTCGGACATGGGAAGATGGAAACAATATAAAAATGGCCCTTTGATATATTCAGGCTTGTTTGCTTTTGTTTTTCCAAACCTAGAGTCTTAATTCATGCATAATGCCATTTTACTTTGTTTAAATACAATATAAGCAACATCCTTCATTAATTTTTTTAACCTGAATTACCTCCATTGTTCGTACCATGTATTGAATAGAATAGTTTCAGGGAAATGTTATCTGTATATAGTTAAACAGAACGAGATTATAGGTGAACAAATGCATTTCTATGTTAGAGTAATTATTCAGCTACTGTTAGCAAAAGGTTACAGCTTGTAATAGATGTGACCTATTGAAAACTCAAAAGGCAAAGTGAAAATCAGCCGTAAAGAGGAGGCTGAATAAAGGCTCTTTGCAGATGGACAACAAATTAAAGGTCACCGCGTGAAGTGGAAGATGATGTCTGCAAACTTCGACTGCAATAAAGGGTGATCACATTAGGTACGTATTGTTAGGAAGTAAAAAGCATTTTGATTCAAAAGTGTTTTGTCCATGTGACATATGCTGTGTTATAAGTATTAACAGTGAAAAAATACACAAAATATATGTGACATAAGTGGAATAATTTATGGTATTTTATATATGTCTGAGTATGTTTAGTCTGGCATAGCTGAAATGGTTGAAATTTCAGTCGATACTAAGATCCTAGGTAACCAACAGGAAAGAGCTGAAATGGTTAAGAAAAAGAAATCAATATTTTAGGCCCCAAGTATAAAGCTCTAGACAAAAAAGTTTACAGAAAATTGGTTGACAGAAAGGCTTTCTTTTTTCTTGTATAAAAGAAGTCACAGAAAATCATACAAAATCAATTAACAAATCAGGATGAACTCAGATGAGGACCTGCAAACATCAGAGTCAGAAAATGTGCTGGAAATATAATTAAAGACCTGAGTAACCATCACTGTCACTTATTACTATTATGGAAATTACAATGGCCACTAAAAGCACAAACTACTAAATACATAAAGGGTTTCATACCACTGCAGTCTGTCTGGTTAATCACAGACCTTTGATTCATGTCTGTTTATTCTCAAATTTACTTTTACTATATATTTAATAATAATAATAATAATACTTTTTATTTATGTAGCTCCCTTCCCATGCTCAAAGCACTGATATATAATTCTGCATCGTCAAATTGTTTTACGTATTTGTGTTTATGTGCAATATTTTAGTATTCTCTATGACTGTAAATAATGTTTGGATGGAATCATGTTCTGTATATTGTGCTGTTAATTGTATTTACTTTTGTCATGTATTATGAATGTTATAGCAAGAGAAATTTCTACCAACTACATTGCCTGGCAATCAAATCAAGTCATGCTTCATCAAACAGACAAGATTGGAAAATTATTAAACCAAACAAGGCTATGACTAGTGTGAGAAAGCAAAACAAAGTGCACAAGAGACAGTCTTGTGTTTGTAAAATAAAGAGCAGATAGATACAAGTAAAATACTCTGGCGAGCTTAAAGAATATGGCTGCTTGACATCACACAGATCATATAGGGCTGGCATTTCCAATAGAAGCCCCCCTTATCAAATACCTAAATGAAGCAGAAGTTACATTAAATTGCTAAGTGGTCTTCATATTACAAAAAGGGCACTGCAAGGTTAGAGGCGATCTAGAGCATTTATAATTTAATAACTAGGCTGTTTTCAGGACAGCAATACATTATTAAAATCATAGCAATCATTACGTTTCTGGTGTCTATGTATTGGATTGAAGGAACAACTTTCTCTTAATTATTTTTGGAATAAAGATAAAAACAATATTACAGCAGGGCCTGATTATTTTGTCTTTGATATTTTGGATAACATTGTATGGATTTGACACATTTTTATCCATTTTTTTTTTGGGTTTTTGACCCCTGCCTGTTCCATGACTTTTCTTTGTCTCTCCGTTTCATGATGTTACCAAAATTGCATTCCTGAATCCAGTGTCCTTGTAATTACATATAGTTTTGTGTGTTAGGATATGTATTTTTAACTCCAATGGTATTTTAATTCATTTTTGGTAATATTATCTGGTGTGCATTATTTCTAATTTTTTTACATATTATTTTGTTTTCTAGCAGCTTTTCAATCTTTTGGAGACTTGGGCTAGAGTGCAATGTCTCATTACTAGATTTTGATTCCCAGAAGTTCCTGTATGTTCCATGTTGATACTAAAAGCTGGCGCCTCAAGTCATTTAACACCTAAGATGGCTTTTGCTTTATTTAAAAATATTTCTCTTGTACATTTTCTGATGAACAAATCTTGTTCTGGTTTTAGACTTTGATTTTGGTTTACATACAAAGAATTATTGACTTCCTGTTATCAATCTGTGTGAATAATTAGGTTCATGCTTACTTCTTGATCCCAGATGCACCCTTGTAGCTTGCCACACTTATTTTCTTATGTAGCATAACGTTTATTTTGTACTTCGTGTATTCCTTTAAAATGTATTTTTTATATGATTGTGTTTTTATCTTTTCATATTTAATTATTTCATCAGGTTTGTCTTAATATTTATTATATAGTATTTATTCATTTGGTCTGTTCTTTGCTTGTGTCCTGCATACTGAACCTAATGTGTGCAGCACCCTAATGCTGCACCTGAGGGACCACCTTTAGTCTTTATAAACAGTTGAGAAGGTGCGGCTCTTCTCTGAGGCATTACTTAGTTAGTCAGCTTTTGTTCTATGGTTTTATCTTTGGTTCCAATTTTTTGCAATTGTTTGATTTTTGTTATTAGGATTACGATTTGGCTTTGTTTCTAAACCATTTTTATGTTTTTTTTCTCTTCCTTTGATTTTAGGAATTTGTTTTGGTCTTTGGGTCAGCGGTGCTATCAGTTCCTCCCTTTCCTTTTTTGAGAAATCTTCGTCTCTTTTGGTCTATAAAGGCTGCAAAGCCTGCTTCTTGAATATGGTGGCAAGGATTACTTTTAGCATTATGATGCATACTACAGTAATCCCTCCTCGATCGCGGGTGTTGCATTCCAGAAAGGTGAAAATCTGTGAAGTAGAAACCATATGTTTGTATGGTTATTTTTATATATTTTAAGCCTTTAGAAACTCTCCAACACTGTTTATAAATATTCTACGCACAGTTATACAGTAAACCCTCATTTATAGCGGTTAATCCGCTGCAGACAAATAAGTGAATTTCCACGAAGTAGTATTCTTTATTTATAAATCTAATATTTTCACAGTTAGAGCATAGAACACCTGTTTACAACCTTTTAAATATGTTTTTTAACATTATTAGAGCCCTCTAGACATGAAATAACACCCTTTAGTCAAAGGTTTAAACTGTACTCCATGAGACAAGACAGAGATGACAGTTCTTTCTCACAATTAAAAGAATGCAAACATATCTTCCTCTTCAAAGGAGTGCCGTCAGGAGCAGAGAATTTCAGAGAGAGAGAGAGAGAAAAGCAAACAATCAAAAATCAATAGGGATGTTGGGCTTTTAAGTATACAAAGCACCCGCGATAAAGCGGTCACAATGAAGGGATCAATATGAAGAGGAGCGTCCGTATCTTCTAAGCAAATAGCCCCTCTGCTCACACCCCCACCGTCAGGAGCAGAGAATGTCAGAGAGAGTGAGAGAGACAGAGAAAAGCAAACAATCAAAAATCAATAGGGCTGTTAGAGCTTTGAAATGTGCGAAGCACCACGTGGGAAGCATATTGTATATCATTGAGAAGTTTTATTTAATACATGCTCTGATTGGGTAGCTTCTCAGCCATTTGCCAATAGCGTCCCTTGTATGAAATCAACTGGGAAAACAAACGGAGGAAGCATGTACCAGCGAAAAATCAGTGATATATATTTAGATATGCTTACATTTAAAATCCGTGATGGAGTGAAGCCGCGAAAGTCGAAGCACGATATAGCGAGAGATCACTGTATATGCTTCTAGATCCCAATGGGTTCTTGGGGCCTAGTTTTTGTAGGAAATGCATGAGTTGCATGACCTGGCAGTTTATAACACATTTGTAACAACTTTAATTTCTTATTACTTTTTTGCTGTTTCTTTTCCTAAAATCATAACACATGATGGGTACATGATATGAAGAAAGGCTCAATATTTCATCTTAAGCGATGAAACAGAGATTTAAAGTGTTCACAATCATAAAAATAATAAGTATAGTGAATCCAAGCTGTAATTTTAAAATTAGTTCAACAACAAGAAAACCAAGGGCTTTGTGCATAACGCCGTGTGTAGAATTCACACTAAAACATGGCATACGGACAAAAGCAGAAATGTTCGTATGCACAAAAAACTCCAGATGCATAAATCTGGGTGTTCGCCATCTTCTACGTTCTTCCACTCCATAAATCCCAGTCAGCATGAAAAGTAACGCAAGTGCATGCGCCTGCTGCCCCACCCCAACTCCTCCCAGAATCACACCTCTTTGAATATGCAAATCAATATAAATAGCCCTTAAGCTCAGCCTTCTGTGAAAAGACAATGGCAAAAGCATGGGGAAAATAGAAGAAATTCAGGGAATACTAAGTGGAGGCAAGGAAAAGCATACTATTTGTTGGTTTAAACAGTGGTATAAACAACAAAAGGAAGTTGATCGAGTGACATAGAGTGTTGGAGAATCTCGAAAGCTCAAGTTCACACAGTGCCTGAAAAAAAAAAAGAAGTTGTCAGATATCGAAGTCGCGGTGAAAAGGAGAGTTGTAGCCCACTGTCTGAGTCTCATATGAAAGCTTATTATGGTACAGAGAAAAGAAAAAAAAAATAGGAACACAGTGGGGAAAAAAGCTTGAAATGTCAACTTTAATCTTGAAATTTCCACTTTAATCACGTAGTTTATTTTGTCATTAAAATAAAACATCACAAACTTCATCTTAAAATCATTTAATTTACTAGTTTCTCAAATCCCATTGTAACTAAAGTAGCATGTTAGGTGCTTTGTTTTGTATGTGTTCTTGCTCTATGTGTGTGAATCACTACGTGATTCTACGTGATTTCTCTTCCTCCGACAGGACACAGAATCCAATACATTCATTATATTCTCTGAATAATTTAAATACTGAGATGTATACCTGATATCATTTCAGTATTCATATCATATCAATTAAAGAATGTATTAAACATGGGAACACAGTGTTGCAGTGATCGTGACAAACTAGCGCCCAATCCAGAGATTGTTCCTGCCTCCCACAAGATGCTTGCTGCGCAGTGCGTGAACTTCGATGAAATAATTTATTGCAGCAGTACTGTCTCTTTCTAATGTACTAACTTTCAATTCCTGTCCTTCCTTTTCTTTCTCCAAATACCATATCACCACACAAGCAGCTCAGTAATAGAGTTAAGCTATCTGTAAGCTTAGAATGCTGATTCTTCAAAACTTTTAAGGAACATTGAAATATCTTCGTAGTACATGTCTAATTATTCCATCCATCTATCCTTCCACTGTCACGCCAGCCCCAGCAAGAATACAGCGCAAGGCAGGAACAATCCCTGAACTGCCAGCTCCTCGCTAGTGCTGCGGTACCGTGTCCTCACATTTAATTATTAATAATATAGATTATTTAAATGATGTTAACGTTTTATCTGTATAATGTAATAAACATATTTTGCTGCATGCTGCATTTTATCTTAAAAATGATATCATCATCATATTTAAATACGTGCAATATTATAACTGTATCGCAAGTTTACAGTGAGGTAATTGTACCTATAAGTTCAAACAGTTCTACAGGGAGCAGTGAGAGTAATATGGAAAAAGATGATCCGCTGTGGCAACCCCTAACGGGAGCAGCTGAAAGAAGAAGAAGCAGAAGAAAGTGCAGTGAGAGTAACAACGTTAAAGCAATTATGGTATTTGGAATAGTTTGGCCATTCTGTGGACCATTATATTGTTACGGGTTAATTACAATCAGATGCCTTAAACTAATAAACAATATGCGGTTAATTTCAGTGTATTTGATAAAGCCACATCAGGGATATAGATCTAAAAAAGAAAGGGAAGCCACACTGGAACCAAAGCACTGTTTTGATGCTGGGTGCCGCCAGTTTGCAAAACCGAGCGGAGAACTTGCATATACCAAAGATTTAGCAGGCGTGAAAATGTGTGTGGTTTTACGCCAAGTTTAGGTTTTATACATTGCGATTTGAGTATGAAAATGGGAGTACGCAACATTTTTGTGCGTACGCACCGTTTATACATGAGGCCCCAGGACACAAATGAAAACTCTTTAAGGGCACATTTTGTCCAAATTTTAAAAACATCTTTTCACAGAGAACCCTAACTCTAACAGCCTAGCTTTTACTTCAGTCACCTTTCAGTCACCCTTAAGTGCTCTGCTGGAAAAAAAATTTCCTTACTTGCCCTTAAGTTCTTTATTGATGCCATAACTGTTTTTTTATTTTCAAAATAATTTTTAACTCTTTCTGATTTGATGTGCTTGTCAGAAAGATAATCTCACATATTGCTTGCATCTCTGTTTTTATCCTTAATGCAAGTTGAATTTTTCAAGGCATTCTGTGTACATATTTGTGATGATAAAAACAGTCTGTTCACTTTAGTTATAACACTCCATTTAGGCGTATTCTACCTCCAATCAGCTCTCAAACTCCTTTATAATTCCTAAAAAATTATTTAGGAAGTGGAGAGCTTCTACCAAGTTTCATCTTTTCTTTCTTGTTCTCTTCAGATTATGAAATCATTTGCCTTATCATCCACAGTTTCTTTATTATGATTTTATCTTGAATCCTTGATATATGGTTATTAAAACCAGCATTATATTTCCGAGCACTTTTATCTTATATTTGCCTAAACTTTCTAGCTTGTTTTATTCATTTTATCTCATCTTGTCTTATCCTGTGATGCTGAAGCTTTCCTTGACTTACTGTGTCCTATCTTGTCTTGTTTTGTGTCATTTTATCATGCCTTATCTTGTCCTTCTCTGTCATGTCTTTCCTTGCTTTCTGCATTACCTTCCATCATAGTGAGAGTTTCTGCTGAACAGGCTACTCAAAGTAGATTGGACATTTTATTTCCCAGAAATAGTCATGAAGTCTTTGGGAATTACCATGATTTCCCCTGTCACCTGATATTTACATTCCTTTTAGTATATCATCTCCTTCCTAATTGGCAGTGCCCAGTATAAGCAAAAGTCATCCTCACTGAGTGTCCAAACTATCTCAATTGGCTCCTCTCTGTCTGGAGCTGTGTCCACTGTACTCTGAGGCCCATCCGTGTTGTTACGCTCACCCTATCACAGGGATTGATCCCCTGTTTGTATGGAAAGATTTTTTCTTAGCAACTTGCACTCATTATTTCACAATGCACAAAGTGATGATTGAGTGGTAGATAAGTAACTACATTGAAACACTGAGTAAGCTTAACTCTTGCAGTCACCACCAGTATCTAGAGTGATGTCCACAGTTGTACTCATACACAGATGACACCCAGTTATACCTTTCTTTTATACCAAATAATGTTTTCTCCAATGTTGTCCTTAATTAGATGTGTTAGTGAGTTAGAGGAGTGGATGGATGAGAACTATGTGTCTTTGCACACAGATAAAACAGAAATATTAATTATTGAAGGAAATGGTGCTGATTGCAACAGTACTTTATCATTATTTAACTCAGTTGAAATCACCATTACTTTTACTGAATCGGCCCACGATCTAGGTGTTATCTTTGACACTCTCACGCTACAAAACATCTTAAAAATGTTGGGAAATTAAGACGTTTTCTAAATATGCAGGATACTGAGAAATTAATTCATGAATTTATTTCAAGTAGGATTGAATACTGCAATGCGGTGTTCACTGGATGTTCAAATTGTTCTTTAAACAGCTTTCAGAATTATTACAAGAAAAAGAAAAAATGAACACATAATTACAGTTCATAAGTCTTTACACCTGCTCACAGTTAAGTTTAGGGCAGATTTCAAAATCCTCCTTTTAACAAATAAAGCTTTAAATGGCCATGGTCCGGCTTACGTGTCTGAACTTATCATTACTTGTTCTTACAGTAGAACCAATGCTCCCTCTAAGCTGAGCGCACGAGCGATCGCTCACTCAAATTCAGAGCGTCGCTCATACTTCCCGCACAATTGCTCATTCCGACGGCGTCGCTCGTACTTATCGCGAAAATTGGTGCTCATAAATTTTTGGCTTAAAAAAATGTCGCTCGTAAACAATGTTTTTTGCTCACTATATGCTACTCCTTAGAGGAAACATTGAGTAGAACCCTCCTAAAATGGTCCACATGTAGGCAGGATTGTCTACATAATGTTGAAGAGATGATGCACAGTGTTATATACCCAAGATGAAATCAACACTTTTCTTGCATCTGAGGTTTGGCAATGGGCTAACATCATGCTTCCTGCATTTTGACCATTGGGAACACATCTTTTGTTCTTCATTTTTAAGAAATGGACACCACCACACTAGTCTGACAATCTAAAGGACACCACTTTGTTTACAGGATTAAGACAGGAAAGTAATAATCATTAATTTAGTGGGATCTCATTATTTCCAGACCTTTCTATCTGTGGGGGTTGTCATGATTGTTAAACTTTACAATTTCCTGTTAAATGTAATAAATACTGTACCATAAATCTATACCATTTTCACTACAGAAAATCTCATTTTTTTCTATTACAAGCCTTATTCTAAGTATACCAGTTTTATAATCCTTCTTTTTTTCTACTGCAATGCCATTTAATTTTTTTTCATTTTATTGATGTCCCCATGTTGCGGCCTGATTGCTAGCACACAACAAAAACATTTCCTCGGACATTGTGCCAGATTGTGTCATCAGCATGGCAGTTTATAAACAGTCTCACAGATGTTTCCATTTCCAACTTTGTGGATATCTAAGAAACTCTTGTGCCATTTTGTTTAGTACTTTTCTTGAGTTGCTGTCTTTTTGTTTTTCAATATGAGCTTGCCTGTGCTCTTGTTATGATGAAAGAACTACAACTTTCTTGCTATTGATCAGTGCTTGCATGATTACAGTTGATTTCCTGATCTTTTGAAATCTTTGTCTGCTTACCTTGTAGCAGTAGTGATTTCAGCCACAGAAACCTTACCAGATAAGTCTAACATTGCATTTTGTGAGGACTGTACTGAAGTTCAGACCGCTCCTTTCTCTTTACAGTCAAGATAAATCTCTTCTCACTCTGACCAGAGTCATAGAGTCAACGTCTCTTGAGCCCTTGAGTGGTTTCCCTGAACCTTCGTGAGCCACCCTGACCCTCATTGCTTCATCAATGTGCTGTCCCTGATGTTTATTACTAATGAACATGTAAATTAATTGGATCTAAATTTTATGTAGCAGTTACAGGCATGTGATGGCTCAAAAAACACTGTTGTGAGTGCCAATATGAGAATATTTTCAAATCCACTTTTCCCAGTTCAGGATAGCATGGGGTTGGGGCCGATCGTACCAGCATCAGGCACTATTCAGGAAGTATATACAGAAAAAAAAGTTTCCTTTAGGAAGAATCAAATGTACTGTGAATTATGTAGATAATAGCTTCTGAAGAATTTTGTTTTATTCAAAATAATAGGTAAAACCTTTACATCAAAAAAATCATCTCTTCTGTGCATTTGCTGACGTTCAGATATTTTTACATTTCTTCCCTCCCAAAGTTTCTACTGTTTCCCCGGCAGGATTGTATAACTGATCTTGATTTCCTGTGCTATAATCACAGTATGTAAGACCTAAATCCTTGCATTTAGGCACTTGGACAAATGTGACATTAAACACTTTATTGATTCTGTAAATTTTAAATGCAGGAACATGGCAAAGGTTCTTTACATTGATGATTTAGACATTCCTCCTCTATTGTTCTGGGTAAGCACTAAATGGAAACTGATCATTTATCTCTAGAGATAACTTTCATTCATACCTCACTGGATTCAGTAATGAGATTAAACGGAAATAAAAACCTGCTAAACAGGCACAATCAAAGATACTGTGAAATTAATGGCCCATTCTCTGTTTTGTTTCTTGGTCTGCTTATCCCATAAAATGTAGCAGTTTTCTAATATTGGGGCATTTGGAAGATACAGTAAAGGGCTTAAATTATCTTGTTTAATAATTAAGTGGCTGCAGATGAACATCAGTGTTATTGGGAAATAGAGAATTACCTTCTGTTTATATTGCTCAGATTTACTTTCCCTCACATCCTAAATTCTCCCAAGTGACATACAGTATTGTTCACATTTAGTAAGTGACAGTTTCGGGGTTGGAAGGGTTCCCAAGTGGTTAACTGTGCTATATCACAGATCCAGCTTTCTTGGATCAAATCCTTGGTGTCATTGGATTTATATGCCTACAGAAAGATATTTTGGTTAAAAGATCCATCCATCCATTATCCAACCAGCTATATCCTAACTACAGGGTCACGGGGGGCTGCTGGAGCCAATCCCAGCCAACACAGGGCGCAAGGCAGGAAACAAACCCTGGACAGGCCGCCAGACCACCACAGGGCACGCACGCACACACCAAGCACACACCAAGCACACACTAGGGACAATTTAGGATCGCCAATACACCTAACCTGCGTGTCTTTGGACTGTGGGAGGAAACCGGAGCACCCGGAAGAATGGCTAAAAGATAACTTTCAAATATACTAAAACCATTATTTTAGGATGTTAGGATATTTACAGGGTTTCTTCTCTGACTCAAGTAATTGCTACATGTATGTTTTGTTAAAAATTATTTTGTATAGAGTGGCACAATGGTAGCGCTGCTGCCTCACCACAAGTCCTGAGTGCACCCAATGTGGAGTTTGCACGCCCTCCTGTTGTCTTGTATGGGGCTCCTAGTGTGCTGCAGTTTCCTCCCACAGCCCAGAGACATGCAGGTTAGGTGGACTGGCAATGCTAAATTGTCTCCAATGAAGGACTGGCACCGGATTTTTCCTGCCTTGTGTCCCATGCTTACTGGGAGAAGTGGGTTTGGAAAATGGATCAATGGATTGATTATTTTGAATATGACATTGTTAATTATGTTTTGAAAAATGTTTTTGTTGAATTACGTAGTGATTTCTAACATGTATTTATGGTTTATTGTTTTCGAATATATATACCTTGTATTTTGTGAGTGTAACTTTAAAATGTGTGGCCACTATTTACATGTCAGATGAAGTATATATTCTTGACAGAGAGGTGAATGCTTCCAAATATCATTTGCATTGTTTGGTGGTCTTGTTTTTCTTTTTCTTTTTTTTTTTTGACTGTACTGAATTGATTTTTGGTTTTCAGGCTGGATATACTGACATACTTCTTTTTTGCCTTTCATTTTTGATAAAAAAATTAAAATATACATTGTTAGTAATAATTGGAATAATTCTGAACCAGAGGTTTTTGTGGTTTCCTCTCTGTTTTTGAAATATTCCTGCAAAGATTATTAAGGATTGCGGTGACTTTAGACTTCCCCTGTATCTGTTTTATCATGGAAAATATTTTGGGGACACTTCTCCTTAAAACATAAGTCCCCTTTATCAAATATTTAGATTCTTTTCATATGGACCCAAGGGATATTGTTTCATTCTCTGTCACTACTTTAGTTTCCCTATTCTTAACACTTACTCATTTTTAAGGATGTGCAGCTCCCAGTTGCATTGCACTTCCACCCAGAACTGCTGTCCAGTACCTTCTGTCAGTAGTTCCTTCAGACTTCATCCAGATATGACTGTCAATGTTGATATCCTTTTGGGAGTGTGCGGTCTCCCTCATCCCAAGTGATCTATGTAAGAAAGGAACTTGGTTCTTAGCTCCTGGTGGTTAAAATAAAGAAAATATGCAGGCAGGAAAGCAGGCTTAATAAATTGTAATATTTATGCATCATTCATATACTGTAGATCATTTAACGAAAAATCTAAATAATAAGTGAGCACTATACAGCCTGATAAGCTTAGATTTAAAGTCTTTCCGGGCATCCAATTTCTTGCTTTGCATGAAGTGTCAGAAGTAGCATTCTTGGCGTGACTTCCTACCATTCCTGTCTCTCACCAGCTTCTTTACTGATCTTATAAAGCTAATCTAGGTATGATGGGGTCACCCTGTCTCCAACACAATGTTGCCTTTTTAAAAAAGTTTAATTTCATGTCTCCAAAAAGTGTTTTCAAAGAAGAAAGTGTCAGCAGGCTAGAGCCAGGCGTGCTTGTGTAGCCTAAAAATGGTGTTTATAAATAGGTGCTCTTGTGCCATCATACATTGCATTTTGTGGTAGATGCATTTGCTTATCTCTTACAAACAAACACCACCTCACAATAGCATTCATAAAATTCTAGATTTAAAATGCCATTGAGCTTTCCACTTTCTACTTAAACTAATTATCAAAACATTCAGGAAATTCTTAAGCAAATACCAAAGCATTAACAGACAAGCTCTGTTTTTAGTAGCCAAGTAACATGACAAGGTGTTTTAACATAGAAAGGAATTAAACCTTTTTATAAGGATCTACTTGGTCACAATAACAATTGTTTTTTTGGTAGTTTTTATCAATTGGAACTTGATTGGGAACCATTTAAATTTTTTTTTTATATTTCCTGCTTATTATTTATGTTGCACAGTGGCGCAGTGGGTATGTGACGATGTGGGTTCTGCTTCATGTTCCCATCGCTGTTCAGGAGCCCTTGAACCCAACACCATCGATAATGTCACCGAGATGAGCTAGACAGTGAGACAACAACAACTGAGCAAGGGGTTGGTTCAAAAGGTGCAAAGTGCTTTTATTAAAATAGTCAACAAAAACAAAGTATCCGATAAAGTGCAGTGATTCAAAGTTCAATAAATAATCCATTAAAACAAAAACGTGGAGGTAAAAATACACAAAAACAATCCTTTAAAACGAGGTTAAAACGTTCCTTAGGAAGCAATTTTTAAAACAAATGACAATGCCAAGCTCGGTGGTCACTCTCTGCAGCTGCCCTTTTCTACTCAAACACAGGTCTGGAGACCTCCTGATCCTGACTTCGGTCTGGCACTCATCCCAGGCCTGAGACTTGGACTCCTTTGTCTCCAGGACGCCCACACCAAGGACTGCAACTCCATGCCTCATGACTCCCGTTGCCTTTCCGGTCTTCTACGGCCAGTCGCCTTTCCCTGGTCACTCCTGCTACCTGATCGCTCAGCAGGAGTGACTTCAACTCCAACTCCTGGGTGTCGGCCTAACACCCAGCTTCCTCGCAGCTGCCCACAAGCGCTCATTCGCTCGCTCGCCTGCCCACACGCTCCGTGTGTCTCTGTCTCTCTCTTGCTCCCTCGCTCCCTGTAACCTCCGTCCTTTACCTTCTTCCATTTTTCACTCTGATCTCTCCCAGCCGACTTGCTCTTCTTTTTATATTGCGAGGGGCCATAGCAGCCGCAGCACATTAGCCACGGGAACAATCACGGATGTGGACAGTTCCTCACCTGTGCACTAGGTGAGAAATGCCCTCACCGCAGATCGCCCCCTCACTAAGCCGCCGCGAGTGCGGTTATTATTTATTTAATAAACGGCCTTTGCTGAACAAGCTGTGGACCCATAACACCACAGGGTAGCATTGCTGCCTCACACTTAGGAAACCCGGGTTTACTTTCCAGGTCCTCCCTGCGCGGAGTTTGCATGTATTTCCCGTGTCTGCGTGGGTTTCATCCCACCGTCCAATGACATGCAGGTTAGGTGCATTGGCGATCCTAAATTGTCCCTAGTGTGTGTGCCCTGCAGTGGGCTGGTGCCCTGCCTGGGGTTTGTTTCCTGCCTTGCGCAATGTGTTGGCTGGGATTGGCTCCAGCAGACCCCCGTGACCTTGTAGTTACGATATAGTGGGTTGGATAATGGATGGATGGATGGATTATTTATGTCATGTAAAATAACTGGTCTCATGACCATGCTTGTCATACTTGTGAAGTAACCAAAAGTTTCAGTGTAAATAAGTAGACCAAATGCTACATTCATTTCTGTTTCAATTAGTTCTTTGCCTTTGATTTTGGTTTGCCTCAGTGCTTTGGTTTCACAATATATTTTTGATCACACAGGTTTTGAATTCCTTGGCACTGACTATGAACCTGGTTTATGCTGTTATCTTCTGGTCTCATCACACACTTTTTTAAATCATTACAAGAAAATTACCTCTGCTTCCAGAAATGTTCTGCTCATTTGGAAAAATTGGCCCTTTTGAGTACTAGGCCTCGGACAAGCCTGGGGCAACATTTGATTGGCTAGGCCTTATTTTGCCATTTTTCAAGTCTGGGGCCTGAAAAGGAAGTCCCCTTTTGGCATTTTTTTATATCTCCTTGTATATTGAAGTCTATAAGTCACTATTGTACATTATGTTTCTTTTGTATTGAACACACTTATTGGAAGAAATACTGTATGTCACAGAATATTATAATTGTTTAGCTTTACGTATATACCTGAAACTATGTTAACAATGCAGATGTGGTATTTACTTTGGAATAAGAAAATTGTGCCCCTATGAGGAGTTATCTAATATTTATTTTCTTTGAGTTGTGGATATTTCATGAATTGTAACATTGAAATCACACTGATAAAGGCACAACAACATGTTCACTTTCCTAGTTTAAGCTTTGATGCTGATATTTTATTTGCCATCTCTTAGAGACGGGAAATGTTTATGGCCCAGGTGGCTGGAATTCCCTTATTATGTTGGTAAGTGACACACTTTGACTTTTTTCATGTATATTCCAATTATTTTGCCATTTTTTCCTCACTTTTATGGTTAGTTTATTATAGCATATGGTGCTGAAACAAATCACAGCACTTTCTTTTCAATGAAAGATGTGGAGCACATTCTTATTCTCAGGCCATCCCGCAGGGCTTGGGTTCACACTAATCAACAATAGTGGTAAAAGGGGACTTCCTGCCCACCTTACTGGCCCCTTGAAACACATTAGAGTAGACATTTGTGGAATACCTAAACAATTTATGATAAAATTCTGCAAACTACCTTGTAAGTGGTCTACATGATATCTAGGGGTGTCCCATAGCACCTTGAATAACTTAACTCACCATAGCCAGAACCTCATTTTACTATGTAACATTAAATATAACATTCTTATATGTATATTTTTCAGTATATCTCTGAATTAGCAGGCATTCATTTTGGATGAATAGACTGAAATTGTATATGTTCTCTTTCTTGGGCTCGGGTTTGGGGCCCATTGTGGCAGCATTAAGCACAAGACAGAAATCTGTCCCAGGCAGGGCACGGCACAAGTCCACTGAAGGGCCCACTAAAGCACACGCCTGCGCTAACACCACTGCAGGGCCAATTAACCTAACACCCAATTGTTCCTTATGATTAATTTAATTCAAGGGAAAGTGTTGATTGCTTATGCAAACTCTTAATTAATCTTCATTACATTTCTACTGAAAATCAGCAACAAATGCAAAGCAGTAATAAGATTGGGAAATTAAACGATCCATTAAAAATGAAATCTAAATGACAATTTATCCTTGTGAACTCTGACATTCCTATTTGTAAGAAAGCAGGGAAGCATATCTTCTAAACTTGACTATCAGGTGCATGACATTTTCCTCATAATTGGAAAAGGTACATGCTGGTGATGAATATTAAAATTCATTCCATTTCATCAACTCATATAAAATTGCTAATGCACAAATAGATAGCATGACCGGTGGGGACCACTCAGATAACTATGACACCAGCTCCTTAATGAGAATTTTTACACTGCAATAATATAATATGATTTAAAAAATAAGTAAATTAGGGAATACAACAGTCCTTTAAATATTAACTAATCCAATTTTCATGGTTGGGCTTTGTGTGTTAAAAAATATCTCAAAAACAGAGGTATATAAAATTCCTCTCTCCTATCCTAAGTTTGAGGGTAGGCACCATTTTCTCCACGTTGTCCACTACCTGAGTAGCAGAGTCCATTGTTTGGAAGCTGTGGAAAGAGAACTAAAGTGAGGCTGGCTAACGTAGGCCTAAGTGACATGACCAGGAGTGACATTGGTACTATGGCTGACCGTATTGAAATAGGCCATTGTTCCACTCCATGCTATTGCATGGAGGTGTGTATCCTTGTTTTAAAGTTTCTGAGCATCTCAGGAAAAAAAAAGCAATATACGCCAAGGCCTCATTCTGTCCCCCTGGGTTTTCAGCTTGTGTCTTAAGGGTGCAGTGTAGCAAACTGTGATGATAGATAGATAGGTACCCACAATTAATACCTACTGTATATTTAAATGGTATCTTGTTTTGTTTCCAGAAATAAAAATTGAGACTGAATGGAAAATGAATTGCTGCCATGAAAGAAATCCTGGAAAAAATCACAGGAGGCTTAGTGTAGACAAGATAACAAAACATGAGGGCAGGAATGTTTCCAAAAATGGAAGGAGTGCCAGGACAAGTGTATTTCATCTCAAGGAGAGTATTTTGACGGTGACTAAAAGGGATGGTTGAATGTTGTATAGCTAAGTTTTTATTTTTCAGTTCTGGGATTTTTAAGTCCCCTTTAGTATAGCTTCTAATGAGTTGCTTAGCCTTTTGTTCCTGTAGGTTGTTAACCAACTTAGACTAGAAGCTCTCACTCACAATGAAAAGACAAATATACAGTATAAAGACTGTGGAAAATCCAAAGAAAAAGAAAAAATACTGCACAAAAACAGATAAAGGTTTGGGGACCATCCCCATATATTGCTGTACAGAAAATAAATAAAGAAACTGATTCAAAGTCTTTTCAGGAACAATGAACATTTTACTGATGTAAAGATGGCAGTTTTATAGACAGAGGGATTATGGGACAGGAAATGGTTGGCAGGTTGAGACAGGAAGCGGAAGTGAGGTGATCTTGTGGAGCCGGAAGTGATGCCGCCCAGTGACGCTCTACGATTTTAATTAAGGAATCCATATCCTCAAAGTTATGCTTCCGGACTTGCTGGGCAATATGGTCAGGGAGGGCATGAACGAATGTCTCACATGCTAACAGCTCGGCCATTTTGTGGGAGGTGTTGATGTCTGGCCGTAGTCAGCAACAAATTTTTCCCCAAGCTTCAAAGCCTTGGGTTCTTAACGGCCTCTCAGGATTGAACTGCCACTCCCTCCATTCTCTTGCCTGCTGTTCCGGAGATACGACGTAGCGTATAAAAACCTCCTGTTTCAGAGCGTCATAATCAGCTTGCTCCTCAGTTAGGTCATAATAGGCTCTCTGCGCTGTCCCCTTCAGGTAGGGAGCCAGTTGCTATGCCCATTCCGACCTCGGCCATGCGTTCCGCTTAGCGGTACGTTCAGAAATCAAAAAATATGTCTCGATGTCATCAGACTCAGTAAGTGTAGTCAGCTGAATAGGCTGTGACCGAGCGGCATCTGTCTGTATTCCTGCAGCGGTGCGAGCCTCGGCTTCTGCTGTTTGGTTTTGCCCATCTGTATTTTTAAGGTCTGGAGATTGCCTATGATGGTACTCAACACTGTGTTTAGGTCCTGTTCTTCCGACATGTTGAAAAAAAAAACCATGAAAAACAATCCTGCCGACTACGCCAATTGTGGAAAGTCCAATGAAGAAGAAAAAATACTGCACAAAAACAGATAAATAATATTATTTATAATAATAAGTACAGACAATAAATAAAGAAACTGATTCAAAGTCTTTTCGGGAACAATGAATATTTTACTGATGTAAAGATGTTTTATAGACAGAGGGATTATGGGACAGGGAATGGTTGGCAGGTTGAGACAGGAACCGGAAGTGAGGTGATCTTGTGGAGCCGGAAGTGATGTCATCGTGTCTGACCAGAAGTGACATCGTCGTGGCCATTTTGAATCTGGAAGTGGAGGCAATTACTTTTCCTCTGATTTTCTGTTGATGAAAAGAGATTTAGGTAAGTACCACGTGACAACCCTCTATCTCGCGATATTTCACTCACCTTTAGCCTCTTTGACTGCCTCCTAATCACATGTGTGTGACAAGACATATCCCTGCAAAACACACATAACATTCTCAAATGTCTTTATTGTTATCGCTTTATGCAATCAAAGTATTTATTATTTTTTAGATGTTCAGCATGTGTCCGTCACCACAGGAAGTAGCTGAGAAATACGATGTTTGGACTATCTGTTTTCTGAATCTGCTTTTATCCTTAAGGAGTTATGATGAGTTGACACCAATAGCACAGGGTAGAAACTCACCTTGGCATATGCACTCAAACACACACAGCATTGCTCAAGTAAAGGAAACCTGGAATTGTCAATGATCCTAATCTGCACATTGTCACAAATCACGAAGGCAGATAACCGGCTAATAGTGGAAACCAACAAGGACCAAAAGTATCAGTGAAAGTCAATAAAATGGTGTCAGATGTAGAAAAAAGGTTGTTTTTACTGCCAACAGTTCCTTAAATGACTACACAATTCAAGATGTAAACATTACTTTACAGTCAGTCATTTTTTAAACCGCTTTGTCCTGAACAAGGTCACAGGGGATCATGGAGCCTTTTGCAGTTAGGATAGGGCATAAAGCAGGAACAAACCCTGGACAGGGTGCCAGTCCACTGCAGGGCGAACACACAGACACACACTTCATCCATACACTGTGGCCAATCCACCTAACTTGTATGGACCGTGGGAGGAATCTGAAGCACCTGGAGGAAACCAACACAGACACAGGGAGAATATGAAAGTTCCATGCAGGGAGGACCCGAGATGCGTACCCCGGTCTTCTTAACTGTGAGACAGCAGTGCTACCACTGCGGCACCATTATTTAGAATGAAAACAAAAATATTGATTAATAAAGATGAAATGCAGTTACAAAAGAAGAACACACAAGTGAGAAAATTCCAGATATTACAGGAAAAAAGTATATTCCCCACTGTGCCACCAACAACAACAGCAAATGCTCCTAATTGAAAGGCTCTTGCCCTGCTAAATAACAAAACAAGTAGGTAAATTATCAGCCCCTACTATAAAATGGAACAGACTTTGAATCAGCCTAAACAAATCAAAAAGCTCCTGCAAATACACACAAACAATTAAAAACGACCCTGACTTCGCTTATAGGGGCAACTAAAGATCCTGCTTAGCCACAAAGCTCTCCTTACACTGACAACCTTTCTCCTTTGGGCTCCACAGCACAGCCATCATCACCTTTATAAAGAAAAAGCACCAAAAATGAAAGGAGGGAGGGATGTAAACACTCAACGCACATTTCATGGTACTGTGACTCAGATCAAAACAAACAAACAGATACTAACACAACATGATGACCTAACCAGATCCAATTATGTCAGAACAAAAATAGTAAACACTAAAGTGTCTTTCCCTAAGCCAGGGGTGGCGAACTCCGGGCCTAGAGTGCCGCAGTGGCTGTAGGTTTTCATTCTTACCATCTCCTTAATTAGTGACCAGTTTTTGCTGCTGATTACTTCTTTTAATTAACTTGACTCAGGCCCCATAGTTGTTTCTTTTTCTTTAATTAGCAGCCAAGCAATAATGAGACACAAAACAAGCTCCCCTGAGCTTGAAATTAAAGAGAGGTGATGGTCTTGGTAAGGTTGATCTCTCAGGTCACCAAAACATTTTGACGGTGCTCTTAGAAAGAACAGAAAAACAACAGTTTTCGAAATGTGTGCTGTGGCAGAATGAGAGAAGCAACAAGCCATGGAATTAAATAATGGGTTTAATTAGCAGCAAGAGTTGGCTTCTCATTAAGAAAGTGATTGGAGTGAAATTGTTTGGAGTTTGCAGCCCCAGTTTAGCTGGTCATCTGTTAGCTCGTTTCACATCTCATTTCTGCTTGGTTGTCATTTAATGAAGAAAGGAATCAATTCAGAGGGCTGAACTCTTCTAACAGGGCTATTAAAGTGACGGGGAAAAAGTTCATTAGCAATGAAAACTGGTCACTGATTAGGAAAAGGGTTCGAATGAAAACCTACAGCCCCTGCGGCCCTCCAGGCCTGGAGTTCGCCACCCCTGCCCTAAGCCTATCTTCATGAGTCTTATGGCCTCTGTGTTTGCACTTGACCAGTGCACTACATTTAAACGCTGCAGTCAGCGCACACATATGCATGTGAGATGCTTCAAAGAATGGAAAAGTCAGACTCACAAATTCCACTCTCACAGGTTTGCCTATTCATTCATAGGAAATCCAAAAAAAAAAAGAAAAGAAAACGTATTATTTGAACACAGTACATTCTGTATTTAACACTGAAGAGTCATGAACCTCATGCTTCCTTGTGTAAATTTACAGCATGGCGAGGCTCTCAGTGTCATAAACATCTCTGGCATATGATAGGGAACTGGAGTGCTCTAAAAAAAGCAATGTATATAGGCTGGGTGGGGGGGTTCTGGGCAAAGTCAACACGGCTGTTCACTAGGCTTGGATCTGAACCTGATCTCCATTATATGTGAGTTAACAGTGCTAAATATTATTTTCTGATAAAATTTCAAATGTAGGGAGGCCTTGCTTTATAGTAGTTAGCACTGCTTTCTAACAGATGGAGATTACTGGGTTTGAATCCTCATGCCTAGTCCATGCGGGATCTGAATGTTATCCTCATATCAGCATGAGCTTCTTGTATTTGACTAACTCTCCGATTTGCTACTAGTACAACTTTGTCAATGTCTTGTATTGTGGATACACAACAAGTATTGCCCATCAAATGTATTCATTTTTATTTTGAATTGCTATCTGGTCTCACCAACAGGTCTTGGAATACAGATGGTCATGTCTACCACTAGTCAGACCTATGGTGTTAATGATGACCAGATGTAGTGCATATGCATTTATATGCACATATATTTTGTAAGGGGAATCACATTGATGGAAAGAACTGCAAAGCAGCATATGCCTAGAACGGAATATCCTTTCTGTTCCAACGATTCTTGGCTAGGACTGAGTTCTATAAGAACAAATACCGTATATACTTGCGGAAAAGTTCTCCCGCGGATAAGTCGGGACTTGATTTCACCGTATAATATCTGGTATTTTATAATGTTGGCCGTATACATTAATTGCGGAAAACTCAAGCTGTTGGTCTAAGAGATTATGATATGCTAACGCCCACCTGAGGTAACCACAGAGTACACTGCCTTTTTTCCTATGTGGGTGCAGCAATGCGCTGTATCAGCGTGTGCTCCTAACCTCTCTCTCTTCCTATTGTGCCTACGTGACCACACGGTAATACCCAAACTATTCCAAAGCGACACTTGCACTGTTTTAAAGGTGTAAAAGAAAAATAAAAATTAAGTGTCGCATTTTTGAACAGGGTCTGATTTTATGATCAATTTTTTTCGGCTGCAAGAGTTAAGGCTCCATTGAAAGTCCCAAAAATGATGAAAGGGTGTGAGGCCTCCAAAATGACCGTAAAAAATGCCAGTCTTCACTGGCCAACCACAGGAAAGTTCCCAAACTGGTAACACAAACCTAACAATAGGGAGTCTGTTTTTAAAGTTCAAAAATGTACAAATATTCTTCTTTAATAGGTTTGATCACAGTAACCCACTCTCACCTCGGAGTACTGCATCCTCCAACCATCCTTCTGCTGATACCAGCATAGGTGAGACATCCCCACCCACAATTACAGCAGCCCATGTGAGCAGAGAGCTGAAAAGACTTTGTGCCAGCAAAGCAGCGGGTCCAGATGGTGTATCGCCACGATTGCTGAAGGCCTGTGCGTTGGAACTGGGGAGTCCTCTACAGCGCATCTTCAACCTGAGCCTGGAACAGGGGAGAGTCCCGAGGCTTTGGAAAACATCTTGTATCACTCCTGTCCCAAAGGTATCACGTCCTAGTGAGCTGAATGACTTCCAGCCTGTTGCTCTGACGTCACATCTGATGAAGACCATGGAGCGGCTGCTGCTTCACCACCTGAGGCCACAGGTCCGTCACGCCCTAGACCCTCTGCAGTTCGCATACCAGGAGAAGGTGGGAGCGGAGGATGCCATCATCTATATGCTTCATCGATCCCTCTCCCACCTGGACAGAGGCAGTGGTGCTGTAAGAATTATGTTTTGGACTTCTCTAGTGCCTTCAACACCATCCAACCTCTGCTCCTTAGGGATAAGCTGACTGAGATGGGAGTAGATTCACACCTTGTGGCATGGATTGTGGACTATCTTACAGACAGACCTCAATATGTGCATCTTGGGAACTGCAGGTCTGACATTGTGTGCAGCAATACAGGGCGCCGCAGGGACTGTACTTTCTCCGGTCCTGTTCAGTCTATATACATCAGACTTCCAATATGACACGGAGTCCTGCCACGTGCAAAAGTTCGCTGATGACACTGCTATTGTGGGCTGCATCAGGAGTGGGCAGGAGGAGGAGTACAGAAAGTTAATCAAAGACTTTGTTAAATGGTGCGACTCAAACCACTTACACCTTAACACCAGCAAGACCAAGGAGCTGGTGGTGGATTTTAGGAGGCCCAGGCCCCTCATGGACCCTGTGATCATCAGAGGTGACTGTGTGCAGAGGGTGCAGACCTATAAATATCTGGGAGTGCAGCTGGATGACAAATTGGACTGGACTGCCAATACTGATGCTCTATGTAAGAAAGGTCAGAGCAGACTATACTTTCTGAGAAGGTTGGCATCCTTCAACATCTGCAGTAAGATGCTGCAGATGTTCTACCAGACGGTTGTGGCGAGTGCCCTCTTCTACGCGGTGGTGTGCTGGGGTGGCAGCATAAAGATGAAAGACGCCTCACGCCTGGACAAACTTGTTAAGAAGGCAGGCTCCATTGTAGGATTAAAGTTGGACAGTTTAACATCTGTGGCAGAGCGACGGGCACTAAGCAAACTCCTGTCAATCATGAAGAATCCACTGCATCCACTTAACAGTGTCATCTCCAGACAGAGGAGTAGCTTCAGTGACAGACTTTTGTCACTGTCCTGCTCCACTGACAGACTGAGGAGATCGTTCCTCCCCCACACTATGTGACTCTTCAATTCCACCCGGGGGAGTAAATGCTAACATTAATTTTATTTTAATTTTTTTTCATTTTTATTACTATTTAATTTAATATTGTTTCTTTGTATCAGTATACTGCTGCTGGATTATGTGAATTTCCCCTTGGGATTAATAAAGTATCTATCTATCTATCTATCTATCTATCTATCTATCTATCTATCTATCTATCTATCTATCTATCTATCTACATATCTCTAAATTCCCATCAAGGGAGATAAACTGCAAAAGCTCTGGCTTAATATGAAAAGAACAACAAGGAATCTTTATTAAAATAATTAATTGAATCAAAACAGAAAGAGATAACAAAATTCTTAAAAGCGCAAAAAAGGATTTGTCTAAAATGGAAATCCAAATCAAACAAGTCACAATACCCACATCACAAATCATAAACAGAGCAAAAAATCCAAAACGACTCAATGCACCACTGCTGGGTCTTTTTCTTCTGGCAGACCTATAACTCAGCAGCAGTGATGTCAGGGTGGCAACACATCTTAGGGCTCCATTTACAGAATACAAAGAACATAAGAACATTTAAAGAGACACTACATAGATGTTAAATCATAAACCAACATAGGAGAAATTACATAAAAATAAGAAAATAATTTAATAACAAAAAACAGCAATGAAACAGAAAACATATTGTGACGGACAGCCGGGTCCCATGCCCGGCCGGGACGCCCCTGTTGTGTATATTCTGGGGGAGCCACCATGGACACTTCAGTACCTCTCCCGGGACACAAGGTGGCAGCCTCCATGGCGGACGGTGATTCCCCAACCACCCGCAGGGCTCCATGGGAGATGGAGTCCTCCGCAGCCTGGTTGGGGGCTCGGGTGGCCGCTAGGGGGAGCTGTAGGGACCCCTCAGCCTGGCTGCTTGAATTCTCAGCCCCACCCGGAAGGGCAATTAGGACCAGCTGGTCATCCAGCTGGAACTCTTCCGGGTGGGATATAAAAAGGGCCAGCCACCTCCACTCGTAGCCAGAATCGGGAGGAAGAGGACGAGGTTGCCTGGGAGGAGTGGTGGAGCAGGAAAGTGTGGTTTTTGTGTGTTTTGTGCTTGGGACTGTGTTGGGCCGGTGGGACACGGGAAGACGTGTGCCCACAGCTGAAGAAAGAAAATAAAAAAAGTATTGAGTGTGAACACGTGCCTCTGCGTAGTCTGTGCCGGGTCAGGCGCTATATAGCGCCTTTATCACAATATATAAACCCAGACTTACACATAACAACTATTTGCAGGAGTGTCCCTGTAGGTGTTTCCTGGACAGGCGCTGGAAATGATTGGCCTTTTCGGACTTCCATTTTCTTAAGCTTGGAGTCAGAAGAGAAGCTGAGACAAGAGCTCATCTGGCAAGGAGAGAGATGACATTCATTTTTCCAGCATTTTGAAAAGCACAGTAATGGAATAACACAAATTCAGACTATTTTTTTTTTAAATAATTCAAAATAGATAAATAAATTTAGTCTTTAGCAGTTTATTGAGGAAAAGAAGGACTAGGAGGAAGGAAGTGAAGAGGCAAGGTGGATGGGCCTAGAAGACTTTTTTTTTAATTTATATTTTTTTGTATTGTGTTTATTCCTTCCATTACACCTCCAGTGTGTTCTTATTTTTTTGTTACAACAGTCCTGTTCTTTTTACTTCCCTGGACTGTGCTGGTGTCTTTTTGTGTATTGGGGGTTTACCTATGAACACCCTAATCTGGTTACTATATCCAGTTATATACTGTACATTATGTACACACTGTAATGGGTGAGGGCAAGTTTGACATTTACAAGAGCCCTTTTGCCAATGATTAATAATAAAAACAGATTCATTTAGTCTGAATTGGTGTTATTCCACTACTATGCTTTTCAAAATGCAGGGAAAATTAATGCTGTTGAAATACATCGTAGGCTGCTTAAAATAAGCCTTTTTTCCCAGAACTCTCGCTAAATTAAACTGTTTAATATGAATTGTTTCTATTTTCAGAGTAGGAGCGCCTTGTTTAGTGTGAGGCGTGGGCTGTGTCATACACAAAAGCATCTTTGAATGAAGATGTGAAAGCTGCAATTTTTTTGAAATGAATGTCCAGAGGGTATCTTAATAACGTTACGCTAACAATAGAAAAGAAGAGGCGGTATGAGTGTAGAGTAAACTAAAAAAAATCTCACTTTTTGTTAAGTTTGTTTTAAAAACTAGATAAAAATGTTTATCTTTCTGTGCCTTTATAAGGAGCTGAAGATGATTTTTAAGCATTACATTAACATAAAGGCGGCACGGTGGCGCAGTGGTAGCGCTGCTGCCTCGCAATTAGGAGACCTGGGTTCGCTTCCCGGGTCCTCCCTGCGTGGAGTTTGCATGTTCTCCCTGTGTCTGCGTGGGTTTGCTCCGGGCGCTTCGGTTTCCTCCCACAATCCAAAGACATGCCGGTTAGGTGGATTGGCGATCCTAAATTGGCCCTAGTGTGTGCTTGGTGTGTGGGTGTGTTTGTGTGTGTCCTGTGGTGGGTTGGCACCCTGCCTGGGATTGGTTCCTGCCTTGTGCCCTGTGTTGGCTGGGATTGGCTCCAGCAGACCCCCGTGACTCTATTCGGATTCAGCGGGTTAGAAAATGGATGGATGGATGGACATTAACATAAATAGATTTTGTAATAGCCAACACCTTTTTGTTCACATAATGTTAGAAGTAAATGAAAATGAGGATTAAAACTGTGGGAGAAAAAGAAAATCAAGCAAGCAAGTTGCACTTTTCAATGTTTCCACCTGACTATCATTCCAGTTTACAAATTTGCGTATTTAAACTCTTAAATGATGCCTCAACTAATGCATTTTACCTATTCTGTTCCAGAAATGTGACAGAAGCAGTATTGGGAATTTTGCCTTTAGACAGAAGAGAAACAAAATATCATCACGTGATGAAGGTGTAATGGATACACTTGATGAATGTGTTGGCCATGTGGGAGAAATCTAGCAGTGAAATGTCCTTTTGTTTTTCTCATCATGCTTCTTATTGGTTTTATATTTACAGTCATTATCCAACCTGCTATATCCTAACTACAGGGTCACGGGGGGTCTGCTGGAGCCAATCCCAGCCATCACACGGCTCAAGGCAGGAACAAATCCCGAGCAGGGTGCCAACCCACCGCAGGACACACACAAACACACCCACACACCAAGCACACACTAGGGACAATTTAGGATCGCCAATCCACCTAACCGGCATGTCTTTGGACTGTGGGAGGAAACCGGAGTACCCAGAGGAGACCCACGCAGACACGGGGAGAACATGCAAACTCCACGCTGGGAGGACCCTGGAAGCGAACCCGGGTCTCCTTACTGCGAGGCAGCAGTGCTAGCACTGTGCCAACGTGCCACCCTATTATATTTACAGCTTCTCTGAATTAACGTTTAAACACAAAACGCATAATATCCTTTAACAACTGCATTGTTTAACAACCCTAGAATTAAAAATCAACTTCTCAAGTTTGTCTTGTACACAACTCTGCACAACAGATTAGACCTAAGGACACTGACTGTTAAAGAGAATAAACCTTTTAATGTGCCGATGTCATTTTCAAATTTTCAAAATTAAAACACAGTACTGCAAATAACCTTCCATACTCAAAAGAGACATCCTTCTATATAAAAGCGGTCGGGATTGTCCTTCCGTCCCGTGAGTGCTACGCAGGCGCACAGTTTCACACGCGCCCGTCCATTTTGCAATTTCAGCTAAAAGATCATTTTCTACTCCAGATATCTTCTTCTTCTTCTTTCTTACTATATAAAAGCGGTCAGGATTGTCCTTCCGTCCCGTGAGTGCAAAGCGTAGCGGTATTCCGCTTATCACAGACTTACTACTTGCAGCTTGCGGTACGAAGAGACACGATGTGAGCAGAGTTCTGGTGCTCCCATCGTTCCCTTGCTTTTGTGCGTGATGCGCTGGAAAAATACACAAAATTATGTCTCTGGAAATAATTAATGTTGATGGAGTACAAATGCCTCACCGCGTAGTAAATATCAGGGGGGTTCAAAAGGGCGACCTCAATATAAAAAAAGTTTAAATTTCATCACAAAAATAACAGAAACTACGAGTATTAAAGTAATACCGCTCAAATGCAATATAACCAAATTAATGAGTTTGTATAAAATATCAAATTGATCTACATATTGAATTGCCTTAAGAAGTGGTCAACTTAAAAGGCGGTCGCCTTAAAAGGCGGGTCAGCCTAGTTTTAATAATTCTTTGAACAAAATCATTTCATGAGATAAAATAGGCAGAAAGGGTCAGGCACTTAAAAAGAGCCATTTGCCAAAAGAAACCAACTTACAGAAGTGAACAAAAAGTAAATCACAAAGCCCTAAACAGATCCCAATATGAAGTCCAAAGACTAAAGGGAGATGAGAACTGTGAAACCCCTGGCTCCAAAGTGCAAAGCATGGTGTTCAAGTAATCGTAGAGTTCATTAATAAAATTGATAATTTACAAAAAATATCTCAAAAGAGGAAATACAAGAAAAAACAAACCTAAATATGAAATCCAAAAGTCCTTAAACCAGGAGAATAATTACGTAAACCAGAAACTGAAACAGATACCTGATAGGGAAAAATAAAATCTTAGCTCCAGTTTCAATTACATAAAAAGGTTCTTCAGACTCCAGCAATATGTATAAGTATAAAAAAAAAAAACGATTTAACAAAGACATCTTTGGAGCACTCCATGCTGTCTGCATTATAATGATGGTAATACTACCAGTCATTTGTTAGACAAAGTCTTTATATTTTATGAATATACAAAAGCATATTTATGATATAGCTGGCAATGTATTATTCTGTTTCAAATAGGTCCATATATGGGACATTAGATCATCCAGTATTAGGTTACATAAGGGTGAAATACGTGATGCTTCATTCCAAGGTTAGGGGCTGACTGGAAGGACCGTATTCTTGAATGAATTCATTCTGCGTAGAGCAGTTAGATGAAAGAAAATATAACTGACTTAACAGACGAATAAATGTTACACAAAGGTGTCGTGAACTAGAAATGAATGTATAAAAATTACAAAATGAACAAGTAAAAAGAAAAAGCAAAGCCAGGCATAGCACACTGATTAAACTACAACAAAAGCTGACATCATTCGTTTCATCAACGGCAGTCACATGACAGAAACTGGCGACGAGAACACCATAGTTCTTTTACCTTAAATAAATACTGCAGAATGGTGATGTGAACAGCAGTGCAGGAGTGATATCATCACCATAACAATACAAATAAATAAATAATGCAAAAACAACTCAAACAATGCATGAAATGATGTCAAAGCTGAAAATAATAAGATCACATGGTTAGGTGGAGTGGCGATTCTAAATTGGCCCTAGTGTGTGCTTGGTGTGCTTGGTGTGTTTGTGTGTGTCCTGCGGTGGGTTGGCACCCTGCCCAGGATTGGTTCCTGCCTTGTGCCCTGTGTTGGCTGGGATTGGCTCCAGCAGACCCCCGTGACCCTGTATTCGGATTCAGCGGGTTAGAAAATGGATGGATGGATGGATGCTATCCTTTCAAATTAGAAGAATTCAATTTATTTTGTTGTGTCCACCCATTAATATCATTACCCATCATTTGCTATTGTAGCTTTTCATAACTTAGGTTAATATTTTTTTTCTTAGACTTGTCTTTGCTTATTTTGAGTGCTTTCTTTAAAATCTTTTTTAAGATTAATTTTTATTTTTGCTATCACTTACGGTATATTATTTGAATTAAAGTTATTCATTCCATTCATTTTACTCACCTATTTTGAATAAGCAGCTTGTTTCTATTTTAAATTTTTGGAACATTTTCATTGAAGTTTACTGTGTACCTCCTTTAATTGCTTGTACTTTATTTACTTTACTGCTTTATTTAGTATTGCTATTGCTAAACCACATTTTGTATTCATTTTAATAGAGTTTAGAAAAGGGGAAAAAACAGAGTTTAGTGACACGCAGTGCCCATGTAAAGTGAGTTTTATTGGTAGCCAGCCTCTGACATCCATGACAAGGCCTCTATTTCTAATGTACCGTACATCACTGAAGTGTTTTGTTGACCTTTGAGGTTTGACCAAAAACCAACCTGACTTCCTTCTGCAACGTTACTAACTTTCTGAATAAAAAAGAGCCCTCATTCAAGCAAAGTCTTAATACATTCAACCTCCTGTCACCTCGCTCAGCCTGGTGGAGGGTTCTGAAGAAGCTGCAGCACGTTCTTCACAGATGCATTTCTTTTTTGAGACACCAATGTCACATACATCGTGCTTCTGTTTCCAAGCAGTCTGTCTACCGTGGCATTAAATGAGGATTGTTCATCTTTCTTGTTGCCAGTGCGAGAGATATTCTGTCTGTTGATCATTCTTCTTCAGCGATTTCTTTTGGTATTTCAAAAGAGAGCTCCATTGTCAATCTTTATGTATTGTTTTCTTGTACTCAATTTTCTGCTCTAGTTTTGTAGTGACAGTTGTTATCAATCATTTTGTGAACTCTTAAATTTTTCAGGTGTATACAGTTGCAAAATTTCTTAATGCTCTGATGACAGCCCTTTTAGCAGCCTTCTACACTCCCACATAGGGGAGAGACAAATAAGTGAAAATATGAAGTTTGAAGTAAAATTGAAACATAGGGACTTGAACTGCTGGTTAAATGGTAGTTTGGCTTAACCACTTGCCTCTTCCCTTAACTTTACTCTCTTTCTAGACTTTGGCTTCTTCCTTTCACCAGTGATGACTGGTCTGAACAGTCTTCCCATGAAATATTCTTCTGCCATGATGTAGCTTTATGTACCCGCCAAGACCTGCTGCAACCTCTTCCCTGTTTAAGGATGATTACAGTGTATACAGTATTTGTTTCAGGGACAGCAGACTTGAGCTTCCTGTACTGGTTCCTGGTATTACTTCAGCCTTATGCCTTCGGAGGTCTTTAACAGGCCAAATCTCAAATGTAGTATGTCATTTGCCAGCTCCCACTCTCTTCCAAGTCAAGGACAATGACCTACTGACACACAGTAATTAGATGGGAGGACACTGGCCACCTAAAAGTTCTCATATTCTGCCATGTAAAGAATTGAAGCAAATTTTTACAAGAATTGGGAGAAGAAACATTGTCAAAAATGATGTAAAGTCTGTTAACTTTTCCCTGCAGATTTTATTTTTTTTCTCCGGCCGTCTGGAGTTTTTTTTTTTTTTTTCTTTCTGTCCCCCCTGGCCATTGGACCTTACTCTTATTCTATGTTAATTAATGTTGACTTATTTTATTTTCTTACTGTGTCTCTTATTTTTCTATTCTTCATTATGTAAAGCACTTTGAGCTACATTTTTTTTGTATGAAAATGTGCTATATAAATAAATGTTGTTGTTGTAACCAATACTCAAAGTCGATTTGTCATCAAGGCAAAATGCAGTTCCAAAAATCAAAAAACAATCAAAACGCGGGGTACTAACCAGGACATCAATAAAAATGCACTGCAAACAAGCAACATTTGTAACCACAAACTCGAAAATTTAGTGAGTTATTGAGCTGAGCTATATACCCGCTAACCTGTGGCATCATGGGTCACACCTAAATTACTTCTGCTTCTTTTTCATGTTTCCTCATTCCCATTTTGTCTTTCTTATATTGCAGAATTTAATTCTGTCATTTATTTTTACTTTCAGTTTTAGTTTAGACAATTTCAATAATTTTCACATCTTGCTTTTAATGGTTGATGCCTTTTTGTCTTCTTACCAAGACATGACTTTTGATTCCTAGGGTTGTGCTGGCCACACATTATGGTTAATTAGGTCTAAAGTGCAACACTGTTTTAACTGGCAGCATGTTACAAACTGCATCTATGATTGTGGATATTCTAACTAAACCTTCTCGTGTGCTTTAGCATTCTGGTTACCAATGTTCCTGCCTTGGCTATCACCTTAATCTTGTGTTTTGGCTTGATATTTTGATAGATTGGTTTACCAGTTGTAAATACCACAACCAGAAAAGGGGATAGTTCCTTCCCCAGATGGGATGTTCTGAACAGGCAGATGGGCATCCCAGCCAGGAGAGAGGTCGGAGACAGACCTGGAAGTGATAGCTGGAGTGGATGGACAGATAGCCCACCCGAAGATGTCACTGGAGACTCTTTATTCTCCCAGGACGCTAGATGGCAGCAGCTCTGGACATCGTTACCCAATACAGAACGAGTTGGGATGCTGGGAAGTGTAGTCCAGCAACATAGCCCTGCTGGGGTCCATAGGTGTCATAAGGGGGTACTGTGGGGAGATGTGCTCCCTAATAAGTGAGACTTCTGTATGACCCAGGAGTACTTCTATCGGGCAGTAGGCCTAGCACCTGAAGCACTCCCGGGTCCTTAATAAAAGGGCCCATACTCCCCTTACCTGGGCAAGCTGGAGCTGAGAGAACATGGAACAACACTCAACCGGAGGAGGGGCAGTGCGGTGGTGAGAGGAGAGAGTACTTTGGAAGTATTTTGTAATAAACCTTCCATTATTTAAACCCAGGAGTGTACTGGTGTATTCGTGTTCAGGGTTTGGGGCTCGTTGACAGCCCAGTTCCACTACACAGTATAGAAGTTTTGCCCCTGTCTTGACTTCATTTTATCTCCTGGGGCCAATTCATAAAACTTTTGTATGCACAAAAAGAGGCTAGAAATGTGTGTACGCTACTTCCCATGCAAACTTTGGGATTTTTAACAGAACATTTGATGGGGTAATGTGTGCATAGTTACAGCATTTCTGACCCTTGCCTATGCAACATGTCAGAGGAACTGGCAGATAACGACACCATTGAAAAAGAAAAGAAATGCAGGCAAACCAGCTAAATGATGACTTGCACACATTATTATAATATATTATAATAATAACAGCTTGGTGATATGAATTATGAACCCTAATCCTAATATCACTGTGCTGTTATTTTAACATGTTAATGAGACAAACATGTTAAACCTCAAAAGTGTTAACATGATGTACAGGCTGTATTTAACTTCTCTTTTAAGAGAGCCAATGCTACACATTTTCACAGAAGAACCTTTTTGTTTTTTCGTCACTTTATATCAAGCTACCAGTTGTCACTTTTCAGAGAACTGACTGACAGGTCAGGAAAACCTCAGCCAAGCTTCACTCCTTCGTGCCCACTGTGCTAACAGCCAATAGCCGACTGAGGAGGCACTACATCTGGTATTCATGTAGTGTGGTTGTACATACATAAAACATGACATATTTTTGCTTCCATTAAAGGGTAATTTGCAGGAGTGTCTGGTTCTCCTAACATAATTGGAACTCATATTGCAATAAGGTATCTATAAGCTGTTATGTTATATTAACGCACAAGTCATATGTGATGCCAAGATGAGGCTGACAAACATCATGTCCACATGGCCTCAGTCAATTCAGGATTCATTTACTGCGAGGAAAATTAGCTTTGGCAGACCTCAGTTTTTCATATGTTCGATACCTTTCGTTGTATCAGCAATCAAGTCATTAAATGTGCCAGATAATAGCAGCTACTCGCTCAGCACTGGCACCGCATGCCTTTAACTGGACACCCTGCATGCAGAGGAGTGGTGCTATACTGCTGCACATGATCTTGCATGCTCATTTGCAGAGTTCAGGCAGATGGTCTTTACTGCAGATGGTGGAGTCGCAACATGTCAGGCGGAAGGCTGCTTTACTAGCCAATGAACGTCTACAGCATTGTGATTACATATGTATGAGGTTGATAAGCACTGAGGCATGGTCACAAATGCACATTTACAAGGTGATTGTGAGTAATAAAGGGAGAGTTGCATAGAAGATGTGCGAAAGCCAAGTTTTATAAATATGATTGTTTTTTTGACATATGCATATTTTCACAATCAAATCCATGCAAAGTTTTATAAATGAGGCCCCAAGTCTCTTGTTCATTCATCCTCCGAGAGTCCCCACTCTGAAAGAATACAAAGGTCTCATGCAGGATTCTGCCCTGTGCCACCCTTATGGTACTCTTGCTCATGACAGAAACTAATTTAATCTAGAGCTCTCTTTTTATAAATTACAAAATTTTTTAAACGTGCATTTCAAATCTTTGTGGGTATTGATTGCTTCTCAAATACTCTTATTTTCACTGCTAAAATACAGTCATTTCTCTAAACAGATTAATGTCTTTATTGCGCTATTCTAGTTGTATTTAAACTGAATTAAAAAAGACAATCATGTAAACTCATTCATTGTCTGAGAAGGGTCCGACATCCAGAGCACTGCAGTTTAAGAGGTCCGATGAACAACCAATCATACTGCATGTTTATGTCACATGATTATTTACTTAGTTAAGGTACATGGAACTATACTCAGCAAAAAAAGAAACGTTCCTTTTTCAGGACTGTGTATTTCAACAATAATGTTTTAAAAATCCAAATAACTTTACAGATCTTCATTGTAAAGGGTTTAAACAATGTTTTCCAAGCATGTTCAATTAACCATAATCAATTAATTAACATGCACCTGTGGAATGGTCGTTAAGACCTTAACAGCTTACAGAAAGTAGGCATTTAAGGTCACAGTTCTAAAAACGCAGGACACTAAAGAGACTTGTCTACCGACTGTGAAAAACACCCAAAGAAAGATGCCCAGGGTCCCTGCTCATCTGCGTGAACGTGCATTAGGCATGCTGCAGGGAGGCATGAGGACTGCTGATGTGGCTAGGGCAATAAATTGCCATGTCCGCACTGTGAGACGCCTAAGACAGCGCTACAGGGAGACAGGAAGGACAGCTGATCATCCTCGCAGTGGAAGAGCCCAGATCTCAATCCCATTGAGCACGTCTGGGACCTGTTGGATCGCAGGGTGAGGGCTAGGGCCATTCCCCCCAGAAATGTCCAAGAACTTGCAGGAGCCTTGGTGGAAGAGTGGGGTAACATCTCACAGCAAGAACTGACAAATCTGGTCCAGTCCATGAGGAGGAGATGCACTGCAGTACTTCAAGCAGCTGGTGGCCACACCAGATACTGACTGGTACTTTTGATTTTAAGCCTCCCTTCATTCAGGGACACATTGTGAAACATTTTTAGTTTATGTCTTATGGTGTTGACTCTTTTAGTGTTCATACAAATATTTACACATTAAGTTTACTGAAAGTAAAAACAGTTGAAAGTCAGAGGACGTTTCTTTTTTTGCTGAGTATAGATAAGAAAAAATGAAAAAATAATACATTTAAGTTACTTTTCAATGCTATATAAAACTCATGATTTTATTTCACAGAAACCTTTATAGAAAACTAATTTTAAGGTATAATTGTATTACATAGGCACCTAAACGTTATCGGGGCATGCAGTTTTACTGGATCATCAAGAGTGCAGAGTCCTGGAATTCCACAATTAGGCTCTTTTGCTTTGCTCAGGGGTATAAAAGTAGCTCTGGTTTTAACAGGAGTGTGACTGTAGTGTTGCTTTTACAGTGAATTGAATTGGAGGAAAATGGGAAGGAGAGACCAGACATATAACAGTCCAGTTTATTTATAGTCAGAGTTTTGCCTTCCTAGTAGAACATGGCCTTACTTCATCACTGATACTTCCACTGTAACAACTGGTAGTTGAGTATTGAAGTTCTCGGAGCTGAACTTTGCTGCGCACTTCCCCCAAGCTATCGGCTAGCAGAATGCCAGCGCCATACACGCAGCTGTACCTAGCTCATTAAGCAGGTGAACACTCGTGTCCCATACACCGCACGACCCCGAGTGTCTCCGTAAACAATTGCATAGATGGAATATCTAGCAAGACACAGCTCTGTCCTTTATTACCTCTTTAATAGAGCAGCAAAGCAGCGGGTCCAGATGGTGTATCGCCACGACTGCTGAAGGCATGTGCGTTGGAACTGGGGAGTCCTCTACAGCGCATCTTCAACCTGAGCCTGGAACAGGGGAGAGTCCCAAGGCTTTGGAAAACATCTTATATCACCCCTGTCCCAAAGGTATCACATCCTAGTGAGCTGAATGACTTCCGGCCTGTTGCTCTGACGTCACATCTGATGAAGACCATGGAGCGGCTGCTGCTTCACCACCTGAGGCCACAGGTCCGTCACGCCCTCGACCCTCTGCAGTTCGCATACCAGGAGAAGGTGGGAGCGGAGGATGCCATCATCTATATGCTACACCGATCTCTCTCCCACCTGGACAGAAGCAGTGGTGCTGTAAGAATTATGTTTTTGGACTTCTCTAGTGCCTTCAACACCATCCAACGTCTGCTCCTTAGAGACAAGCTGACTGAGATGGGAGTAGACTCACACCTGGTGGCATGGATCGTGGACTATCTTACAGACAGGCCTCAGTATGTGCATCTTGGGAACTGCAGGTCTGACATCGTGTGCAGCAATACAGGGGCGCCGCAGGGGACTGTACTTTCTCCGGTCCTGTTCAGCCTATATACATCAGACTTCCAATATGACTCGGAGTCCTGCCACGTGCAAAAGTTCGCTGATGACACTGCTATTGTGGGCTGCATCAGGTGTGAGCAGGAGGAGGAGTACAGAAAGTTAATCAAAGACTTTGTTAAATGGTGCGACTCAAACCACTTACACCTTAACACCAACAAGACCAAGGAGCTGGTGGTGGATTTTAGGAGGCCTAGGCCCCTCATGGACCCTGTGATCATCAGAGGTGACTGTGTGCAGAGGGTGCAGACCTATAAATATCTGGGAGTGCAGCTGGATGACAAATTGGACTGGACTGCCAATACTGATGCTCTATGTAAGAAAGGTCAGAGCAGACTATACTTTCTGAGATGGTTGGCATCCTTCAACATCTGCAGTAAGATGCTGCAGATGTTCTACCAGACGGTTGTGGCGAGTGCCCTCTTCTACGCGGTGGTGTGCTGAGGTGGCAGCATAAAGATGAAAGACGCCTCACGCCTGGACAAACTTGTTAAGAAGGCAGGCTCTATTGTAGGATTCAAGTTGGACAGTTTAACATCTGTGGCAGAGCGACGGGCACTAAGCAAACTCCTGTCAATCATGAAGAATCCACCGCATCCACTAAACAGTGTCATCTCCAGGCAGAGGAGTAGCTTCAGTGACAGACTTTTGTCACTGTCTTGCTCCACTGACAGACTGAGGAGATCGTTCCTCCCCCACACTATGCGACTCTTCAATTCCATCCGGGGGAGTAAATGCAAACATTAATTTTATTTTAATTTTTTTCATTTTTATTTCATTTTTATTACTATTTAATTTAATATTGTTTCTTTGTATCAGTATACTGCTGCTGGATTATGTGAATTTCCCCTTGGGATTAATAAAGTATCTATCTATCTATCTATCAAAGTATGATGACCTCACCCTTTGTTTCCTCGGGGATCTTAGATAGTGCCTTCCTGGCCTTAGCAGTGCAATATTTTTTCTCCAGTTTTCTTGAACATTTCTTTAAAAATTAATAAACAGAGGATACTTGGTTAGATTCAAAATAATCTTTTGTGTTTCTTCTTTAGATTTTCTTTTACTCTCTCATAATAGACATTTTCCTGCTCATGTTTAAATGTTCTCTTTCCAGACAATCAGAATATGTTCTGCTTGTGGCTTTGCATAATGTCATTTGCTTTTTAGTATAAATGTGGTGTGGAATTTTAAAAGCATTGAAGAGCTCTATTGATACACAAAATAATCATTTTACAGTGCAGCATTCTAATTGATGGTTTGGTTATTTCCTCTATGCTCTATGCAAGAAAATAATATATGCTTTTAGTTATTGCTTAAAATGCAAACACAATATTTGCTTCTGAGCCATCAAGGAAATCTTAGATTTATTTAACACATTTTTGCTAATTAAGCATATTAGTCAAGAGAGATGAACTTCAGTGTGCAAAAATGCTATTAAAAATATAATTGTTTCCCTAATTACAGTATTACTAAAGTTTAATCCCATCAATGTGCATCTCCTAATGAAAAAGGGTGAAAGGTGAAACTAATTAGATTCCTAAATATAAAAAAGGATGCTATATGTACATCGTTTTGACTGTTTTATTTTCTTACCATGTTCAGGAATGGGCAACTAAAAATAAATAAAGAACTGGAAGAGTTTTGGAGAGCCAGGAAAGTGGGATGAAGTGCAAAGGCAGCAAGCAACATTCGATGTTAATGGTGATCTTCTGAAAAAAATGTAGTGTTTGGACGTTCACTTTTAACTGGGTTACTGTAAAAAATACAAGCAGTGTGTGAACTGCAGGGGGCAACTCTGAGCAGCTCTGAAAGCCAAAGGAATATTGAGAGAGTAAAAACAAAAACAAAAGAGGATTTATTGAGGCTGGATAGGGTAAAGTGAACAAAGGCTGAACAGAATAAGGGAAAGACACAAGAAAACACAACATTAGCCTCACTTTGGCTCCTTCTCCTTCTGACTCTTGTCTTATTCTGGTTCTCATCTTCACCCAGTCCAGGTAAACCCATACCTTTTCCTCTCATCTGACTCCAAGGGAGCACAGATCCTGTTAAAGGGTGACCCAAGAATATCTCTGAAGTATTATCTCTGAAGTAATGCTCAACTGAACAGCTCCTGCTTGTGGCATCTTGCTGCACCCAAGTGACAAGGAAGTGGTGTCCTACTGAGCTTCTCTACCAGCCTTTCACGCCAATAAACTACCATTTAGAGCTTGGAATCCTCAAATTTCTGGATGGCTCCTTGGCATCCCATGCAGGTTGTGGAAAAATAAAAATCAGTTATTGATCAAATCTGGTGTGCGTGACAAGGGCCACGAAAAATCTGTCTTGCGACAAGTGCAGCTTCTGTTTTCTGTAACAAACAAGAAGTTACAAGTGCCCAACTGATGACCTTTAAAATTGTGTAACTACTGATCCAAACAAAATTATTGTAAAGATGTAATGTCTTGAAATTCTTGTGCAACTAAAGTCATAAGGTCAAATTTTGCGCTTAGCATTATAAAAGATTTAGGACACCGACTTCTCGGTGCAGATGAAGGGCAGGTGTCCTAGGACTGTGCTTCTGTGTCATTCTTACCTTTGCCTGGTGTGTATTAATAAAATATTTTTTACTAATTTTAATTATATCTCTCTGTCTTCAGTCACGAGAAACGACAATAGAGAAAAAGCGTCCACAAGGTAGAGGTATGGTTTGACTCGCAAGCAGCTCTTTGGGATCCCATCCAGGCAGAGATCCATCTGGCTCAACTTCTGGGCAGCTCCTTAGCACCCCAATCAGCTCTCTTATGGAAGAAAACCCATGTAAAGCCATGGTACACCCTCTCTTCCATTACTAATGCTACTTAAAAATATTGTCAAGCCCAAATGTTGTATTTTTTAAGACGAGAAAATGTAAAACCCAAAAATGCATCTACAGTATTGTTTATTTTTTTCATGCATCATTTTCTCTACACAATACATACAATATACGTATAATGATTATTAGTCTAGTCCTGTAAATCTTAATCAATACCAAATATTACATATTGAGAATATACTACAATTTTATTAATATGCTGTGGCCATGATCAACATGTTTAATATGTTTGCTTCCTGGGTTTTGAGGTAATTTTGCATCCACCTATTCACCACACCCTGAATTTAGTTCACCCACTTCTTTAAGTTTGAATATTAACTTTTTGTATGGTACCTTGTCAAAAACCTTATGAAAATCAATATAAATAATATCATATACATCTCCCTTAATATATGCTTTTGTTGCTTCCTTAAAGAATTCCAGCATATTACGGAAGCACAACCATCCGGGTCTAAACCCATGTTGACTATTTACCAATACACCTGCTCTAGACGTGTGCCGCTCAAGCTTTTCCTTAATATTTGCTGTTAGTTTACCTGTCATGCATGGTAAGTTTACTGGCCTATAGTTACTTGGATCAACTGGATCACACTTTGTGTCTTTAGGATTTTCTCCAGTGTACAGAGATTTTCAAAATATAGGTGCCAAGAATTTATATATTCACTAACCTCCTTAAACAATTAAGGATAAATGTTATTTGGTCCTGGTGATTTGTTAGATTTCAGCCTCTATAATCTAAGCTGTATGTCTCTATCAACAAATTCTAAATCATTAAATACCACCTTAGTAGTAGGATTATCAACTACTTCACACATATACACGTTAATAAAATGCAAGTATAAGCATTTGATATTTCACTGTCTGTATATTCTAGCTCACCTTTACCATTCCTAATACTGTTCACTTCCTACGTGATGGTTCTTCTACTGCTATAATATTGAAGCATCTCTTTGGGTCATTTTTTGCCTTTTCTATGATATTCCTCTCCAACAGTCTTTTAACCTTTCTAATATACTTTTTAACGATTGCTCTCTTGCTTTCATATACCTTATGTTAATGCTGGAGTTATTAGTGTTATATACTTTATAGAGCTGCTGTTTACTTTGTAACTTAATTTTAGCTCCTTATTTATCCACCTCTGAGTTTTCTTTCATTTCTTATTTTTTGCTCGGTTTGGCATGATTTCTTCTTGCATTATATACAAAACCTTTTTAAACCTACCCCACATCTCTTCAACCATCTCCACACTTAAAAGTGTATCCCAGTTTATCTCACTGAGAATTTTCTGCATCTTCTCAAAGTTTGCCCTACCTAAATTGAACTGTTTTAGTTTTAGTGAAACCTATTATATTATGCTTACTAGATCATAATTGTTCATATTTACCACTCCATTTCTATCCTTAGTATTCCATTACAGAATTCCTTAGTATTTGACTACATAATACTAAATCTAGACAGTCTTCCACCCTCACTGTTGTTTTAGCACACTCACTGGGTTAATAAACAGTCACTGATTACATCTGAAAACTCCTGTTCTTGTGCTCCACTATTTGTAAGATCAGCCCAGTTAATATCTTGGAAATTAAAGTCCACCATGACTATAATATCAACCACTAAATGTGCCTTTTTAATATTATTAAAATATGTAATTTGAAACTGTGAGTGCATTGGGGGATCAGCTCTGTAAATTAATGTGGGTATACTGGTTAATATTTCTAAGGAAATGTGACGAAACTACCTATTATGCAATATATTTTGGACATCATATCCCAGCTCTTCCATGCTCTTTGATTTTTCACATTTCATATTTATTTCAATAAACAAGCCAGTTTTAATTCTGTCTTTGTCAAGTGTGTGCGAATGGGAGGCAGCTTGAGGGCTCTGTTAATGGTAACTACCTGCCAAACAAAATGTTGGTGCTGTGTTTCTTTTCCTCTTCCTGTGTATTTTAATATGTTTCTCTTTTTCACCATTGACAGCTGCTACTGACTGCAAACAGATCCCCAATTTAAAATAATGAAACACAACCAGACTGCATATATGAATATAAAGTTACTGGCAGTCAATGGCAGTTTTGCGCGGGTATCTCAATCTGGCATCTGCAAGTCCAACTGGCTGTTCGCGAAAACCTTTTCATTAGCACATTGTTTCTGCTTTTTGAAGTCCCTTCCCAGTGACTTGACTACAAATGAAAGAGAACCAGTGCACCCAGGGGTGGATTACCTAAGTCGTTTATCTACTGTTAACTGATCGAGGGCCTCAAAATCCCACAGGGTTTGATCGAATGTTAATCAAATGAACCACTCAAAACTGTAGTGTGATTGTGTCACTGACACTATTATTTTGCATGGCAAATACATGTCCTGGTGACAGGGATAGTCCCGATTTCAGACTATTTTAGGCTAACCCTAACCCTAATTTCAGAAATGGCCCGGTTTTAACAGACCTAATAATGCTTCTCAGTGCTGTAAACATTGCTTCTTTGAGGCAAACTTTATAACAGCTCACATGAAACTTCATTAACAACTTGTGTTATATGTAAATAGTATCGCAATGAGGAACAAGATGCAACAGAGCACTTGCATTTATTTGTTTGTATTTCAATCACTCTCTGCAATCCTGTGTGTTTATTTGTGAGAGTGGTTTTTGTTCCCATACACTGATCCCTTTCCGATGATAATGATGAAATAAAGCTGGCATTATGAAGATGGACTTTATCCACGGGCATACATGCTATACAAGTGTTCCGATATGGAGTTCTGAAATTCAGGTCACCCTATAATTTATTATCAGAGTGCCATGTTCACCTGATATCCATAACAGTCAAATAAAATTTGCCTTTCACTTCTGTTATTCTCTAACATTTGTCATAACTGAACAACTTTGCAAGTCACATTTAATGAAAATTACTACAACCAGACATCCTCAAGCCAAAAAGGAATTAATTACAAAAGTATATTCTTTTAAATTTATTTATTTAGGTTGGTGTTTAAGCCTTCAACTCATACATCAAAATGTTCATTTTCTATACAGCTGTCCAAGCTTTAGCCTTGCATGTACTAAATAATAGAAAGTGGCCACAATAACCCAAGGGTTTTGTTTTCTGTAGTTAATAAACTACTCAAACCTGCATCTGGCCCAACTACCTCTTCTACTGAAGTCTGTGAGGATTTCCTCCACTTTTTCCATAACAAAATTAAAGACCTAAATAATTCAACTAACATAATTACATCATCTGTTTATATCTCTCCCTGTTTTCCCACTCCATCCAGCTCCTTCTCTAAGTTCTCACCAGTCACATCTGCGTTTCTTAATAACCTGCTTGGTAAAATGAGGCCAACTACTTGTGTACTGGACCCCATCCCCAGCACACTACCTAAATCCTGCTTTCATGCCATAATCCCAGCTGTTACAACAATAATAAACTCATCCCCTGACACTGGCTCTGTGACGTTCACTTTTAAAATCGCTTCTGTAACCCCAATGTTAAAAAAGTCTGGCCTTGATGCTGACAATCTTAACAATTTCCGCCCTATTTCCCACTTACCTTTCCTGTCAAAAGCTCTTGAGTGTGTTGTAGCTTCCCAGCTCACCAATTACTTAACGTCTAATAATTTGATGGAACCCTTTCAGTCTGGTTTCAGGGTGCAGCACAGCTGTGAAACTGCTCTGCTACAGGTAACCAATGATTTGCTTATGGCAGCAGACTCTGAACAAACCAGCATATTAATTCTATTAGACCTCAGTGCAGCATTTGACACTGTCAGACATGACATTCTACTGTCTAGAATGGAGAACATGCTGGGTATCTCTGGCACTGCCCTCCAGTGGTTCAAGTCCTATCTGACTGATAGGCAAGAGTTTGTTAGTCTTGGCAACAGCAGATCCAGCTCAGCGCCAGTCACACAAGGAGTTCCTCAGGGCTCTGTCCTCGGCCCTCTTCTCTTCTGTATTTATATGCTTCCCTTGGCCATATTATTCATAGCTATGGACTGGGCTATCATTTTTATGCAGATGATACTCAACTCTACTTCAATGTTAAAAGTGGAACTTCATCAGAGCTTTCTCAGCTCACAACCTGCCTTAGTGAAATTAAAACCTGGATGGAGCAGAACTCTTTAAAATTAAACTGCAACAAAACTGAACTCCTGCAAATTGGGACTAAAATGCAACTTAATAAAATGAGCTCCTTCCCAGTCAATCTTGGTGGTGATCTCATCAGACCTGCCTCTACTGCAAAGAATCTTGGTGTCATTTTTGATTCCTCCCTTTCTTACTCCACCCACATAAATCACATTAAGAAACTTTCTAACTTTCAAATCTGTAACATATCCCGTGTTCGCTCCTTCCTCTCATTTTCTAATGCTGAGAAACTTGTCCATGCTTTTATCACATCCCGCATAGATTATTGTAATTCCCTACTGGCAGGTGCCCTTTCTAATCTTATATCACAGCTCCAGCTTATTCAAAACTCAGCTGCAAGAGTCCTTACTCAAACCAGCAGCAGCGAGCACATCACACCCATCCTGCTCCGTCTTCACTGGCTCCCTGTGTCTTACAGAATCGAATATAAAATTCTATTAATAACCTACAAAGCCTTAAACGACCTTACACCAAACTACATCAGTGACCTTCTCCATCACTATGTGCCTGTCCACCCACTAAGGTCCAGTGATTCTGGCAGTCTTGTTGTGCTGCACACTAATCTACACTCCATGGGTGACAGGGCCTTCAGCTGTATAGCGCCCAGACTCTGGAATGACCTACCAAATTAATCAGATCAGCTGACTCCATGAATTCTTTTAAAAACAACTAAAAACTCATCTGTTCAGGAAGGCTTTTAGCTCTACTTGACTTCATTCCCCTTCTCTCAGTTTACCTCCATGTCAAGATGCTCATGTAACCTGTGTGTGTGTGCTAGACCACCAATTCTGTTGTCTGTTAGGCTTTCTCTGAATTTACTGTCTTAATGTTCTTTATTTATTTATTTGCTTTGTACTATGCTATATACTTTATACCAAGAGTTCCCAAAGTGGTCGATATGGACCCCCTGGGGTCGATTTGAACTTTCTAGGGGTCGATAGTTTAAATAAAAAAATTTGGGGGTCGACAACAGCAAAAATAGACCCCCTTACTGCTGCTATTTGTTTGTTACTTCAAAATATCTAGTATTCCAATAGGTACCTAGTTAAGAAGTAAAATAATTCAAAAAAACACTTTTTTGATAGAAACACATTACATACCAAACTTGCGAACGAAAAGGTAAAATGTGTCATTAAAAGAGTCACACGTAATAATGCATGAAAATGCATGGAGCACAAACATGTCTGTGCATTGTCGTATCGAACGTATCAAAGCAAGTGCGGACATGAAAAACCGATACATGCAACTAGGGGGTCGACGGTTTTAAAAGTTTTTGGTAAAGGGGTCTGCGGCTGAAAAAAGTTTGGGAACTCATGCTGTATACCCTGCCGTTTTTTCTTATATTTATAAGTGCCTTGAGCATGGGAAAAGCTCTATATAAATAAAATGTATTATTATTATTATTATTATTTAACATCCAGGAGCTGAGATATTCAAAATCTGTCTTAGTGTTTTTTTTAGCGTTTACTTGCCCTTTAGACATCTAAATACTCACCATAGGGTGACATCTCAGTAATGCCACTGCTTTGAAGAGGAAGAAATGGGAGAAATCACAGAAGTGGAGACCTCACAAAAGCTTGGATTTAAATTTATTGGTATTGTGAATGTGTGCAATTTTGTTCATCTGGGGGAGGGAGGTCATTCATTTTTCCTTTTGACTGTCTCTCATTTTCTGAGTTTTCATGTATATAGAAGTATTGTTTTTTGTTATTTATTTTAAATTTGCTTATGGTTTAAGTTTTTTGTTGTGTTTTGAGGCCATTTTGTTTTTCAATGAAAGACACCGTTTTGAGTATCCGTTACCAGGATGCAGCAGCAGGTTATTAGGAGCATGACCCCAGAAGTTGCCTTGATGACATCATCACTGTGACCATATTTAAGCCAATATTGCACTTACCCTAATCCTCATCCTCACCTGAGTTATTACATGTATTTATTTGAAAACTAGCAGTGTCTGATTGGGGGGTGTGTGAATGTAACTGAGAGAATAAAACTGAATAAAAAAAGAAAAAAAACTAACTTTTATAAGTACAATAAATGTGCACCGGTTGTTACAGACTCAAATAAATCAAATGTATGTTTTTAATCTATAATAATAACAATATGAGCAGCTCACTAGTCAAAATGGTAAATCTTGGAAATGCCCATAATCGAACCCACAACCTCTTGATTATAAGTTAGCAGTTCTTACCACTGTACCACCTAAGCAGTTGTGTCAGCCTCATACCCTAACCCGATTTCTTTCTCTTTGGTCATATTCTAGAATAAAAGCACACTTTTGTGGGATAGCAGGCTGCTTGCTGCCTATGCTGCTTGACACATTTGGAAAACAAAGCAGCTGATGATGAGGTGAGAAGGAATTTAAGGTGGCCTGGGATTACAAGTTTTTTTGTAGGCTTCAGGGATTCTAGTGTTAAGTAACAAAAACTTTTTTAAGAGTGTTGAAAATATTAACTAGAGATTTCTGCATGCTTCCTGACAAAAAGTGCTGGTTTCAGTTGGGCTTATATATTTGTGTCCTTTATGAATTTCAGCCACAACTTTTTGGCTTCAGTTTTATTTTTCAGCTCCTGGCCCTAACTCTTTCCAAACGTAGCCTCCATAGTTCAAGTTGTGGTGGAACAATCGAGTTCAGCAATATCCATAATATACAACTGCTTTGATTTGTTTTTTAATTCAGCTGGTTCAGCAGATGTCATTATTCTTGAATCCTTGTAAGTACTCATGTTTTCCTCCCACATCCCTAAGATCTGCCTGTTACACTAAAAGATTTAACTTTTTGGAGGCTTCATTTTTTGTTTTGTCAAACTCTGTTTTATTACCCAGATTGTGAAAAACATAAAACTAACTAATTGGTTTTTCAGCGGCACTTCCATTGTCACTTTCATCCAACAGCTCAAAACCCTCATCTGACAGTGCAGAATCCAAATCATCGACAATACATATCTCTGGCGGAAGATTTCGTTTGATGAGAGTGGCTGTCGGCATTTAATGCCATTCCATAATGAAAATGAAAAACGATTCATCTTTATCTCATGCCATCTAGTGGATAAAACTATATAATACATTCTATGTGATTTTTCTTTGTGATTAGCCTTATATTATTTATGTGTCGACTGTTGTCAACACCCGCCTTGAAAGTATTAAATTCACTCCAAATGAGTGAGTGTGTGTGGGATGGTGTGTTCTGTGGTATCATTGCATTTTTGAAAACGGGGTTTGCTGAGAATGACATCATTAAGCAGCAAGTGGTGTTTGTAGAGGCAATGTGATTGACAACATGGTTACATTCTATGGATCAGGTGGGATGGCTCACACACTTGCCCACTTCATAAGCACAACTTTTATTCAGCTCAAGCAATACTCTTAAGTCCAAACTCAATATGCCTCTGTCTCAGATCACTTTCAGCTAAGCTCTGGAATCTCTTTCCAGGTTAAGATAAGTCTTGCATTTGCTACAATAACCCCAAATTAGGGACCTACCCAGTGGCTGTTGGTGGCACCGCACCTCTGACTCCTTAGTTGCTCATAAATGGCTGGGTCTTTGAAGAACCAAAGCTGCTTACTGTTTTTAAAGGACAGCATGGTTCCATTTATTTCTACCATTGACCATGTGCCCTCTAATGGCTGGGAGACTTTGCTACCTTTATTGATTTTTCCCTGATATCACTCTCTCTTCAGCCGGAAGGAAAGACGTCCCTAACAACTCCTGGGTCACCTGCCCTCTAGCATCCTAAGGAAACACAACATATTGTGCTTCTGCCCAGATCAACTATCTCTATCTATCTTTCTGTCTCTAACAGTTGTGCCGGGAGTCCTACCTATTGCCCCTTGGGAACACTCAGTGCAAATACTAAGCTTACTGCCCTTAGTGGCTTGCATACTTCCACAATGGCATAAGAATGGCCTCTCATGCTGCCAGTAAGTCTGTATCCCTGTCTCTAAAGTTTCTTTTTCAGTTTGTACTGCTCTGTGCTATTCTGGTGGTGCTCATTGCACCTGGCAACCTTTTGCCAGCTGGGTACTTCCTCACAAGACACGAGTTGTACATGCATTACCTCATGCTGGGCAGAAGACAAACAGAGGGAGGAATTAGTCATTTGCTGCGACCATTTGGAAATAATTGCAACATACTGAGTAGCTTGTGTTATGTAATACACAAATTATCAGCTGTTATACAGAGTGTGGTAAGTTATCAAAAGCAAGATGTTACACTTTGTGACTCATTTGCAGGCACAGGCAGCACTTTATTTTTTATTTTGCTTAGATTCCAACATAATATTTTTTTAATAATATTCTTTATGTTTTGTGGAAAACTAGTGAGCTAGGCATGATGGAGTGTCTTCTCACTCTATGCTCTTTGAGGTTAGGCCTTCGTGCTGCTGAGGCTGAGTTTAGATGTGCTCTTTTGTGAAGATGACTGAGCTTTGAGAGGACAGAACGAGACGGCGCTCTGTCACACCTGGCTGGCTACATAAGTTATTGAGAAAAGGTGGATTCGGATGAACAAACCCAGGAGAAAGACCCATTATAAGAGCAGGTAAAATATACCCATATTCTATTGTTGGTGACCCAAAAAAATGGTCAAAAACACAAGCAGAATTTAAAAAGCCAGGCAAAAGTAGAGGTAAAGTGTAACTCCAAAAAAGCTACAATATTATTTTTAGACATTTTCTGCGATTTGCTTTGTATAAATAAAACAGTAAAATTGCAGGATTAATCATTCAATATGTATCTCTGTCAGCAGACACTCAAAATGAATATTATACCCTTTAAGGTTCAAGACCATGGGACAGTAGAGGAAGAAAGTTCTTATGAAGAGTACCTTCTACAAAACAAATTTCTCCTGTCACTGCTTATCTATACTAATAAAAGGCAAAGCACTGACTGACTCACTGACTGACTGACTGACTCACTCACTCATCACTAATTCTCCAACTTCCCGTGTAGGTAGAAGGCTGAAATTTGACAGGTTCATTCCTTGCAGCTTACTTACAAATGTTAAGCAGGTTTCATTTCAAAATTCTACGTGTAACGGTCATAATTGAATCCTACTTACGTACATTTATACGTCCATAGCCTGCAGCTCAGTCGCCGTGTGAGGCGGAGTTGCGTCCCCCATCACCACGCCTCCCACGTAGTTGGCTGCCTGCCTATATTGCGTTCCCCGTACCCACACCTCCCACGTAATTGAGTGCCTGCCCATATAAGGCCCTCCATCAGCAGCAATCCAATAGACACGCTGCCGCTAAATATTCGCAGGCAAATCAAAAAGTTAATACTGGGAATGCCTGTTAAACATTTTAGATTCACGAGTAGCGATTTGGGTGGTGAGATGTCTATCAAGATGATCACTGTAATATTTATATGTCATTGAAATGTATTATTATCAGGCATGGTTGAGGCACCTATGTCATTAGTAAGGCACCAGAAAAGGGGACCTCAAGGTCACTATTATGGAAGTTAATTTAGAGCACGGATGCCGTGAGTGTAAGAGCTGTAATAAATAAAGTTCCCCTGCATACTTTAAAAGAAAGTCTCGCCATCATTTCATTTTTCACAATTTGTGAAAACAAGACATGGTGTCAGAATAGAGGACAGTCATGGATTTTGTTGGAGTTCCCTCGCCACGAATTGACTGGGATTCTCTTAACCTGCCGTAATAATGGAAAAAGTTCCGACAGCACGTGAAGCTGATGTTTTCTGGCCCGCTAAAAGGCAAAGATGAGAGTGAGAAATGCAGCTACCTGCTCCTGTGGACTGGAAAAAGGAAGAGACATTTTTAACACATTGACTCTCACCCAGGAGGAAGCCAAGGTACTGAAAACTTATTATGACCGTTTTGAGGTGTTTGTCATGCCTAAGACGAATATGATATTCGTGAGATACAAGTGTAATGAGAAGACGCAGGGTATAAACAAGACTTTTGATCACTTTGTAACAGAGTTAAAATTGAAGATGAGATGGTCAGGGATAGAATGATGTTTGGCACAAACTCAGCGAAAGTGCGACAGAAACTTTTAAGTGCCGGGTCTCAGCTAACATTAAATAAAGCCGTGGACATCGAAAGATCGCATGAGATAGCACAAGCACAGCTGAAAACCTTCGATGCATGTACTCCGAGCGGCTCACGTCAACTGACTGTGAACGCAGTACATAGACAACAAGCAAGAGCTCCAAAGAATGCTGAACAAAGAACGCATTACACAATTGAGAAGGCAGCAAAAGAATATGAAGCGAGTGACGCATACAAGTATATTCATAAGTGTAGCTACTGTGGAAACAAAGCACACGGTGGAAAAAGTCAATGTCCAGCTAAAGGAAGACAGTGTAAAAAATGTGGTAAATTGAACCACTTCGCTAAAGTTTGCAGGACTGGGAAAGGTAAACCCGTGCATGCAGTGTGTGATGTCTCAGATAAAGAGGAAGACGAGCTGTTTATTGATGCAGTAAGAAAGGAACAACCCTCTGAAGCTGAACAAGCCTTGGTAGACATATCAATAGGAAAGCAAGGTGTGAAGCTTAAGTTTAAATTAAGTTCATAGACACGCTGCCACTAAATATTCGCAGGCAAATCCACAAATTAATACCAGGAATGCCTGTTAAACATCATCGATTCACAAGTACTGATTTGGGTAGAGATCACATCGATGAATGAAACCTGTCATCTTTACAACGGTTGACAAACACGGAATGTAACTTGAACACAACACATCCTCGAAGTACGAATCTGATTGAAAGAAATAATGATTGTGAAATCCTTGATGAAAGCAACACTCATAACAGTCACAAAACAATTAAATTGACAATCATGTTACGTTATTTTTAAAATGTTTCCTTTACTTTCTCATAACTTCTTTAACACACTACTTCTCCGCTGCGAAGCGCGGGTATTTTGCTAGTCTATACTAATAAAAGGCAAAACCCTCACTGACTGACTGACTCACTGACTCATCACTAATTCTCCAACTTCCCGTGTAGGTAAAAGGCTGAAATTTGGTGGCTCATTCCTTACAGCTTACTTACAAAAGTTAAGCAGGTTTCATTTAGAAATTCAACAATGTCCGCCATGTTAAACTTTCTTTTTTATGGCCCCATCTTCACGAAATTTGGTAGGCGGCTTCCGAAACCGATGTACGTACTTATTTCGGTGGTATGACGCCACTGTCGACCACCATATTGAACTTTCCAGTGGTCTTTGTTACCTATGGGCCCATCTTCTAGAAATTTGGTACGTGGGCTGCCAGCGCTAACTGAATCCTATTTACGTACATATATACTTCCATAGCCTGAAGCTCGGTCGCCGTGTGAGGAGGCGTTGGGTCCCCCATCCCCACGCCTCTCACGTTGTTGGCTGCCTGCCTATATAAGGCCGTCCATCGCTATGGTCTCTTCATTCTCTTCCTTGCTTCTCCACGGTATTCACGTCCCCCTGCTGATAACTGCAGCCTTTTTATTTAATCCATGCTTCTCAGCTGTTTTATTGTTCATTTATTACAATCATAGTTATCATATAGGTATTTTAGACTTAGTTTACATTGTTCAGGTACCCATTTCCTTTATCGTTCCAACTTTACCCCCATTAACATATCTATCGAGGTGATCACCATCGATCAAAGAACTGTCACTTACCGAGTGGTTTCCATGCCCGGAGATGGCGCCTGCCTTTTCCATTCTCTTTGTTACATATTGCACGGCCATATCAGGCTCACTCTTGATATTCGGAGGAACGTTGTGTCTTATGTATTGAATGACTGGGACAGGTTCAAGGTGTGGACTGATGACGGTACAGGAGATAATTCTACTACACAGGAGCACTTGAAGAGTGAAATGCTTAAGCCCTTCACCTATGGTTCTGCATGTGAGTTGATGGCTGCCGCTGAATTGTTTGGTTGTCGCTTTCAAGTGTACCGAAATGGCCAAATATTTTACACCTTTGGACAACTGCCAATGCCTCTTAAACATCTTAGGTTCACAGGTGACGATTTCAGTAGTGGACACTTTGATGTTTATGAATGTTTAAACTCTCAAAAGCTGGATGCGAAGTTATTGATGAAGCCGGTTGTATGCTTACAACGCTTGGCAGATGCCGAATGTCACTTCAACACAACAAGTTCTGCAAATAGTAGCATAATTGAAACAAACCATGAAACTCAAACCGATTATGACAGCAGCAATCCAAGCTGTGAGATTTGAGGCACGATTGCTTTTCACATGGCCAACTGTAAGTTGCATGCTCAAGAGTAAGCTCAGCGCACAACTTGGTCATATTACAGCCGGAGGGCCGAACTGACAAAGTGGCATACAAAGAGATCCTTAACAAATAATTATTGGTATATTTTCCCTCAGTTTAAAAAGGTTTACTTTTCTTCTTAATAAAAATTTTAAGGCAGTACTTTACCACTCTGCTGCAAAGCGCGGGTATTTTGCTAGTGTTCTCATATTTTGCATATGTCACCAGAGAGCTGGTCAGTCCCCAAATGAATTACTTCATGGAAGATACACCAATGTTGAGATGAAGGACAGACCTGAGTAAATAGGTCTAAGTAGTTTAAAACTGCAATAAATTGGAAACATTGGTTATGTTAATGTGTTGACTTTGCAATATACCAGGAAGACTAATAAAAGTGAATAATATGTTGTCCATAAACAATGGCAGGCCCAAGATATTACTGTAAATCCCGTAAAGGTTTCCTTAGCTCACGTCTAGTGTAACTGATAAGACGTGGCTCTTCATGTTCACCTGGATATGGGCCAGTGGAAGCTTGTGTTTGAAATTAAGTTTTAAGAGACAAATACCAAGGAAAAAAAAAAATTGTCATCGGACAGCTAACAAAGAGTAGTCAGGAGGTGAGCAAAAAGTCAAAATCAGAATAGGCCAAAATATGCAGTGTCAAATACATATAGTGAGCTGGAGGGCTTTTCGCACCCCTACAGGTTAAAAAAGACACTGAAAGACTACCTTCACATTGCTCCCTTGCATGTTGGGCAGATCTATCGTGTGAGACGTGCGGTACTTCGCAGACTTAAAAGTCCGAGCAGCACCTGTTAGTTTTTGATTGATTGTTTGCTTTTCTCTCTCTCTGTCCTTCCCTGCCCCTGAACCGCACTTCTTTGAAGAGGAAGATATGTTTCAATTCTGTTAATTTGTGAGAAGGAACTGTCATTTCCGTCTTGTCAAGCAGCACGTTTAAACTTTAGAAAAAAGAGATATGTTTGTTTGCAGTGTTTGAATAAAATTACTGTCTCTACAATCTCCTGTATTTCTGTGCAATTCTGTGACCCAAGCATGACAATATTGCAAAAATCTCAGTCAAAAAAGCATGAAAAATCCTGGCTTCTAGAAGTTCTTTACCTAATAGCTGAGAATTCACAAACACAATCTGTAAAGTTCATTTTTCAATGAAAAGCTTAGATGTTCACAATACCACATCAACCTTTTAAAAAAAGGCTTTCATAATATTAAATATTACAATGGTGTAGTTGCTAAGAAACAACATGGCTGCAGCAAAATATGAATAAAAATTAACCAAAATGTATTCAAAAATAAAAATTACTGGCTCAAAAATTTCAGTTTATTATACACTCAATGTTATGATCAGCTGCTTCATTTGGTATTCTCTGAGCTCTCTTTGTGCTTTTATCAGTAGTTCCAAATACAAAATAGTTTTCTAATATCATCTCATTTTGAGTTTATGATTGTATTATTTTGTGTTTATTTATTTTTATTTTTGAGATGGAGTCATCATGCTGATGCCATTTTGGTGAAGTTATATTTCATTTTGGTGGCCATCTTTGTTGTGGCTTATCAACTTATCAAACTTGTGATGAGTGACATCATCACTGCTAGTGTGTGTGTGCATGTGCTCAAGTTTACTTTGCTTTGGGATTTATTCTTGGTTACTTTCGTTGCTTAATTCTGCTAGTGACAAGCAGGTGAAGCCACGTGAAGCTTTTGAAGCTTTGCCCTGATTGTGCCAACAAAAAGATCCAAAGCTTCAAAAAAGAAGTGACATCTGATGGGTTACAGAAACCACAGCAGCCATAAGCTTGACACAGCACAAGTACTTCTCGCTCTTATTGAACACATGGTTACTATCAGACATGTGCATCAAGACGCTAAAAGCCCAAGGTCACTCTGTGTGTTCATTTTGATTTTAAGAGAGTCCATTTTGATTTTATGATAATCATTTTATCCTTATTCCTAAAGATGCAGTTTACTGCCATTACGAATATTGTGCTTGTAGCATCACATCAGTGCTGACCTGCACCAAGTGGAAATGGCTTCTCCATCTTCAACTGGGTCTTTTTTAGGTAGCTCGCTATCCTTAGAAGCTTGCTGCTGCCACACTAGCTGGAATTATTTTGCGACATTGGTAAGCTTGCCGAGGTTATTGGCCTCCCTGCAGATGGCAGCAAACTGCTCATTTGTATGATGGAATGTCAAGTAATACTGCTGACGACTCATGTCCAGGCTGTTGCAGCTTGACAGCACCACTACTATAGTGATGTAAACAATGTTGAGCACTGGCAAGATGCTAATGTATTTTATAAGCCACCACTGACTTCTAATTAAGTGACAACTTTATCATGTAAGGGCTTTTTTTCCCTTTGAGGCAATGTGAAAGTTTAACATTTTTCCATTAGTATTTGGGGAATAATTGCCCTAAGGGGCAAAGATAATCATAACAGGATTTAGGGAATGTGCTTGTGGAACTGGGAACACATAAGAAAAGTTTAGAGAATGTGCCTACAGTAGATCAGAGTATTAATGACATAAGTTCCACTACAGATAACATGTTGCATACTTCTGGACTCCTAATTTAATTCAATATCTTCTGTGTATAAGATACAAGCGGTAGATTCACATCCCCTTTCATAGCACGTGGGACTCCCAAGCTTTGAAGCAGTCAGAGTGCTGCCGGTGCTTCAGTGACGTTTGAGGCTTTGAACATCATCAGTCACGTGTTGGTAAAGCTTTGATACATGCTTCATTAAACTACTTCGATGCAGAGAGCTTTATTAAATTGATAACAAGCTTTGGTGTCTCAATGTGTAAGATCCCATCCCGAAATTCTGCTCAGGTTTTTGGCTTTGATTCTTTCTTTATTGCAATAATCTATTTAATTTCTGCTTGTTAGATTTACTGGTTTTGACCAACATCTGTCCTTAACTTGTATCTCTCTCTGATTAACTCTTTTAATCTTTTGGTCAACTATATTCATAAGAAACTTGGCACAAATTCCATCTGTTCTTAATTTAAGATTTTTTTGTTCTTTTTGGTTAGTTGACACAATGTTGAAAATGTTTCATGTTCTACAGCAATGACATTTTGTTTTTCTGTGGCCACTGCAATTGTGAGGAGATTCTGCAGACAGCTGTTATGCCATTGTTAGGTAAGGTCAATCCGAACAGTGCAGAATGCGACATCACTGGATCATCGGTATAAATATCAGCATTATACATTTCCTAAATATCTCCAACTGCAGGTATGACTCAAAAAAACTTTTCAGTGTGGATTTTCTTTACTCGTTTTTCTGGATAATGATTCTCTCGATGTGTTTTCCTAGCAAAAAATTTAGTTGAGTGTTTTGGGGTTATATGTGATGATTTTTTGATTTTTTGTTTTTGAACTTAGCTTGGGTTTTTCACAATGTTTCATCTTCTGATCTTTCATTCAAAAAATATATTTTCCTTTAACTTTCCTTTAACAGGTGAGAGAACACTCTGCTTATCATGGTGTGTGTCCACCTAAAATAAACTAGCTCATAAAGAGCAGGTTTAGGTCTACAATGCCATTAAAAAGAGACAAATATAACACAAAAACATTAAAATGTCAAGACACAGCATTCAAAAGTACAAAGAAAAAGAGAAATTGCTATGAAATAGAAAAGGAAAATGTGTTACAATGACAGAAAAGCTAGAATTTGTTATGCTTCCATGTCCAACTCACTGTGTAGATAGAGACTGCGGCGTTACATATTTACTCTCAGTGTGCAAGTATGAAAACCAAAGAGTAAGGTCAAAAATAATCAGTGGTCACAATCAAAATGGTAACTTTAACCAACCTACTACAAAAAAATCAAACAAGGCAAGCAAAAAGACAAAAATAGTAAAGACCAGGCAGTAAACACAAAAACCTAATATTGTAGATACCTTTCTCAAGTCACGGGGAGCAATGCTGAAGCAAAATGTATCCATCAGTTTCCCTTTGTTATTTATCTTGTTCACCCTTTCACATTAAGGTTAGGTAACAGATACTAATAGGAATAGCAAACTGCAGGTAAACCTGCGGGTCCACCAGCAAAAGACATTTGGCCTTAAGACAGAACTAGACATAGTTAAAGAATAAGTGATCAGGGGCCTCAAGCATAACGCAGTGCGTAGAATTCACAGTAAAATTTGGCGTATGGACAAAAGTGGAAATGTGACACAATCTGCCGTAGAGCTTTCCGGTCAGCTGCTGTACAGCTGTGATTCCACACTCGGATACATTGGGTTAAAATACTCTGAGTGGTGCACAGAGAGTAACAATGTTAAAGTGGCTATGGTATTTGGAATAATTTGGCCATTTGGTGCACCATTATATGGTTACAGGTTGATTACAATCAGATGCCTTGAACTAAAAAACGATATGCAGTTAATTTCAGGGTATTTGATAAAGCCGCATCAGGGATGTGAATCTAAAAAATAAAGGGAAACCACACAGAAACAGTAGCACTGCTTTGATGCTGGGTGCCGCCTGTATGCAAAACTGAGTGGAGAACTTGTGTATGCAAAGGATTGATGGAAATGTGCGTGGCTTTATGCCAAGTTTAGTTTTTATACATCGTGAGCGTGGAAACAGGCATACGCACCGTTTATACATGAGGCCCCAGGAGATTAAATGTGATTGTCAGGGCATGTCAAAGCCTGATACTAGTATAATTGTAAAACACTAAACAAAAAATTTGAAATGAAGAATCTGAAGCCAGGAACAATAAACCTCAAAAATTGCACTAGATAGTTTGGTTTTGTAAATATAATTTTAGGCAACCAGGAAGTGCATGGCGCTGACCTTTAAACCATTGCAACTGTCATATCACCAACAGCATACCTCTGGTGGTCTGTGAACAGCAAGAACATGGCAACAATAAACATAAATCTGACAAAATGTTGGCACCCATGAAAAGCAATTTTAAGGTTTGCTACAATTCAGACCTCTTATTCCTGTAGGTTTATGATTCAAGGATATTGTGCAATTTTTTTTTATGGGCAACACAAGTATTGAAAAATTTGCATTGTTTCTTATCTGCAGACTTTCAATTAGACAAAAATCAAAGATAAGTATGATGTCACAGGACAGATAATACAGCCAATCAATCAATCAATAAATAAGTAAATAAACAAATAAACTCCTCAAAGCACCAAATTGCCTGATAGCAGTTGCACATCATGGTGGAATGAGCCTGTGACTAAAAGTGCTCTAAGAAAGTTTCTCTTGCAGGGGAAGGAGGGGATATTCCATGATGGCATCCAGTTTTGCCACAATCCTTTTCTCCACAACAGCTCCCAGTATATCCAGCATTCACCCTGTGATGGTGCAGGCTTTTCTATTAAGTTTGTTCAGGTATTGTGCTTCTTTCGAGCACAGGTTGCTTCCCCAGGAGACTACAGCATAGAACACCTCCTTGGCTACTATGGACTGTAGAACACTTCTAGCAGCTTGTTCCACAGATTAAAAAATCTGGTTGGTCCAGCTGAATTAAAAAGTGTCAGAATGTTGTTGTCGTCAACAATAAATATAAATTCACTTTTTTTCTGTATTAATAGAGAAACAGTTCTCATCCCTGTGGTGGGCTGGCACCCTGCCCGGGGTTTGTTTCCTGCCTTGCGCCCTATGTTGGCTGGGATGGCTCCAGCAGACCCCCGTGACCCTTTAGTTAGGATATAGCGGGTTGGATAATAGATGGATAGTTCTCATCCACAACTTGTTTAACTCACTGAACCAACTAATTAAGGACTGCATCACAAAAAAGTCATTCAGTCTAAAAGAAAGATATAACTAGGGGTCATCTGCATATCAGTGAAAATTTATGTTGTTTTTCAATGATAGTTCTCAAACGAAACAATGTAAAGTGAAAACAGTAAAGTATATTGATGAAGTACTGCCAACACATTTCTGTACGTAATGAAATTGATTTGATAAATAAGAAATAAACCAAGCAAGGACAGTGCCTGGGAGCCAAATGTCATTTTCTAATCTGTGTAGTAAAAAAGAATGGTCAATGGTATCAAACGCTGAATGTCGTTTACAATGGGAGGTATTTCTCAACATTGAATTTCTCAAATAAATTGTGATGTAGAAAGTGAGACTGAAGCTGAGTGGCAACTACTGAAGGAGAGACCTTTAGTGCTCTTCAGTCCACTTATCATTCCAAACACTTACTCCATCTAAAGTAATGTATATTTTTGTCAGTTTATCATTTTTTTTTTATTAAGTAGTCTTTTTCACTGTTTAAAGTGTATGGGTTGGCAGGAGTATGATTATTGTGTTGTGCTCATGAGGAAAAACCAGAGAGACGTAATAACTAAACCTGAATGTGTGATATATTTTTATGTTCTCTTTTCATCCATACAGGTAATGACTTTGAAGAAGAGCATTGACTCTTATTTGACTCCACCCACCAATAAATGGAATAAATGAGTTACCCTCTATGACTGTCTTGAGACAGCTCCATATTTAAGACTTTCATGAATGTGTGCAATAGCTGCTGTCAGCAGTGCCTCTGGACTCCACTCTCCATTCTTCAGAACAATGAGCAGGGATTTCCTAGAGGACCCCAACCTTTTATCCTTTATCTGTGGTTTCTTTTACAGTACATATTCATTAAAACACTTTGCTTAGTCTTATTTTCTAAATTGTATCTAGCATTTAATTATTCCCTTTTGGAATAATACTTTGCCCAGTATAGTCATTGTTTCGACCTTTTAGTTTGTCCTTAGGGGTAAGAAGTAATAGACTTTCATTATTTGCAGCAATTCCCAGTATAACTGTGTAGGTGAGCATGCTGTTTACACCTTTACTGACTAAATTGTGGACCAAACACAGAAAGTTGATTGTTTTTTGTTTATGTGATAGTTTTTGTGATAGTATTAATATTTTGAATTTATTTTTCTTCAGTTACCTTAAAATTATTACCATTCAGTTTATTAGGTAATACACAAAAGTCAATTTCAGGTTTATTAGAACCACATAACACATATTCCTAATTCAACTAATTTGTTTATTTGTGGTTAATTGTACTGTCTAAGCTTATGGACGTGAATATCTTGTTCCATTGTTTTATGTGTTTAAATTCTAAAAGTGGGCCCGCCATTTTTCTGTGGAAATTCCCCATTAAACAGTAGAAATTATAAAATGATAGAGATGACTAAATTAATTATATTTGTATATTTTATATAACATTACCACTAACACTTTTGGTTATTATTTTGGTTCTAATTTAATACATTCAAAAGCAACATTGATTGTACTGTACAAGTATTTTTTCAACATTTGGGTTAATTGGGCTTTTTTTGTGAGATTTGCAAAAGTTAAAAATAGTAGGAAAGCTTAAAATAAAATACTCTAGCTCCTTGTCGTGCAGGCTTTCATAAAGAAAGGCAACCACTTGCGATGCAGAAGATGGATTTTCTACCTGATATTCACATCAAATAAACAAAGGGGAAAAAATTAACATAGAATCTTAATCCTTCCTATCAAAAAATGTTAATATCTTTTTATGTTTCAGCTAGAAATATTTTGGCTACTTTTTAGATTAATGTTTGTTATATTTTGAAATACCAAGGACTGCAGCTGGTAAAGTGCTCTTTAAAATAATGGACGTGTGGAATAGTGGGTCCATGCCTTAACAATAGGTGGCCAACTTTAAATAAAGAATTGCACCCCTTGAAGGCGAAGGCTCCAAGCTGGTGCGGGTGTTCGTGAGTGTGTTTCACTCTGCAGTTAATTGGGGAACTGGCTGACCGCGCCACATTCACATCAGTCAAGCAATAAAGGAGCATGCATGGGACAGAAGGGAGAGAAAATGGAGCGACAGAGAAGAAAAAAGATCCAAATGAAAAAGAAAAGAGTGGAGGTTGAAAGATGGGAGAGAGAAGGACAGGAGCATGAGAGAGCCAGTGCGATGGAGAGGAAGCAGGCAGAAGGGAATGAGAACCCAGGGAAAGGAGTATGTGGCTAGTGCTCAAGAGAGGACTGAAGCACTCCGTGTGTTAAGTCCAGGGAGGCAGCGGGAGTTGAAGGCGGTGGAAGCTTGGCGGCGCCCTGTAGATCACCATAGGATCGGTGGTAGGGACACGAGCAGGTCTGATGGGTGCCTGCGCCTGTTGGTCGACTTCTCTCTGGGCTGCAAGATCCTAATTGGATAAGCCGGAGAGATGTCAGTTTTAAAGGGAAGCACTGGGGACTGTGATTTTAAAGAGGAGACTCCTGTATGATTTTAACTTCGTTTTAATGGATTTATTTATGGTTTGTTTTTAACCTCCATGATTGTCACTGTTTTAATTGATTATTTATAACAGAAGATTTCTCTACACTCTTTATTTGGACACTGTTTTATTTGAATACTTTAACAAAAGCATTTTAGTACTTTATATACCTACCTTGTGCTTTGTTTGAGGGTCCTCATCTGCTAGGCTCATCCCTTGGTTACGTTATTGGTGGTGGCAGGTTCGAGAGGCTACCAGAAGGACCCCGAAGCATGGAGCTGACCCGCACCATCACAGGACATGAGAGAATCTAGTGTTGTTGTTGCTTCATCTAAATACAAAAAATGTCTGACAGGCTGCAGTATTAACAAAAAAGAAACTGTCAATCAAAATGTACATTCCTGTACTAAATTGCCTGTTTATATTTAAAACTACACAATGCACATATTATATTAAATAGGTGGGTCTTGAATTACAGCAGCTCTGCAGATGCAGACGAGTACACAAAACTCCAAAAGTGTTCTTTTTCAATTGAATTCTACTTAATTTCAATTACTTTTTTAAGTGTCTTCCTTTTTGCACTGGATAAATACAAAACAGCCATCACTAATGGTAAGAAACTACTGCACAGTATTGTATATACCTGTTTCAATCATTTCTGCTTTTGTTCACATATGTTGCCAAACGTAACCAACAGCACATGCAGTAAATTCCTTCTCAGGTAAAGACAAGGAACGGGCGCCTCACATTCGCTTTGCAACATGTGCTGTCAGTCTGAGAGCCTGGCTCAGAGGCAATCGAAAGACGATGCCGTTTGCAGTTCCGATGATATGGTGAGAACAGAAAGACCATGTGATGGACTGTTACTTCTGTTTGACTAATGTGTCTGGTTTCTTTGCCAAAAACAAGAAGTCAATTGAATATCCTAATCTGCCTTCAGCAATGAGACCCGTGCCACATGACAACAGCCTTCCAATTCCGAAACCACCAGAGGATTGGACCTTAGATGAACCAGATGAAGAAACTGCAATGCAGGGTACTGACAGTGACATTAACCCGGATTTTGAACCGTGTTCATCAGGCAATCCACATCTGATAACACAGTCCGAATTGAACAATTTGGTCCGAGATTTGGGTCTGGCAAAAGCCGAGCTGCTGGTTTGAGACTGCAGGAATGGTATTTGCTGTCACCAGGTATGAAAATTTCTGACATCATGATATAACCAAATTTTTTGCGCAAGTCGACAGTCTCTGTTTCTGTTGTGACATTGAAGGATTGTTCTTGGTTTTGGGTTGTGATAACAACCCAGAAGAGTGGCATCTCTTCATTGATTCATCAATGTTAAGACTGTTAAAGCTGTTCTGGTACACAATGGCAACTTTTATCCTTCAGTACCTGTTGGCTAGGCAACACACATGAAAGAAACGTATGAGAATATGGAACTGTTGCTGAAGCACATCCAGTATAGCAGGTACAACTGGAATATCTGTGGAGATCTTAAAGTCGTTGCTTTGTTACTAGGATTGCAGCTCGGCTATACAAAGTACTGTTGTTTCATCTGTGAATGGGACAGCCGTGCCAAGAGTCGCACTATTCTCGACAGAACTGCCCACTCCGTAAAAAGTTAGTTCCAGGACAGAAAAATGTGGCACAGGAATTGCTTGTTGACCCGGCAAAGATATTTTTGCCTCCTCTTCACATAAAACTGGGACTCATGAAGAATTTTGTGAAAGCACTGAACAAGGAAGGCAAAGATTTTCGTTATTTAAGACAGATCCTCCCAAGAATAACTGATGCCAAGTTCAAAGAGGGCATTATTGTTGCCTCCCAGATCAGACATGTTATGAGTGACAAGCGGTTTGAAGATCTGTTATTTGGGCCGGAAAAAATTGCCTGGAAATCCTTCAAAGACGTTGTTGACAATTTTCTGGGTAATTACAGTTCCACAAACTACATTCAGCTGGTAGACAAACTTCTCAAAGCATACAAGACAATGAAGTGCAACATGTCACTCAAGATTCATTTCCTCCACTCACACTTGAACTTCTTCCCCACAAATCTCGGTGCTGTCAGTGACGAACACGGTGAAAAGTTTCACCAGGACATTGCTACAATGGAGAAACAATACCAGGGCAACTGGAATCCGCCAAAGCTTGCTGACTACTGTTGGACACTGCAACGTGATGCACCAGACATTGAACACAAAAGAAAATCAGGAGAAAAACACTTTTAATTCTGTTGAATTTAATAGCTTATGCGAAACATAAATGTGACTAAATACGTTATTGTCAGTAAACATAAAGTATAAAAGTCTATTTCTCAAACTATATTTGTGCATATCCTGCCACAATCAGCAAAAACTTTTCAGGAAGCAAGACTTCAAAAAAAATTGTTGTGCAGTGTTATTTATTCATCTTTTGTATACTCTTTATTCATTATTATTCTTATCTATTTGTTTTTGCATGTAACTACTTCATATCAAAGATATGTTGTAAAGCACTTTGAGCTACATCTTTTGTATGAAAATTTGCAAAATATTTTTGATGTTGTTTATCATCTGAGTCCAAGAAAAGAAACTGTGAACGAGGAATAGGCACAGCACTGTGTCATGTAGAAGTTGTAACAAAAGGGCTTTAGCATTTCTATATAAATGAATATAAATATATAAATAATCATAATCTGGGTGTCTGAATCTCTATTTAATTTGATGTTCTGTGTTTTTGTTTTTTATGCTAAATTGGTTATAAACAAATTCAAGCACCAATGGGTTGAGTAAAAATAAATCTTCATTTTTTTGCAATCATTTTTTATTAATAGAATGAAAAGGAGTATGTCAAAAATTGATGCAACAAATAAATGGTTTCCTGAAAATATAAAAACATAAAAAACACCCCCATCTCAGCATCACAAAACTCCTACCCTGAGACAGTGAGGAAACATACAAAGGGAAGCAGACATGGAGTCATCGGTTAAAGCCAACTCCTCCCAGAGGAAAGGGTATAATTTAAACTGTGTGCTGACAACTAGGATTTTGATCAATTTTTGATATTTTGAAAAAAAATATGTGGCACAGCCAGGGTTGTGGAAAAGTCTGTTGGCTAATTAGATATAATGAGGAGAGGGCTAAGAAAAGGTTTGAAAAGAGGGGAGTATATTTGACAAGTGTGGACTTAGCAGAGAGAATTATACCAATCTGGTACAAGGAATAAAGCAAAAGAAAGGAACAGAAGGACTCCACACATTATGGTTACTGATCTAAGCTGCAAATAGATAAAATACGATGTCTGCCTAGAAATAAGAGAGATGAATATTTCAAGCCTCAAGTCATTAGAGATGTCTCTAAGTATATAGATACCCGAGTGTGACCAAGGGCAAGAGGAAATGGAGCATCCCCCAATTTTAAAGGCAAAGTTACAAAGGAGTGTGGGGGTGCAACTTGACAATGAGCCCATCAGTTTTTCAGCCTATGTCCACTCTGAAGGACATAAGAAATAATGGGGACCAACAGTAGGAAAAGGGACTTTAATTTATAATAGTTTAAAGGGAAGGTGTCAGCTTTATATAGTGCCTGCAGATACCCCAACTCACACTACTCACCTGGGATGGGTGCCGGGATCCTAGCTGGGATTTGGTGGTCACTGCCAGGGGAATTAACTTTAGCAATGGAGATACACCACCAAAATACTTACAAGTACTCATCTGCATGGAATATCTTTATGTCTACTTTTTCAGGTAGCTCATTCTAAATCTAAAATAAACTCAGGTGCTTGTTGGCATGCAAAACCAAAACTCCGCTTGGAATAACTACATGTAGCCTTCGGGCAGCTGTCACAATGGCGCTTCATCCTGCAGTGCCTCAATCCACGAATAGATGTCACCTTCCTGTGGTGCCCAATGTTTATAGTGTTCAGACTGGAATAGGTGGGCTCAGTTGCCCTCACTGGGTGTCTTCCCAGCACTATGGAAGAAATTAGTAACATTTCCCCCTCTCATCCCAGTGTGGTGTTACATACTGTACCTCAGATGAGCCTGCAAGGTGATCCTCTGATATGAACGCATGAGTGTATATTCAGTTTATTTTATAGTGTGAGCTGGGGCACTGATCGCACCCCTACAGGTTAAAAAAAAGACGCTGAAAGACTACCTTCACATTGCTCCCTTGCTTGCTCGGCTTTTTTGCGGGTGATCTGTTGCACGATCCGCACGGTACTTTGCAGACTTAAAAGTCCCAACAGCATCTGTCAGATTTTGGATTTGATTGTTTGCTTTTCTCAGTCTCTCAGACCTTCCCTGCTCCTTACGTGCACTAATTGAAGAGAAAGATATGTTTGTATTCTTTTAAATTGTGAGACAGAACTGTCATCTCCACCTCTGTTTAAATCTTAAAAAAAAAAGGCATTTGCAGTGTTTGAATAAAGTTCATGTCTCTACAACCTCCTGTGTTTCTGTGCACTCTGTGACCCAAGCGTGATGATAAGAAAAAAAATTAAAAACTTTTTTTTTTGTTTCTTCAAATTAAGCTCCGGAAAACACAACTTCAATATACTCATCGTATAAAACTGTAGAAATGAAAACTTCACTGTTTTGCTAATCACTAGTTATATGTCTTATCCACTGACCTTTTCCTTCGTCAGCTTGAGAAAAGGATTGATGTAAAAATCAAAGTTTTAAATTCCTAGTCTGTGCAGATGATGTAATTGTATTTGTTAAATTCAACTAAGACGCTGAAATTATGTAAATTCTTATTATTCAATGTCTTCTACTGCTAAGTGCTTAATTGATTTAAAAATCCTCGTTTTAACATATAAAGCCTTAAATGGCCAAGGTCCGGCTTACTTGTCTGCACTTATCATGACTTACAAACCAGAGTTCACATTAAGATCTCAAGATGCCGGTCTTCTTATGATTCCAAGTATTAATAAAATAACAGTGGGAGGTCGAGCTTTTAGTTACAGGGCCCCTAAACTGTGGAATGGTCTTCCTGCTTCTATAAGAGATGCCCCTTCAGTCCCAGCCTTTAAATCTCGGCTGAAGACTCACTACTTCAGTTTAGCATATCCTGACTAGAACTGCTGATTAACTGTACAGATTGAATCTCTATTGTTAGTCATTAGCACTAAAAGTGTAATATAATAGTTAGAATTTATTACTAACCCTCACTTATTCTGCTTCTTTTCTTGGTACTCAAATGTGGCACTTGGTGCCACGGCCCACCTGCCAAGTTGTTTTGCCTACCTAAGGTAAAGTCATCTCTGATGGAGGATTGCAGGAATCATTGGGTAGAGGGGTTGTTTCATCGGATTGGCTGGCCCAGTGCTGACTCAGCTGTGGAATGGCCAATGGGGGGAGGCAGCCTGATGTCTGAGGTCTCCAGGACTCTAAACAAATCCAGATCCTATTATGTGATATCATCTACTGCTGAATTCTGCTCTGTACTTATAATATTTCTATTGCCCTATTATATTGTATTGAGGATTACTTGTGTTCTGTTCTGTGTATTGTATTGTATTTATCCCCCTCTTTTGACACCCACTGCACACCCAACCTACTTGGAAAGGGTCTCTCTTTGAACTGCCTTTCCCCAGTTTTCTTCCATTTTTTTCCCTATAAGGGTGTTTTTGGGAGTGTTTCCTTGTCTCCTTAGAGAGTCAAGGCTGGGGGGCTGTCAAGAGGCAGGGCCTGTTAAAGCCCCTTGTGGCACTTCTTGTGTGATTTTGGGATATGCAAAAAAATTGTATTGTAATAATTGTAACTGAGAAAAGGGGAATATTTTTCTGCTAGGAGGCTTGGCACTTTGTTTACCAATGATCTTGCCATCTAGGTTGTGTTGGAATAGGAACGTGTTTCATGACTTGGGTTTTCCTTGGTGGTGAGGACTCGGGAAAGAACAGCATGTTAAAAATACTGAGTTAATGCTATGTAAATGGCAAAGATTGTGTCTAAGTTTCATTGTCAAGTTATAGTTATTATAATGTTTCTTTAAACATTTTTGAAATACATTTACATGTAAAGTGTAAACATGCAAGTTATCCTTTGATAAAACACAAGAAGCAAAACTGTAAAAATAACATAGCTTAAGAAGGTTCATTCTCCTAAAGGCACAACAAAGAATGATTTGTTTTTACTCATAACATTTTTTAATCTTCTATATATGTTTCTTTCTGATCCATTCCCAAATGTACAGTGTTATGCATAATGTGTCCTGCTGTTGTGAAAAAAGATTGAAATCATGGAAATGACCCTGCACTTTAATACACCTCCTGCTCTCTATACTGTATAACCCAGAAACTTCTTAATGCTACTTGTACTGTACCCTTCTTTAGACTGTGAATCTAAAATGGCAAAATTCTTGACAGAGGTGTCCGAGTCACTTTCCTCTTCACCCTCATCACTATTGCTACTCTCCAGTCTATTCTGCCCTTTACTCAGTCTACTCCATTGCCTTCCTTTTTCTACAGCCTCCCTGAACATCCTATTTACAGACAATTGCTCCTTCACTGAACTCTATCATACCCACTACTGGGCTCTTTGATGATTTCACTTCTTTACCACTGATATTTTGCCTTCCCTTTAGGACAAAGTCAGACGTTCTGTCTCTCTATTATAAAAAAAAAAAATCTTGGAAGGGAGACGAGACGTGATCTTCTCAGAAGACACTTAAAAGACCCGCGAGACGAAAGAGATTGGCCACGGAGCGTCTCGTTGGGACCTTAACCATGAGACTTGGAGACCAGGGAAATGAGACGTGATCTTCTCGGAAGACACTTAAAAGACCCGCGAGACGAAAGAGATTGGCCACGGAGCGTTTCGCTGAGACCTTAAAGATATGACTTGGTGCCAAGAGATTGTCCCAGGACCGTCTCGCAGGGAAGTGGAACATGAGATTCTTACAAGTCACGCGCTACTTACAACCATTTTCAAATAAGACCACTGTCATCAAAACTCTCAGTCTTGTAAAGGGTTTTAGCAGACACAGATCCTCTGCTCTCAGCTCAAATATTAGCGTATAAGGACAATACTTTTTAGATGAAACGTCACCGACTAAGTGAAGAAGAAAGAGCAGCACGGAGAAAAGAGACCCAAAAGCGTTGGAGAAAAAAAAATGCAGATAAGAGATTATGAAGGCAGTGGAATTTGAAAGGCTCCAAAAAAAAAATGATGGTGCGATACACATGCAGAGAAAGCTAAAGAATATGAAAGCAGCAAAATTCGAAAGTATCAAAAAAAAAGATAGTAAAGATCGCATTAGCACAAACAAACGGAAATTATTACTCAAAAAAAGGGAAAATAATCATCATTACATCACATGGTGTAACTGAAAAAATAGCAAGACAAAGCGAGGTCAGAAATGAAAGACAAAGAGTAGAAAACAAAGTAAAACATCATAAAGAGGTTTAAAAACGAGGGGACAAAACACATTCAGAGCTGGTTAGAGATAATGAAAACAGTGGAATTCAAAAGGCACCAAAAAAAGGCATGATACACATGCAGCGCAAGTTACAGAATATAAAAGCAGAAAAATTCAAAAGTATCAAAAAACTGATAGTAAAGATTGCATTAGCGCTAACAAAGAGAAATTATTACTAGGTGAAATAACGGAAAGGCAAATAGAGATCAAATATATGGACATAGGTGATATGTCAGAAGTATGTAAATATTGTAAGGCTTTGAAGTTTAAGTCAGAGACTTATAGATCGTCTAATTCGTGTTGCCATCAGGGAAAAGTAGTGTTTCTACACAATGAGGTGGCGTATCCGCAAGAATTAAAAGATTTGATGTTTGGGGAAAGTGAAATCCTCAAACAGTCAGTCAGCCAGTCATTTCACAACCCGCTATATCCGAATACAGGGTCACGGGGGTCTGCTGGAGCCAATCTCAGCCAGCACAGGGTTCAAGTTAGGAACAAACCCCGTGCAGGGCGCCAGCCAACCGCAGAATCCACAAACATTACAAGCAAAATAAACGAGTCTACAATAATCTTTTCGCCTTCATATCATTCAATGTTCAAAACATAGATTTACACAATAATGGACCATACGCTATGGGAATCTGTGGTCCTGCAACAATTAAAGCAACGACAAGTTTAATTTTGAAGAAACCACAATTCGGTCAGGTGTATATTTATGATCATGGAGAAGTGATGCAAATTTTAACTGGCGAAAAGAAAGGTAATGTACTGTAGTATATATTCCGTGAATAACATTAGACACCAAAGGAGACCTTGATATGCCATTCATATTAAAATGCTTACAGTTTCCTGTTAAAATAGCTTTTTGCTATGACAATTAACAAATCGCAGGGACAAACATTCGAAAAAGTCGGGTTATTTATTAGAGAAAAAGAAACGATATTCACTCACGGGCAGTTATACGTTGCGTTGTCACGATGTAAGCCCAAAAACAGAATCAAAATTCAATGTGACCTTGAAGAAAAGGTAATTCCAAATATTATTTTTACTGAAGCTTTAAAGTAAAAGTGCAAATAATGAAATTGAAACAATTGCCAAAGAAAAAAACAAGCTTTTAAAATTGTATATCCGATTAACCAAACAAGGGGGTTGGCAAGCCCCCTAGTCATTTGTATTTTCAGTGAAGATATCAGAGTTTTTCACATTACTAAACAGTTCTGTATCATTTGAGGATATACTCGTATCTGCTGTTTCTCACTCCATTTTGAACCATTAAGATTTTTGTTGATTTGGACACTTTAAATATTTGGTGTTTAGCTTGAGTTACCTCCACTGTTTCAGTTGATTACCTTTTGGTAAGGCAAGATCCGGCACGAGTGTGTAGTTAAGCTGCAGACATCACAATTGAATTATTTTCCCATTTGTCCTTTTTTAAAATCTGTAGCAGTTATTTTCTGTTCCAGAAAAACCCATACACATCTCAGTCTCTATATCCTCTTAAGCACCTTCTCTGTCATTTACATCTTGTCTTGTCACCCTCCTTTACAATCCATAACTTGCTATACCCACCCTATATGTCATTTAAATAAATATTTTCCCTTTTACAGTCAACAACAGCCTAGTGGCCCGTTTTACCACAACTAAAACATTTCATGGATTCTGAAGACACAAACACTATATACTCAGAACCTTCCACTTTAAATTTCAAAGCCCCATGTATACAGTATATCATTATTTGGATTGCTCCTAAGCAAGGCTACATGTTTCATTTCAGGGGACTTACAACCCAGCACAATCATTGTAATATCAAGCATTATTTCACAGTACAGTACCTAGACAGTTCACATAATAATATTTCATTATTTAAAAATGGGGAACATTTGAAAGGAAACAGCAATATTAATCATTAGCGCTTGTTCTATGAGTCTGGGCACTAAAATTTCATCTTTAGAACATTAAAACATTAGAACACTCTAGACGAGAACAGGCCATTCAGCCCAACAAAGCTCGCCAGTCCTATCCACTTATTTCCTGCAAGAAAACATCAAGTCGAGTTTTGAAAGTCCCTAACGTCTTACTGTCTACCACACTACTTGGTAGCTTATTCCAAGTGTCTATCATTCTTTGTGTAAAGAAAAACTTCCTAATGTTTGTGCGAAATTTACCCTTAACAAGTTTCCAACTGTGTCCCAATGTTCTTGATGAACTCATTTTAGAATACAAGTCTCGATCCCCTGTACTAATTCCCTTCATAATTTTAAACACTTCAATCATGTCACCTCTTAATCTTCTTTTGCTTAAACTGTAAAGGCTCAGCTCTTTTAATCTTTCCTCATAATTCAACCCCTGAAGCCCTGAAGCCCTGTAGACCTGGAATCAGCCTAGTCGCTCTTCTCTGGACCTTTTCTAGTGCTGCTATGTCCTTTTTGTAGCCTGGAGACCAAAACTGCACACAGTACTCAAGATGAGGCCTCACCAGTGCATTATAAAGGTTGAGCATAACCTCCTTGGACTTGTACTCCACACATCGTGCTATATATCCTAACATTCTGTTAGCCTTCTTAATGGCTTCTGAACACTGTTGGGAAGTTGATAGCTTGGAGTCCACTATGACTCCTAAATCTTTCTCATAAGGTGTACTCTCGATTTTCTTACTTAACATTTTTACTTCCTATGTGTAATACTTTAAATTTACTGACATTAAATTTCATCTGCCACAAATCTGCCCAAGCCTGTATGCTATCCAAGTCCTTCTGTAATGATATAACGGATTCCAAATTATCTGCTAATCCACCTATCTTGGTATCATCTGCAAACTTAACCAGCTTGTTACTTATATTCCTATCTAAATCATTTATATATATTAAAATAGCAGTGGCCCTAGCACTGACCCCTGTGGAACACCACTCTTAACATCGGCCAGTTCTGATGAGGTTCCTCGCACCATCACCCTCTGCTTCCTGTGTTTGAACCAATTCTGCACCCATCTAAAAACATCACCCTGAACTCCCACTTCTTTTTACTTGATTACCAACCTCTCATGTGGCACCTTATCAAATGCTTTCTGAAAGTCCAGATAAATAATATCATAAGCTCCACTTTGATCGTATGCTTTTGTTGCCTCCTCATAGAATTCCAACATGTTAGTAAAACACGACCTCCCCCTTGTGAACCCATGCTGACTGTTCAGAATAACTCCTGTCCTTGCCATGTGTTGCTCAATCTTATCCTTAATAATTACTTCCATTTATTTTCCTGTGATGCATGTTAAGCTTACTGGCCTATAGTTGCTTGGATCTGCCCTGTCACCCTTTTTATATAATGGGATGATATTTGCCATTTTCCAGTCCTTTGGAATCTCTCCAGTGCGCAGTGACTTCCTAAAAATATGTGTCAAGGGTTTATATATGTACTCACTAGCCTCCTTAAGAACACGAGGATAAATATTATCTGGTCCTGGTGATCTGTTTGATTTCATCTTATTTAATCTGAGCAGCACTTCTCCCTCTGCAATTTAAGAAAATCTTAGAAAAACGACAACTAACTTCTTCATTTCTAATGCCAGTCTCCCATTTTTACACCCCACAACTCTTTGTACTTCCTTAACAAACATATCAACAGAAACTTCCAGTTCAACTGCCAACTTACTGGTATTTTGAGAAAGATTCGCAAAATGACATGGTGATAAGTAACCCAGTACCCTCTTGGATGCTGCCTTAGCAGCCTGGCCACTTTTCCCAAGGTATCACCACTGGAAATACAAATGTTCATCTTCAAAATAGCATTATCAGTTTTCAAAATTTCTTGACATTTTTCAAGTTGATTTATCTTTTTATAATAAACAAATTCCACCTTTATTGGAAAAAGTGCTTTAAACATTAACAAATCATCAGTATTTAATGTTTTCTCCATCATATTATTCCATGCTTTCAACATCACCAGCTTAGCTTGGCCCAACAAACAGTTACCAAGTAAAAATTTCTTTTTATTTTTTTCCAGAGATATCTATTGCAAAAGTAAAAATTATTTCTAAAAATACTAAACAACTTGCAAAGAAAACTGAATAGTGGTATTAGCCTACGGCAAAGTAGAAAATCATGGAAAATTGTCTTTAATTAAAAAGAGAAACAGTTATTAATATTACTTGAACCAATAGTTTTTATAAAAGAGTTAGTGACAACTACGACGTGCGCAAACCTTGTCTGTAAATCCTCAGTTCCTTTTTCTGTGGGGAGTTTATAGAAAGTCTACCAGATTACTGGCCTTTACAAGACTTCTCAGTGTGTACCTGACATTTCCTTCAGATGGACAAAATGAGACACTTTTAAACACACACAAATATCTTTAGATAGACATGAAAGACATTATATGACAGATAGATAGATAGATAGATAGATAGATAGATAGATAGATAGATAGATAGATAGATAGATAGATAGATAGATAGATAGATAGATAGATAGATAAACACTGACCCTCATCTATTTTACAATGTGTTAGAGTGTTTACTTTGGGTTAGAGGTTGGATTTCTATCTTTAAACCTCTGCCAAGAATGTTTCCACTGTGCCTAATCATAACTTAACGGCCAAATACAACTGCTCCCAAAAAAGTATTAGTAATTCTTCTCTAAAAGTGGTAAAGATTCTAAAGGAATGCTGGAAAGCTATGAAAAATATATGAAATGAATGTTAAAAAAGAAACATTAAAAGAAGTAAAATGTAACATTAGGAAATATGTAAGAATGCCAACAAACAAAGAAAACATAAGCAAACAAGGATAATACAAATGTGCCCTTCGACACCAACAAATCATAGGATTTAATATAACGCCTAGGCTTTGGCAGAGAGCCGGAGTAGCAGGCAGAATGCCCAAGAAATGAATGTTTTAATAACAACATTTTTCATCTATTTCTACCCTACTGCTGATACTGTTTCGAGATTTTCCTGGAGGCTTCTAAGACAGTAGAACTGACGGTTGTTAGTGATAGACTTTTTTAAAGAATCAGTCAATTTTTCTGTGACACTTTTAACACTACAGTAAAGGGCAGTCTGAAAATGTTGTCATCAAACTTTATGGAATTTAAAATACGTTAGCTTAATTGTAGAGTAGATTCCCAGTTGGACCTGCGAGAGTGTGGGTTTTTTATATGTTCTAAATGTTGAAACTATGGCCTGTTTGGCTCTTCATAATACATCTCAAAGCTGTCAAGTGCATCCATGTATTCCCAGTGAATGAATCATGTCTATATATTTTCCTTATGTGATTGAATTGAGATATAAATGATGTTTGGTCAGATATTGTTATAAGTACAGTACTGTATTTCATCCTTAATGTCTATGGGTCTATGATTTTTAATCTTGTATAGCATTTCCAGGTAAAGGACATTTTCTTTCTTTCTTTATTTCTTTCACTAATCAAATATATGACTTTCTGAGTTTTAAAAGTTTCTAGTGAAATCAATAACCTCTACTTACAAATTCACCTCAAGGCCTGCTGACAAATTAGGATCTGATTCACACTCTCCTCAAATTTCTTTTCTGCTCCAGTGTCTCATCTTTTTTCAATAACAAAATAGCATTGAGACTGATGATAAGGCCAGAAGGTTATAATTATTCACTCCCATGAAGCACATTTTTGGGTATTTTCAAATTACTGAACTAGCCCACTATTTGAGTTCGAGGTTAGGCTGCCTGGGGTGAGACCTGCTTTTGACGCCCAGACCTAGTGGAGTCTGTTTGTTTGGAGGCTTTCATACCCATTTTGCTCTTTTGATGTTGTTGAACAATGCAGTGTTCTTTAGGTACTTTAGCTTCCTGTGGCATCTCAAAGACATGCATGTTGAACTGACTAGCAATGTCAAGGTCCCTGTTTGAGTTTGTGTGCCCTACAATAGATTGACTTGTAATCAAGGGGTGATTATTGACTTGTGATATCCCATGTCTCTTTACTGAAATAAGGGCTTGGAAAATTAATGAATGACAGAGCAAATGGGAAATGACTGAAAATGGTTAGTTAACCCCTTTGGTGTTACCTTAAGCCTTTCTCGAACTTGGAATTCTATTTAAAATGATTAACTACAAGTGTCTCTCAGTTTAAGCTGCTGTAATCCAATGTCCAGTGCTGTCTAGTGGATGAAATAACATCATGCTGTAAAAAAATCATGAATATTTGTGTGTGTTTGGCCACTCTATGGTAACTCATCAATGTTCATGAGTGGGGCAAAACCTTTGTAACAAACAAACAATGGCATGTAAACAAAAAGCTGTAGAGCCGGCTTTAAAACAAATTAAAACGGAACCATAAGTAAAATAAAGCAACAGTGATGACAATGTGAATTGATCATCAGACACTGACATGGATAGTGAAAGTGATACACATGACACTGCATGACCAATGACACTGCATGACCAAACCGCCATCATATGTCTGCTGAATTTGGTCATGTGAAGCTTCAGTGAGACAAAAAGGCAAAATGATCATGATAAAGTTAGGGTTAGGGTTAGTCCACTAAGTACTGTTAACAGTGTAGCAACTGTCAATGTCTGTATCAGGGGAAATGTGGAAGTCACTAAGTCTTGTGCTGTGGTAGCCTACAGTAACGCAATGGGCGCATTGCTCATGTGGAGCAGGAAATGCCTTTCTATCCAATCAGGCACAAGAACCAGAAAAAAATATTATATAAAAAAGTACACAAAGAACCACACTTCTATTGCCCCGAATGCAATGTTAGGCTGTGTGTTGGTGACTGTTTCAAAACATATCACAAGGAAGCCGTATACTAAACCTGCATCAGTACAACAGTGGACACTTCAATCAATCAATCAATCAACATTTATTTATATAGCACATATTCATACAAAAAAATGTAGCTCAAAGTGCTTTACAAAATGAATAGAGAAATAGGAGACACAATAAAAGATAAACATAAGTCAACATTAATTAACATAGAATAAGAGTAAGGTCCAATGGCCAGGGTGGACAGAAAAAACAAAAAAAACTCCAAAGGCTGGAGAAAAAAATAAAATCTGTAGGGGTTCCAGACCAAGAGACCGCCCAGTCCCCTCTGGGCAACCTACCTAACATAAGTCAAACAGTCCTCTTTGTATTTAGGGTTTTCATGAAAGGACCTGATGATGATGGTCACGTAGACTTCTGGCTTTCTGTCCATCAATGTTGGTGCATCATGATGCTTTGAGTAGGTGGTGGTGGCGCAGGCCGCCACCACAAAGAAACCGGAAAAAGACCTTTGACAGACCTTTCCTTCTGTATCTATGTTGATGTTCAAGTATTTACATTGTCACACACATGCGCTTAGGGGGCAGCCAAAGGGCCCAATTGAACTTGAAAAAACACAAGGTAGAGGACTGCAACAGAGGACTAACCTCTTTTCTCTTTTCTCAACAGGAAAACAGAAGATTAGAAAATAAATCATACCTTAAACCCAAGCGGTAATACCACTTCCGGCTCCTTTTCCGAAGATGTCACTTCATTGTGATGACTTCACTTCCGGCTTTCCTTGATGACATCACTTCTGGCTACTGTTGAAGATGTCATTTCTGTTCCTCGTTACCAACCTTATTTCTTCCTGACTCATTTCCGTTTCCTGTCTTTGTATCATTTCCTGTGTGACAGGCGCCTGGCGTCCATGCCCTGTCGGGACGCCCCTGCACACTGTATTCAAGGGGAGCAGCCCTGGACAGTGCAATACCTCCCCCTGGACGCTAGATGGCCGCCCCCCTGGGCTGGTGTAGTGCCTCAGTTTCCCACAGGGCTCCCAGGGAATTGGAGTTGGGGGGCAGCCCTGTTGAAACCTGCAGGTACTGCCAGGGGGTGCTGTGCTTAGGACTCCTGAGCCCGTGTGGGCAACAGCTTCATCACACCTGGAAGTGCCGCTGGATCTTAGTGATCAAACACCTGGAGCACTTCCAGGTGACCTATAAAAGGGAGCCAGCATCCACCACTCATCGGCCAGAGTCGGGTGGAGGAGGACAAGGTTGCGAGGGAGGAGTGGTGGTGCCAGTAAGGAGAAGAGTGTTTGTGCTTGTGCTGTACTACTGGTGTTTGGGATTGTGTTGTGGCTCGGGGGAGTACGGGGAAGACGTGCCCTCCAGCTGAAGAGAAATAAAAAATCCTTTTATTTTACATGTGCCTCCCGTGTCCAATCTGTGTCGGTTCAGGCGCTATATAGTGACTTTTACACCTGTCACATGTACATAAAAGACCTGTGAAGCATTTTCTCGATGTCAAATGTCTGTTTTCTACAATTTTGACCACAATATCAGTCTTTTAATTCTTCTCAAGACCAACAATATTATACAGGGAGTTCCCCCAACACTTGATCTTTTTGTTCCTGTGTTTATTTCGTTACAACATGTTTTTGTTACATGTAGTGACATCTTAACTTGATGAAAAAAGTTTTTGGATTGTTTTTCCAGCGGTAAACATAACGCAGAGGCGGAAAATGGCAATGAAATGATAGGAGGGATGTTCTCCCTTTTCGTAAATGCAGCAATGTTATTTAGTGTCCCACTTACTCCATTGCAGATCTTGACAAAGAAAGACCCCATGCAGGCAGCACTTGGTGAAATGTAGGGTTGTCCTGTATCCCACAATTTACCAGATTGCAATAACCAGAATGTTTAAATTTAAAGGTATAATGTATAGAGCAGAGCATTAGCTTGCACAGCTGCCTCACTATTGTAAGGCCTTTGGTTTAATACCTGGCTTGTCTAAAGTCTGCCTAGAGTTTACATGCTCTTACTCGGTCCACAATGGCTTCCTTGAGGTGAATTTTGTGTTATACAAATCAATATGACTGAATATTCTGTTAACAGATTGACTGATTATGATTGAATTTGACACTCAGTTTTACAATCCTGCAACTCTGAAGCCCTACTGATTTTGAGTAAAATTGGAGGATAACACACACATTTTTTTTTTTTTGCTATTGAAATGAAACATAAAGCCTCTCTTTCTGAAAAGCCTATGTAAAGTTCTTTAAGTGGGTTAGAAAAGCTACTGATTCTGCCCTGGGTTGGTTGCTACTTTATGTTCAACACTCTGGCTCCCTGTGCCTCCATAATGGATAAAGCTAGTTCAGAATGCATAAATAGCTCAACAGGAATGGCACGGGGAGGGGGAAGTTGAATGCATTTTTACAGCAAGCTCAGTCTTTACAATTCCACAGTGTAAAAATGGTGTCAGAGGAGCAGTGTTCCAGTAACGAGAGTTGTACCCTTAATTTGAAGTGTGTAATATCATGTGTTATGGGTGCATAACCAATTAGTGCTAATGAGGACCTTAGGTGAGCGTGCCATGCATTTATTAGAACACCTGGGAGAGCAGCAGAAAAGCCGCAAGACACGAGAGGCACTGAGAAAGAAATTCAGTCATATTGTAGATATTACAGAAGGCTGTTGTTCCCATTAAAAATTCCTTTGTGTCATTGGAAGATTTTTAAGTGCATAGGCAGAGATGTCCTAAGAAACGAGCTATAGGCATGTCTTGAAAACTGCAGAATGGTGGACTCACTATTAATGCGTGTTGTGTTTTTTTTTGGGGGGGGCTAACAATATTGTAATATAGCATTTCATAACATGCTCATGCACACTTATTTGTATTCAGGGTTACTGGTGCAGCACAGGGCATAATGCAAGAAACAGGCCTGGAAGGGGCATCAGTCCATTGCCCATTCCACTCACACATTCACACGGGGCCAGTTTAAAACTGACAGCTAACATAACCTGCATGTCATTTAGTGAGTTTTAATTTTGGTGCAGAATTTGTAATTAGATAGATAGATAGATAGATAGATAGATAGATAGATAGATAGATAGATAGATAGATAGATAGATAGATAGATAGATAGATACTTTATTAATCCCAAGGGGAAATTCACATACTCCAGCAGCAGCATACTGATAAAAAACAATATTAAATTAAAGAGTGATAAAATTACTAATTGAAAACTAATTGAATTCCATGGTTGTGTTGGTGATGGCAGTGCTGTACCAATTAGTTTTTAACACCCAAATCCCAGAGCCAGTGGGTTTTCAAATCAGACATATCAGCTAGTATCCCAGACTGTACTGCTCACATGCTTATTATGATCTCAATTTTACATGTTTTCTGCATTTGATTTTGTATATTATAAATTATGCAGAAGTGTTAAAAAACTGCTACTCAGATCTTTTTAGAGGAATAAAATGTTACACTGTGAAATAGCTTGTTGATTATATGAGGAGTGATAAAATCTCTTGAGACTGAACTTGAAATAGGTATTTCACAGTACTGATTGTGTAACTGGCCAAAAATTAGCAAATGAGAGCTAAAATATGTTTATTATACATGTTTTGCATTTGTGGTTTATAGTGTAGTAGCTGTGTAACCCGTCTAAGATGGGTTGAAATCTAAGTAATCAATGAAGACCTCAGCGTTAACATTTCCAGTGCACCATCTATTGGATATGTATTTCATAATGCATGTAGTAATGGAGCATCACAAACATTTGTAGTCATGAAATGCTTGACTACAAATGTTTGTGATATGTAGGGCCCACGATTTACCGTGGCAAGAAATCATAAATTCCGCAGCGTGGCAAATGCAGTACCAGAACTCCATAAGATTAATTCGTAACCCAAGCAAAATAAATGCAATTTTTCTTATTCTTAATCCTTAATAATAATCAATCATAATTCGTAATACTAATCAAATAGGTATATCAAAGCGTTCACATCCGCACATTTTAATCCACAGATTTGCTTTAGGCAAACGATGCTGAAACATATGTAGACATAATATTATTCTCAACAAACTATCGAATAATGTTTCTAAAGTTATTTTTTATTTATTGTTGAAGAAAACGGCACTGTAAGCTCGTAGGTTTTCTTGTGAGAGAGAATATCACAGTGGTGACAACACCGATCCATATTTTGAGAACGAAGGTTCCACATCAACAGAAGAGATCGGCAACGAAATGTAAACTTTAATAAGAGCTGCTAAGCGAGGCAGTCTGTCCTCTAAGGCACGCCAAAAAGCAATGATATCAGCTGGAATTACTTCACGAGATGCTATGTCCTGATAAGCTTGCCATTCATCTGCTGCAGCCATCATTGTTGGCACTGATTGTGCATGATCAGCAAAATTCTTCGATAAGAGTGGTAGCTGTCGCGGATCAAATATTCTCACACATCTGAATAGGTCTGACTGTTTGGTTCGCATTAAATATTCTTAAAGATCAGCAGCAGCATTGTGCTTTGCATCTTCACAGTTGTTGGTTGCAATTGGAAATCCGGACAATTTCAGGCACTTCGTTGTAGACATCGACAGCCATGAATGACTGTGCCTCAAAAGAAGTCAAAGTGTTCATAATTGGCTAGCAGTGAACAGATACAAATTCAAGTTCAGCTCTCAGCTCGTTACGTTTATCAGTACTTTGCAGCAACGCCGACAGCTTCTTTAACTGGACTGTAGCTCCACTGTGTTCGATTTCAGTATAGCAACGAACGAGATATAAATGAGATGATGCAATAGTAAGGTGACCAGAATTTTTTGGGCCAATCCGGAGACATGGCGGGGTGGCGGGGGGTTGGGCTAGAGGAGCGTAGACTACATACAAAGCGAAAGCTTATCATGTGATTTCTCGCCAAAGTTGCAGGATGCAGTAAAGCATAACCTCCGTCAAAACATCGCGCATGCGCACCAAGTTCAAATTATCCTGGTGATGAGATACTGTACATTCAAAAAAGTGAACCAGCTGAAACCCGGGGATGAAATCTTGAAACGGGGACATGTTTCTGAGTGGGGACAGTTGTCCAAAAAGGGGACTGTCCCCAGAAAACGGGGACGGATGGTCACCTTATGCAATAGGCTAAAGAAAGAACTTAAAGAAGTAATCAAAACTAATCATACTAATATCAATATGCCTCAAATGTTGAGATTTTATTCAGATTTGGTATTCCGCGGCAGTTAGGTTAATTCCGCGGCGTGGTGTTTTATCGCTGCAAAACCCAAAATTCTGCGGTGTGGCATTAAATTCCGCGGGCTGCAGTAAATCGTGGGCCCTAGTGATATGCCATCAGTTGGAATGACAAATGCAATGCATATATCTCTGTTATATACTATTTTGTATTGTATTTGTCAAAATAGTGTTAATGTTTGTGATTGTGTTTTTACAACTAGAGAGCTACACACCCTTGAAGGTTTATTCCTGAGTAGTCATCTTCATATGCTGTTGTCAGTGTAGAATGCTTTCAGATTTCATAACGACTTATTTCTGAAACTCAGCACTGTAGAATATTTCTTTGGGGTTCAGGCTCAAAACCTTTTGAACAATTTTTACTATAACACGTGTCCCAAATAATCTTACATTAAATTTAAAATGGGAATATTGCAACAGTAGAACATGCTCGATTTAAACAGGCCATTCACCCTGACAACATTTCTCAGTCCTTTAAATGAAATTTGTCCAAAACAGTATGCAGTTGAGTTTTGAAAGTTCCCAAAGTACTGCTATCTACTACACTACTTGGTAACTTCTTCTACTGTATATATATATATGTTTCTCTTTATGAAATTTACCCATAACAAGTTTCTGTCTGGCTAACCATTTTCTTATTGAAAAATCTTTTAAAGGTGACAGCTGAGATCTGCCATATTAATTTCCTTAATAATTTTAAACAATTAACTCATCTCACCCCTTAACTCCATTTGTTTAAACTAAAAAGGTGCAGTTCTTTCAATCTTTCCTTGTAGCTCATTACTCATAGTCCTAGAATCAGTCCTGGAATCACTGCATGACTGAAGTTTCATTCATGGAGCACATTGGGGCTGATGGAGCTGCCTGTGAATTGTTTGGATTGCCAGGAAGAGATGACGAGTCAATCAAGTGAAGACGTTTCTCGTGATTGAGGTGTGCCTTTAAAAGATTCCAATATCGTTCTTTCTAGTTCAGGAGTGAAGTGTGCTTAAAGGGACTGTTCTGAGTGTTCTTTGTGTAAATCTGCTCTTGAAATGTGACAGCTTACAGTATATTAAAATGCATTTGCCCAACTCTGCGTTCTGTCCGGGGCGGCTCAGTGGTGCAGTGGGTAGTGTTACTGCCTCGCATTTAGGAGACCCGGGTTCGCTTTCCGGGTCCTCCCTGCATGGAGTTTGCATGTTCTCCCCGTGTCTGCATGGGTTTCCTCTGGGTACTCCGGCTTCCTCCCACAGTCCAAAGACATGTAGGTTAGGTGGATTGGCAATTCTAAATTGTCCCCGGTGTGTGTGCGTGCCCTGCGGTTCCTAGAGTTTGTTTCCTGCCTTGTGCCCTGTGTTGGCTGGGATTGGCTCCAGCAGACCCCCGTGACCCTGTAGTTAGGATACAGCAGGTTGGGTAATGAATGGATGGATGTATTCTGTCCAAGTTCCTTTGTAATGAGTTGCCTTATTCAACCTTATCCACTGTTCCACCTCATTTAGTATCTCGTGCCTGCTTTACCAGCTTTTAATTTATGTTTTTATCAAGATCATTTACATATATCAAAAAAACAGCAGGATTCCCTTCACCAATCCCCAAAAACGTTCCTTCACACTCTTTACTTCTTGTGTTTAACACAATTTTGCACCAATCTCCATACTGCGCTTTGAACTTCCTATTCCCTTAGTTTGATCCTTAAGTGAGATCTTGTCAAAAGGCTTCTGAAAATCAAGATAAATAACATCACATGCATCTCTCTGTACTTATTAGAGAAACCACATGTTCTTGCTGATGTTTTGACAATCTTTTCATTAACAATGGCTTCCATTGACATGTAAGTAAGAATACTTCACATATAACATAGATTAGTGGCCTATAGCAGGCGAGTCAAACTCAGATCCAGGAGGGTCACAGTGGCTGCAGGCTTTCGTTTCAGACAATTTCAGATTAGTGGCCAATTATTACTGCTAATGGTCCTGACTTGTTTTGACTTAACTTATTTTTTAAGAGTCAGAATCTTTTATTCTTTTTCCCTTAACCAGCATGTCAAACTGTAATGGGATAGCAAAGGCAAGCTGCCAGCGAACTCGTTTGGACCTTTGAGCCCATCATCCAATTATCTGTTTTGGCAAAATGTTTGGAAAGAACCAAGAGAAGCTCTGAGAAAAATTGATGTTGTCTGGTAATCTCAGAAAAAAATAAAAAATAACAGTTCTGGCAGTGTCTGGTATGGCATAATGAGAGCACTAACAAGCCACAGAATTAAATTATGTGCTACAATAACAGTAAGAATTGGCTTCTAATTAAGGATATGGTTGGTCTGAAAATGGTGGCCCATCAGGAGACCGTTGAGTTGGCTAGATACGTTTGGCAGAAAATGAAGGGCCTCTAAATTTAAATATCAAGTGAATTAAAATTAACACAAAAGAAGTTTTTCATTAGCAGCTATACTTTTAATTAGGAAAGTAGCTGGAATGAAAAGCTGCAGTCACAGCAGCCCTTCAAACTTCTGACTCCTCTGGTCTACAGATACTTAGATCAGTCCCATCACCTCTTTTATACTATAGGAGACAGTTTTCTATAGCTTCCAATCTGTGTTTGGCCACCATGCAACTACATGAGATTTTAAAAAACAATTAATTCAAATGGGTGAAAAGGTGAATAATGCATGTGTTTTACTTGGCTGACCCCTTCATCCAAGGCTACTTACAACATCTGCGATATAATTGGGTGCATTTCATTTGTTTTTTCCAGTTGGAGCACAGGCAGGTGAAGTGACTTGTGCCAAACTCAGGATTTTGAAGTCTGTAGCCTTACCCATAATACCATATTGCCTGTACATCCATGGGAGATGGAGTCCTCCACAGCTTGGTTGGGGTCCAGGGTGGCCACTAGGGGGGGCTGTCTGCTTCCCACAGCCCGGCTGGACGAGTCTTCAGCTCCACCCGGAAGTGCAATTAGGACCAGGTGGTTAATCACCTGGAACACTTCCGGGTGGGCTATAAAAGGGCCCAACCACCACCACTCGAAGAACCAGAGTTGGGAGGAAGAAGACGAAGCTTGTCTGGGAGGAGTGGTGGAGCGAGGTGAAGAATTGTGTTTTGTGCTTTGTGCTTTGGGACTGTGTTTGGGCTGTGTGGCACGGGGAAGACGTGTCCCACAGCTGAAGTCTTTGTACTTTTTATACGTGCCTCCGTGTCTTTCTGTGTCGGGTCAGGCGCCTATATAGCACTTTTGTTACAATATATATATATATATATTTAATTATGTACAGTATGTCTATGAACATATTTTTTTTTAGAAAACCTTAGGGGTAGAGAAAAAACATCCCTCCGCTGAGTTATTGGCTGGGTTATTGGCTGAGTGATCATTTTTTGTGCCATATTAGTGTTAACAGCTGTTTGTGCCATTAACCCTTTGATCGTCTATGTTTGTCCTATTAACCTTTGAACTTGTACTCTGTAACAAAAATCTCACACTATGCACGGGGGCCCATGTAAAACTATGAGCATTGAGCAGTGCTCTGCATTTTGTTTGCCACCTGTGATCTCATAAACCTTAGTTTGTTCTGGGTGTATTTAAGTTAATTAACTTCTTGTAGGGAAAATGTCAAAGAAAGAAATGAGAACCCAGCATGATGGGTTTGATTTTTGCATTTAAATGATTAAAAAAATCTTTTATGCAAGCGGTGAGAAGGAAACATTAAACCTAGCACATGACCTTGATATTGGAAATCAAATGTTTAATTTGCATTTCAGGATTTAATGAAGAAATCAATGACGCTGCATGTAATGATCAAGAAAGCATCTAGTGTGAATAAAATTATTTGTACACATACTGGAATTTGTCGATACCGGAAAGTGCAATCAATCTCACATTGCAGGCAATACAAATAATTAAATGCTTTTGGCTTCTAAATAAATTATTCAATAGGAATGATTCCTTTGGAAAAATACAGCATTGCAAGTTCAGATCATCTTTCACTGGCTCATCAGTCTGGATGACATAAATCCTTAAAGTCTGTGACTTCAGAGAGGAATAATCAAGATTACTTGGAGAGTTGGAGAGCAGTCTTTAAGAGTTTGCTGCAGGGTCTTCTGAGAGTAGATGAGTGTCTTTAATTAGCAAACATTTAAAGGACATTTCATTCACAGAGGTAGCCAGTGTGTTTCAAAATAAAGTAAATATTAGTCCCTTTCAAAATTGTCAGATCTGCTGTCCTAGTAATTTACTGTGAGTCGCCTTGTTGCATATACAGACATGTCTTAATCTGGACTTTTAGTGAGAAGTCAAGCAAAATGACACCTTTTATTGGCTAACTAAAAAGATTACAATATGCAAGCTTTCGAGGCAACTCAGGGCCCTTCTTCAGGCAAGATTAACAAATAAAAGGTGTCATTTTGCTTGACTTCTCACAATGTTCATTAAGGCTAACACGGTACAACACCCTAGTACTCTTGACGTTTAGAAAGCATTTGATAAGGTGCCACATGAGAGGTTGGGCATCAACCTTAAATAAGTGGGAGTTCAGGGTGCAGTATGTAGATGGGTGCATGTGACGATGCGGGTCCTGCTCCATGCTCCCTCATCCACATTTGGAGCCTCTCCAACCCAACACCGTTGCTAATGTAACCGGATGAGCTGTGCAATGAGGACAAATCAAACTGAGCAAGGGGATGGTGTAAAGGTGCAAACGTACTTTTATTAAAACAAAAATAAATGAAAACAGTATCCAAATAAAGTGCAGTGCCTCAAAGTTCTATAAATAAATAAATAATCCCTAAAAACAGTGAAAGGTGGAGGTTAAAATAATCCAACAAGAAATCCATTAAAATGAGGCTAAAATACTGGTGGGAAGCAGTTTCTTTTAAAAAAAAAACAAAGTGCCTTCATGAAGCTGGCTGCTCCCCTGCTTCTCCCATCGGGCTTTGCAACAGGGGAGTCACCCTACCTGCAGGTACAGCTGACCTTCTCCATGTCCAGTTGCCTTCCACTTGCTACATACAGTCATGGTCGAAATTATCGGCACCCCTGGAATTTTCCAAGAAAATGCACCATTTCTCCTAGAAAGTTGTTGCAGTTACAAATGTTTTGCTATACACATGTTTATTTCCTTTATGTGCATTGGAACAACACAAAAAAACAGAGAAAAAAAGCCAAATCTGACATCATTTTACACAAGATTCAAAAATCGGGCTGGACAAAATTATTGGCACCCTCAACTTGATATTTGGTTGCACGCCCTTTGGAAAAAATAACTGAAATTAAGCGCTTCCTATAACCATCAACAAGCTTGTTACACCTCTCAACTGGAATTTCCGACCATTCTTCTTTTGTAAACTGCTCAAGGTCTCTCAGATTTCAGACTTCTCCCAACAGCAATTTTGAGATCTCTTCATAAGTGTTCAATCGGATTTAGATCCGGACTCATTGCTTTGCACTTCAGAACTCTCCAGCGCTTTGTCTTCAACCATTTCTGGGTGCTTTTAGAGGTATGTTTGGAGTCATTGTCCTGCTGACCTCTGACGCAGACACAGCTTTCTGACACTGGGCCCTACATTGTGCCCCGATATCTTTTGGTAGTCTTCAGATTTCATGATGCCTTGCACATAGTCAAGGCATCCAGTGCCAGAGGCAGCAAAACATCCCCAAAACATCTTAGAACCTCCACCATGTTTGACTGTAGGTACTGTGTTGTTCTTTTCTTCGTAGGCCTCATTTCGTTTTCTGTAAACAGTAGAATGATGAGCTTTACCAAAAAGCTCTACCTTAGTCTCATCTGTCCACAAGACGTTCGCCCAGAAGGATTTTGGCTTCCTCAAGTACATTTTGGCAAACTCCAGTTTCTGTGTCAGCAGTGGGGTCTTCCTGGCTCTCCTGCCATAGCGTTTCATTTCGTTCAGATGTCGACAGATAGTTCGAGCTGACACTGTAGCACCCTGAGTCTGTAGAACAGCTTGAATATGTTTTGAAGTTGATTGGGGCTGTTTATCCACCATTCGGACTATCCTTCGTTGCAGTCTTTTATCAATTTTTCTCTTCCGTCCACGTCCAGGGAGATTAGCTACAGTGCCATGTGTTGTGAACTTCTTGATTATGTTGCGCACACTGGACAAAGGAACATGAAGATCTCTGGAGATGGACTTGTAGCTTTGAGATTGTTGATATTTTTCCACAATTTTTGCTAGCCCCTGTTTCTTGCCACAGGTTAGTTCAAACGAACAGCACATGCTTGAAATAAAACGTTTTACCCACAATTTTGAAAAGGTGCCAATAATTTTGTCTGGCCCGTTTTTGGAGTTCTGTGTGACATGATGTCAGATTTGGCTTTTTTTCTCTGTTTTTTGTGTTGTTCCAATGCACATAAAGGAAATAAACATGTGTATAGCAAAACATTTGTAATTGCAACAATTTTCTGGGAGAAATGGTGCATTTTCTAGGAAAATTCCAGGGGTGCCGATAATTTCGGCCATGACTGTATGGCTACTTTCCCGGACCAGGACTTGAGTTCCATCAATGGCCAGGGTGCTCACAGTGGGGTTCTAATTCTTATATGGCGAGCCGTTCACATCCCTGGTCACTCCTGCTTCACAGAACAGCTCAGCAGGAGCGACTGCCTCGAGTGTCTGCCTTACACCCTACCAGGGCTCTCCTGCCAGCTGCCTACTTCCCAGCGAGCCTGCTCTCACTCACTCGCTCACTCATTCCCACACCAGAACCTTCGCCTTCTGTCTTCTTCTCTCTCTCTAACATCCGTTCTTTTTTCCATTTTTTTCCTCCCTTCGCACTCATGCTCCTCCTACTTTTAATGGGAATGTGGCAATTAGAAGCACCGGTATCAATTACAGCCATGGGCAATTAAGCACCTGTGCGCCCATTCCCGTATCACGCCCAGGAACCGCTCCGGCCACACTACCACACTCCCTTTTAAGCCGCAAATGTGGCAATTATTTATTTAAAATGGCAAACAGCCGTGGACCTCACTTTACCACAGTACAAAATTGGCTCAGACACATGAAGCAGAGGTTTATGGTGCAAGGAGCACTATTAGAATTGGCTGATGTTAAAATTGGTGTTCCACAGGGGTAAATGCTAGGATTGCTGCTCTTTTTAATAAATATAAATGATTTGGTTACAAATATAAGTAACAAGCTGGTTTATTTTGCAGATGATACCAATTTAGGTGGATTGACAGAAAATCTGGAATCCGTTGTCATTACAGAGGGACTTTGGCAGATTTGTGGCAGATGAAATTTAATGTCAGTAAATGTAAAGTTTTACATGCAGGAAGTAACAATGTTAGGTTTGATTGCACAATGGGAGGTCAGAAAATTGAGAGTACACCTTATTAGAAGGATTTAGGAGTCGTAGTGGACTTGACACTATCAACTTCCAGACAGTGTTTAGAAGCCATTAAGAAGGCAAACAGAATGTTAGGTTATATAGCACGGTGTGTGGAATACAAGACCAAGGAGGTTCTGCTCAAACTTTAGAATGCACTGGTGAGGCCTCATCTGGAGTTCTGTGGGCAGTTTTGTTCTCCAGGCTACAAAAATGACACGGCAGTGCTAGGAAAAGGTCAAGTGAAGAGTGACTAGGCTGATTTGAGGGCTACAGGGGATGAATTATGAGCTAAGATTAAAAGAGCTGAGTCTATACAGCTTATCCCAAAGAAGATGAAGAGGAGACATGACTAAAGTGTTTAAAATTATGAAGGGAATTAGTCCAGTGGATCAAGACTTATTTTAAAATGAATTCATCAAGAACACAGGGACACAGTTGGAAATTTGTTAAGGGTAAATATTGCACAAACATTAGGACATATAGAATAAGCTACCAGGTAGTGTGGTAGACAGTAGGAGTTTAGGGACTTTCAAAACTCGACTTGATGTTTTTTTGGAAGAAATAAGTGGGTAGGACTGGTGAGCTTTGTAGGGCTGAATGGCCTGTTCTCATCTAGATGGTTCTAATGTGGAAGTCTAATTTGAGGTAAGAGGATACAAAAATGCTTGCAGAAGATAAGAGACCTCTGACAATTTTTTATTTCATTTCAAAAAACAGATATATTGGTGAGCAGCAGTATACTGTGCTGCATTTGTTCAAGTCATGTATTTATTTATTTAATTATTAGCAATCACAATGCTGCCAACAATGACTTCTGACCCAAATCAAAGGTACTCGGCTAATTGAGTCTAAATTGGTCTGGATTGAGTGAATGTGTGTGTGTGTCTGTGTGTGAGTGCCCAGCGATGACCAGGGGCCTCATTTATAAAACTTTGCATGGATTTGATCGTGAAAATATGTTCACACCAAATAATAGGAAAATGCATATGCAAAAAAAAAAAAAACAGATTTTATAAGACCTGCACAATACTATGCAATTTACCTCAAGAAATCACAATCATCTTGTGCAGCGGTTCCCAAACCTGATCAATTAAATAACCAGAACACATGGAAAAGCAGAATGAAAATTAGGTTAAAAATACAGTTAACCACTTAAAAAACTACATATTCCCCATATAACTGCTTATTACATTTTAATAAAAATCTACCAAACTTGGTTTGTAATTTCTACATTGACTCCAAAACACAGAAACTGGGAAATAATGACTCACATAATTAGGCTAAGAGTCCAATGAAAAACAGAAGCTGGTTGGAAAAAAAAACCTGCAGCCACAGTACAGAAGGTCCCCGGGACCGAGATTGGGAACCACTATCTTGTGTATTTGTGAACACGCCTTGATGCTCATCAATCGCATACATATGCATTCACGATGCTGCAGATGTTCACTGGCTGGCAGAGTAGCCTCTCTCTTTGACATGTCAACACCCTGCCACATACATTGAAGAGCATCTGGCCAGGATCCACAACTGAGCACATAAGATCATATGTGGCATTATAGCATCTCATCTCTGCTAGTGTCTACTCCTACAGCACAAGAGGGCCTCATTTATAAGGTGTATGCAGAAAAAGAGGCTCAAAATGTGCATACAGAAATTCCCATGCAAAAAGAAAGCTTGCTTATAATTATGGCAACTTTGACCCATGCACATGCAACATTTTGGAGAAACAAGGAAATGACAACCCCCTTGGACAAGCAGGGAAATGCAGCCAAAGCAGCTAAATGATGATTCACACATATAATAAATCATATCAGTGAGCTGTCATTATAATGTGTGTTGACATTACAAAGATAGTAAACCTCAAAAGTGATGACTATGATTTCCAGACTCTGTTTTAGTTTCTTTAAAGAGGGCCAATGCTGTGTATTTGCACCTGAGGGAATTTTTTAAGTTTTTCTTCAGTTTTTACAGCCTACATGTTGTCACATCTCAGGGAACTGGCCAACAAGTCAGGAATACCTTTGCCAGGCTTCACTCTATCATGCCCGCTGAGCTGGAGGTCATTAGCTGATTGAGGAGGTGGTACATTCAGTTTTGTGTGGGGCAGATGCACACAATGAAAAGCTTTCGGCAGTGCAGTGGTTAGTGTGGCTGTCCCACAGCTTGGGTTTGAATTCCAGCCCAGCCCCTGTTTCAGTAAAGTCTGCACATTCTCCCCACGGCAGCAGGACTTTTACTCATACATCCTTGAGATAAACATGATCATTTTCTACTTCTCAATTGCTCTCTTATGAGTGGGTGTATTTTGCAGACAACTAGCATCTCATCCATGTTTGGTTTCTGCTTAACTCCTGACACTTCTGGGATCAGTTCCAGAAATTCCATGTTGATTGAAAGAGAATTAAAGACCACCAGAAGGCTCTAATGGCTTTGCTGTCCATTATGAAGTTTTCATATTCTCCCTCTATTCACATAGCCTTTCTCTAATTTCTATGGTTTCTACCCAAATGCCTACAGGACAGTTTAAAGTGGAATGACCGAGTGAGGCTGTGTGATTCCAACTTTGTTGCCTACAGAAACAGAGCTGACTCTGAATTCCTGCAATTCTCTAATGGAAAAGTGAATTAACAAAAATAAAAGGATGGATGTTCTTGGCAACATTAAACAAGCATGATTCTTTGCACTCACAATCCATCAGTGTTGTTCCTACAAGTAGTGTTGAGAATTGCATATTTCGATAGGTTATGTAGAGCTTTGCTTTCCAGCAGCGGCCTCCTGGGGTGCTGTGAGTCTGAAAGCTTGTTTCAAGTGTGGGAGGTACGTGAGTATTCTCCCAGCATGATCAGTATGTGTGATTTTTAGATGTGTATATTAGCTTTTAACTGTGTTTTGGTATGTGTATGGCAAGCTGTGGTGTGCTAGGATGAATCAAGAATTTGCCTGGGGTAAAGAAACAACATTAATGCAAGTGAACTGTAGTTTGCAAAATGTGCAAGCAGTTTGAACTTAAATTTAATTTTATCTGATGTGTTAAAAATTGTCATTCTAACAGCGATATAACAAGTTTCCTATTCACTCCTCGTCGGTTCTTATACTGATTTCTAAAGATATAAAAGAAGTTGTTAGAGAACAAAAAAATTACTGATTCAAAGTTATCCAAGTCTACAAGTTAATAGTTTGTAAACTTTCACCCTTTCTTGTTTAACTGTTGACAAGGAATTAAATTAAAACCAAGACATAATCTGCACAAAATTAAACTAACAACTAATCAAAAAAAAGGTTTATGTAATATTCTGTACAATTTTGTTTTATAGTTACTTTTTTAACTTTGAAGGTATTGGAAATGTGGATAATTGTACGGGTTGAGACATATAACGCACAGTTTGTTTTTTCAGGTATATACTGGATGATACGGTAGTGCAGTGGTCAGCACTCCTACTTCCCAGCTCCTGGGTGGTCACTTTCTCTGTACAGCTTAGTCATTCTCCCCATGTCTCATTTCTGGTTCCTTGAGTTTTCCTTCTTCATTCCAAAACAGGTTTTTTAGACAATCTACTTTGGTCCATTGTTGCTGTTTACAAAAATTGTGGCCTGCAATAGAAGGGTGCCTTGTGCATATTGCTTTTGGTATAAACCAGGATGGCGGCTCTGAGGCTAGGGATCTGCACTGGCAATCGGAAGTTTGCCGGTTTGAATCCCATAAATGCCAAAAGGGACTCTGCTCTGTTGGGTCCTTGAGCAGGACCTGCAATTGCTGAGCGCTTTGAGTGAGAAAAAGCTCTATATAAATGCAAAGAATTATTATTATTATTATTAATTTACAAGTTTGAAAATGGATTGATAGATAAATTTACTATGTATTCAGATCTCAGAAACATTTACATAATTTATTCCATTATTAAGAAATTCTATTGTTTCACTTAGATTTGTTCACAATACCTCTGAATACACTCTGTCCTGTCATAGATTGCTGCCTGCAAAGCTTTTATCTTACAGTACACTGACATTCTTACCCTTTCTTCAGTTTCAGCCTGTCTGTCCAAGTGTTCATGATGGCATGTGATATCACAATTTATGTTATCTGTTTTTTGTCTTCTGTCAGAGGTGGCTGGGGTGTCGACCCGGCTGCGACTCCCAGGAGGACCGGAGGAGGGCTTGTGCCTTCCCCAGACCATCTGGGGGTGACCGCCCTGGTTCTTTGGGGGCCACGGGTACAGAGCTTTGAAGCTCCACCCTGTAGGGGTCCGTGGTCACTGCCGGGGGTGCCCCCATGCCTTTGGAGCCCTGGACCTCAGCACTTTCGCCACACCAGAAAGTGCTGGGGGGGAGAGGAACAGGGACACCCAGAGTGCTTCCGGGGATACAGTCGGCACTTCCGCCACATATGGGGGCGTGTCTGTGGGAGATTGCCGGGAAGCACCTGGAGCACATCTGGGGGGACATAAAAGGGGCTGCCTCCCTTCATTTGAGGTGGGAGTTGGGTGGAAGGGGACTGAGCTTGCTGGAGGAGGCAAGGAGGTGGCCTGAAGAGGAGAGTGAAGGCATTGTGTGGCCAGGACTTTGGGGACTTGTGGGGTTTGTGTGGCACTTAAGGACTTGTATATAATAGTGTAAATAAACGTGTGTTGGGTGAAATGTATGTGTCTGCCTGTCTGTGTCCGCGCCAACCTCCACACTTCTAATGTTTTGCATGTGATTCCTTTCATTTTTATTCTAACCCAGAAGTTTATGTTGATCAAAGTACTCTGTGGCCACCTATGATGTTGGAAAGAATGTGAATACTCTGGCATTCTAGGATGGTGCATCATAACAATGATGAACTAGTTTAGCACATTTAGGTTTTATGGAATGACCAGTTGGGGGCTGAGTGGTCTTTTGGCCTTGAAACCCCTGCATGTTTACTTTCTCCAGCATCTCACCAGCTGGAGTTTTTATTCTCCTATAATCCCTGGCATTCTGACCATGGCATTAGCAGTTTAAACCATATCTAAGGATGCTGACATTTCTATTACTAACTTGTTCATGTATTATGCAAGTTTTTTTCTATTTATTTATTTTACTATTTTATTTACTATTTTTTATATTTAATTCTATTCATACCTTGTCATTTTTTACTTGTAAGAAAATATGCTATAGATATTAATATTGCATTCTATATTTGTATCTTTTATTTAGTGTTTAATACTTGGACATTGGATTCTAGTCCTGCTATTTTTTGAGCTTTTTCTCTACTTCTATTCCTATTTTACCCTTTTGATTATTTGTGAAATGCTTTAGGAAAAGAAAAATAGGTATATAAACAAAATATATTATTAAAAAGCTGTATGGCACAAGAGAGAAAAGAGTTTCTGGAGTGGTTTCTGAGGGTCTTTAAGCCAACTGTCAGCCATGATTTATAGAAGATAAGTGTTGTATGTAGTGGATGACTGTTATCTGCTGAGATAATTCACATTTTCATCATCATCACCCTCTGGCACTTGCTTATCAAGTCAAATAAATCAGTTCCAATAATTTTAAAGATATACTCTTTGAAATACAAAAGGACGCCGGAGACCTTGTATGACCATCTTTGCACATCAAGACTGCCTCAATGAAGGGAAGCAGAAGTTCCAAGCTAAGATAGTTCTACTCACTTATCATAATGACGTGCTGTATGTTGATTACTCGTAGTGCATGAAAGTAAGAATTTAACTGCACTCTGTACAGGTGACAATAGTGGTCATATAAATCCATAAAGCAAAAACTAATCTCTAGCAAATCAATTCATCCACCAATTCTTGAACACCCTTAATCCAAGTTTTTGTGTATAAATTGTGGATAGAAAAATCAGTCCCATAAGCAACCTTTCTGAACTAGAGTAACCCTAACCGCAACCTGTTTTTATGTTTATATCTTAGGAGGTGAATTATGGCACAGCTTGTGCTGCTGAATTTTTATTTCACATTCTAGGAAAATTCAGCTTTATTCTGCCAATGTGCGGATGGCACATATTTCTTTGCTGAATGTTTAGAAGGAGATGATGTGAACATTCTGGAAGTCTACCTAATGCCTATTTGTTGCTTTCAGAAAAACGTTCACAGTCTGGCTCCATGCTACCTACTGGATCCCACCGGGAGCCTCTTCAACTTGCCACCGCCGATAACATTTCCAAGGGATGAGCTTGGCAAATGAGGGCGCCACACAAAACAAGTGGAAGGTTCAAAGTGCTCAGTGCTTTTATTAAAGCAATTAAAAAAGAAAATGTGTTCAAAAACTGCAGGGCGAAGTTAAATAGTTAAATTTGTGGAGGTTAAAATTAGAATAAATAATCCATTAAAATGAGGTTAAAATCAGCAGGCAGGAAAGTGTCCTTCTAAAAGCCATGTGCATTGTTCTTCTGCTTATCCCTTGTGGGCCTTGCAGCAGAGGAGTCACCCTACTTCCAGACACAGCTGACTTTCCACAGGTCGGGGTCCCAGCCGTCCCATGGCTACAGTAAAGCTCCCTCTCCGGACTTAGGCTTGGGTATCCAAAGGCCATGATTCTCAAAATGGAACTCTCAATCCAAGACTGACTCTCGCTGCCTTCTTGGGCATCTGCAGCCACCTGATCACTGTGCCCAGCTGGAGCGATCCACTACAGCAGCTCCCTGGGTGCTAGTCACCTGCTCCTCTCCAGGGGCAGTCCACACAGCTGCCTGTCTCTGCTCCCACTCTTGAGCTCGCTTGCACCGGCTCTTTTTACCGCCTGCCTTCTTCTCTCTCTTTCTCCCTTTAACTTCCATTCTATTCTCTTCCTTTCAGATCTTGTGCTCTCTTTTATAGACTGGGGAGAAGTTGCAGGTGCGATCGTGTGCTTGTTGCCCGAGCTGATAATGAGACAATCAGACCATCTGCACATAATAAACAAGGCAACGCAAGGTTGGCCGACCACCTCACATAAACCTGGATATGAGCAGTCAGCACAGCAGATCACTTGCACCATTTCCACTCCCCGGCGTGAGCGTGTTCACAATTCATTTAAAATTCAGACACTGTTTTCCTGAGTTGCGGACCCACGATACCACCTTCTGCTTTAAGGGTATGTAAGATTAAATAATGTGTTAAAAACAGCAGTAAAGAAACTAAACATGCAGGGGACAACTAAATTGACAACAATGAAATAATAACTTTTTTTTATGTAGAATCAGTGATGAATGTACACTCAACACTATCTCAGCCTAAATGGCTTTGCTTAAAAAAAAGACAAAGGACAGCACTCCCAAGACTGTCAGGCATCTGTTTCATGGCCTGGTCTGCATAGACACTAGACATAACTGACCTTTGCAAACCTTGATGGACAAACCTACGCACGGTTATCATTGAGAAAGTGGGACTTATGATCACTCAAGGAGCCAATGGATAAGGTCCTTCCCTTTACAATCAAATGCCAGAGCTAAATTACTGAAGGAGGCCTATGACTGATGTTGTAGAACATCTAGTGAAGTTGTGCTGTTCTGGCCCTTAATGCAAAAATGCCACCGATGTTACTTAAGCTGAAAGCAATTAGCTGTGTTTTTCTGGTAAATGTTTATTTTTTTATATGTTTTTCTTCCTCCACTCTTAATAGAAAAATTAAGGTTGTGAGGGCAAAAGCTTCTTTGGATACATTTTATTTTAACTGAAGGGAAATTATTTAAAAGAGGAAATATATTTAATTAAATTTTGCTGTCTTTAAGAGTATATTTTGTGCTGCTTTTGGCTTATGTCTATATATATATATATAGCAATATTTCTATCTTTTGTAATACTTGTGTTGTGATTAAACTGTATTACTGTTTTTGTTTATTATTTGCCCAAAAAGAGTCTCTCACCCTGTCCTGCTCAATAAAAACAGAGAAAGTAAAGTGGGATACATGACACAAACTGAGCTCATGTGAAGACATGAACTGAGTTTTCTGGGATGGCATTTTGTTTCATTTTTAGACCATTTAAATCTGTTTTTTTGGTTGTTTATAATTATTCATTGTGTTTCTGGCATTGATATTTTGCATTCTGATTTTCACAATTATTCTGTGAACAATTTTGTATGAGGCCATATTGTTTATAATTAGTATGTTTGTTGCTGCAAATGATATTACCGTTTCCTGCCTGCAAAAGGCTTCTTGTATCCATTCTCCATAATAAAAATGAATGATTTTCGGTAAGAGGATGTTAGGGTAACATAAACAAGTTAGATATTATCACCTTGGAAACATTCTTCTGGCTTTTGTTTCAGGTGTTTCTGCTTTTGACAGTCTTTCAGTCTAACTCTGTTGTTAATCTGACCCCTTTCTATGTATCTGCTCCCTGAGATACTTTCATTTCCTGATCTTTTTATTGTATTAGTTGTCATCTGAACAGGTTGCACTTGAATTCTTGTTTTGTTAATAGAAACAATTCTTATGCATTATTTTATATCTTTCATTTTTTTCATACTGTTGGTATTTGTTTGAATCTTTTTGCTGAAAGTATTCCTGTGCCATTTCAGTTCACTTTTCTCTGAAATTCCCATTTGTTTTATAGTAACAACATCTGTTTCTGGATTGGCTCCAGCAGACTCCCGTGACCCTGTAATTAGAATATAGCTGGTTGGATAATGGATGGATGGATGGATGGATGGACATCTGTTTCCAGTCACATGGGTGTACTTAGTGATGTCACAGGGGTGTGGTATAGGACATCACCTCACTTGCATTATAAAAGATGGCAGTACCCAGCAGTTGCCATTTAGGTTTCTGCATGCGAACTGAACAAACACTCCCATGAACAAATTAGTTGTTTTGGGAATATTCTGCTTTGACATTTGACCTTTGATTTTTGTCTTGCATTTTGGGCTTTAGTGTTTATGCTGCTTGTCTCTGTGGTCTGCTCTCGTGACTACTCTAGGTTTTGTCTTCATCACTTGGCCAACACTTTGTCTTGCGATTCAGGATTGTTTTATCCAATCATAACAAATTCCTGCATTCAAGGTGTTTAAAACACAAATTAAAATTCTTGTATTCCAACAGTAATGTAAGAGCATATACAATTCTAATGAAAAGCATAGTATGTGTACGAATGCTGGAGGGCAGCATAGTCGTGCAGTGGTCAGCATTGCTTTCTCGTAGCTTCAGGAGACTGGGATTGAATCGTTGCCTGATCTTATACAGTCTGCTGACTCTGCCTGTGCCTGCATGGATTTTGTTGTATAATCTGTCCCACAAATTTCAAAATGGTGGCCTAAGCCGCCTAAAATTAGACCAAGCCTACTGTTCAAAAAAAGCTTTCCCCTGACTTTAAAGTAAGCTTCAGGCTACACAGGCACAAAATGGGAAAGCCCAGAAACCAATTACTACTCTATCTTTATGAAACTCGAAGAACTAATTAAGAGAGAGAGAAACTAGATAAACAGTCTGGCTATTTATTTAATACACTTCCAAGCAATATATTTATTATTAAGATGAAGTAAATACAAAAAATCAAAAAATAAGCAATCCAGCTATACCAAAATAAGCAAAAACAAAGTAAACAAAGCCAAATCCACAAATCAGAAATCAGTACTTAACAAACAAAGCAAATAAATGGTTACAGTCGGGAAGAATCCACAAAACAATTACTTACAATAACTCTCCAAAAGCGCAATTCTGATCAGGTGGACTTGTATGGAGTGAGATCACTGTCAAAAATAAATAGTAATAATTTATGACAAATTTACATTTCACACATGTGAATTACACTTGTGTTTCTCAAAATTATGCCTGCTTCTGAAAATTACGAGTTCAATTCTGAAGCGTGAACAAACCGTCACGTCTCCCTTGAGAGGTACTCTCTGGGGGTCACAGGATGGGGCCTAGACGAAGCTCAGGAGGGCAGAGTTCAGTAGTCATAGCGGGCCGTGCACATACACTGATTAGGATCGCAGACTCTCTCATGGAACGTTATTGGCGTTTGCACACTTAGATGTGGGTGGCTCAGAGTTTGCCGTCCCATCTCAACCTGTTTACTGCTGCGGGGAGATTAACTCAATCTGACAAAGTACTTCTTTGTTTTCCTCCCAAAATGATTGAATCATAAAATGCTGTGTAAATTTCAATTTAATTTCGTAAATTAAGCTATTATATATTTTATCACAGTACAATAGGAAAAAGAATTACTGTGAAAACAAAAGATTAGATGGAGTGGGAGTGATTTAAATTAGTTGGAGGTTGCAGATAAAGCAGATGATGTATGCCAGAATGGATTTAATATGAGAGCAGATGAAGGAAAATAATTTCACTAAATGATGATGCTTCGTTTGACGACAAGAGAAAGGTGATGGTGGTTTAATATTAGAATAAAGAAATATTATAGCTATTAGAAAAAAGAAATAAGTAGTAACTTTACAATAAATGTATATGAGATATACTGGAAAATATGAAATAATTAGGTAAATGCACAAAGACCCCCAAAGGTAATGCGAAAGGGCAAATTTCACCTCAGGGATCAATTAAGTATCAGTTTTTATTATTAAAAATGGTCAACCAGTTCAAGCAGTGCAGGCAATTTGCTGTGGGTTTAGTGCTAAATTACTTGAACAAGATGAACCGAAGATCAGACAACGCAATCAGTTCACTACCTGTGGATTAGTCGTTTTTCAACCTTTGGCCACAGCCACATTAATACAAAATAATGTGAAAATGCATCTTAAAATCAGAAATTTGGAAATTTTTCTTAAAAGCAGTTCATGCATTACAATGCAAATCTTCACAATCTAAAAACTGCACATCACAGAAGCACAACTTATGTGAAATAAACTAATATTACTTAGGTGTGACCCTGGTTCAAAGTCCACGAACAGTAATGATGTAACGGCACAGTAACAGTTCATTTGAAAAGAAGACAGCAGAAAGAAACTCATTCTAAAATGTATAATAACTTAAAATTGTGGAGCTTACGCAGCATTTTATGAATCGATCAATTAGAGAGGAAAATGAAGAAGTGCTTTGGCAGATCAAGTAAATCTCCCCGCAGCAGCAAACAGGAGGAGATGGGGTGACAAACTCCCTGCCGCCTACATGTTAACTAAGCAAACGCAGGTCTGAAATCCAAATGTATGTGCGCTCCCCTCCATCCCCCATGCTTGAGAACTGTATTGGCAATTTTCAGAAGTAAACGTAACTTTCAGAAGCGCAAGTGTAGTTCACAAGTCTGAAATGTAAATTTGTCATAAATTATTACCAGTTATTTTTGACAGCGCTCTTACTCCTTAGACTTGACCCTTTGCTTGGGCTTTTATAAGCAAAGGGTGGTCCTTCAGCTGCACATTATGGCGGCTCTGAACCCTAAAATTTAGTTTTCAAAACAAGGGTACATAACTAATCACATAAACAAATGAACAAAACAAAATTCAACATAGCTGCTATATAATAAAACACTACTGCGTGTGTGTGAATGTGTGTCTGGTTATTCCAAGCAATCTGATTGGTCAGTTTGCCTTTGGGGAATCAGTAGTAGGGATGTCGAAATGATATGTTAGGGAAGTTCAATTCATGATTGTATCTTTTTTATTTTTAGAAAAAAGAAGTTAAAAAGACAACATTTTAATGACAGCAAAATAAAAAACTTACTAAGTGACATGGGATCACTAAATGCTAATCAGGCGCAACCCAAGTCGCCTTCAGAAATGGGAAGTGTTTGCAAGAATACAAATGATCTTTTCACAATGGGTAAAAAGTAAATAATTATTAAACCTGAAAGAGAAAATGTTTCTTATTTAAGAAAGAATGTGCTGCAGTGTTAGCTGAATTCCACAATTCAGGGTAATGAAAGAATGAATGAATCAATCAGTCAATCGAAGGGAAGACTAAGAGATGATCACCAGAGTCATTTTAGGATAGTAATGGAAGTGAGCCAGGAAACAGTGGGGTAAGCCTGTGTCCTAGAAAAAAATATTTCCATTGAAACAGTTATGCTAATGTCACAAGAAAAACATTGGCTTGAATTGCAATATAAGATACAACAGGGAAAACCAAATTCAACTGCTGATGCAGCATGTTTTACTTGGGAATTAATGGTCCTGTAATTTAGTGCATATTATTGTTAAGCTTACTAGAATAATGTAGCGAGTATCAAGAAATGTATGGAATGGCTTGATGCCTGAGTGCAACTGATTGACACTCCCATGTGTACTGTTTTCAATAGGAAGTTTCATAAGTCAGAATAACCCTTACTGGCTACACAATGTTAGCAGAGAATCATGTATGCTGCCAAATGAAACAACAGATAAAGTCCTCCTGAGTTTTAAAATTTTAACTGCCTTCACTAAATGCACTTTAAGCCTTTGGGTTTATTAGTGTTGTGTTTTCACAGCTGGGGCTGTCTCATGCAGATATAAATTAAAAGTCAAAAGCTGGACTGTAAGAAAAGAGAAACATATTAGTGTCACTGGGAGATGAAAACCTGTCTGTGAAAGAAAACTGTACCACCAGTGGCCCTACTGGACAAGATTTACAAACTCATCATCATTGGGAGGAATATTTAATTTACAGTATTTCATGTTTTGAATATTTTATTTTATTTTAAATATTTCATATTTAAATATCATTATGTGGTAGTTCATCACAAAGAGGGTTCTAATTAGGAAGTAATACCCTGGGTGGGCCCAGTGTACACACTTGGATAAAATGTAGAGTGGGATCCACTTGTTTTTGGCTTCATGACCCACTGCTCTAACCGGATATACACAATAAGTACTATGTTTAAGTTGCCATATAACACAGATAGATAGATAGATAGATAGATAGACATGAGAGGCACTATATCATACATAGATAGATAGATAGATAGATAGATAGATAGATAGATAGATAGATAGATATGAGAGGCACTATATCATACATAGATAGATAGATAGATAGATAGATAGATAGATAGATAGATAGATAGATAGATAGATAGATAGATAGATAGATAGATAGATATGTGCTGTCATATATGCAGGTCGAACAGTCTCCCCACGGGCTCAATCGAAGTGTGAGATAACCTGCTGGGGTGACAGGGGGTGGCGCTCTCACTAACATTCTCTTCTCCTTTTCCCCCCACAGCTCTGAGAAACCGTCCAGTGAGGGCACTTCCGGTGTGTCTGTTATAAGAAGCCTGGTTACCCGAAAGATGGCATCTTTTGCTGTCAGAGTGACTCACCGGATACAGCTCCAGTAAACATCCCCTAAATTCTGTGGCTAAGAGCTGAATGCTTTTGTTATATTTTCACATGTGGGCTATTTGTTCAAACGTCAAGAGGTGTGCTTTTTGTTGGACTTTGCTCAATCAAATGTGACAACTTAGTTGGTGTTACAACTTTTATCTTTTCCACAACCTATTATACCAGCACCTGGCCACAGTACATATTATACTTAAACCTGCTTAACTCTTTTAGGGCTAATTATTTTTTTTTCTTTTGTCCTAGGGCTGAATATTTTTCCAGAAAACTCACACAAAGCACTGCCTTCACACCAAAATCAACACAAAACACTTATTTCTGACAAATGTCACTTGGTTTTGTCTTCCATGAGCCCCTATAGTATGTAAATTCACATACTTATTACGTACCTGTTTGTCTCATCAGTTATAAGGTTGAAAGGCACTTTTCTGGAGTGTTGAGTGTCTGGTAATCCTTAATGTCCACCAGCATGTCATGCCATTTGATGAAGTCCACGGATCTATGTCTGTGTAGTCCTCACAGGGTGAACGTTGCTGTAGGTGCGTCAGCTACACAAGCGTGTTCAGCACTACGATCAGCTGGAGACTGATCAGCTGATGCAGGTACCTGCCTTTTGTTTTTGATTTTCAGATTGTTTGCATCAATGCTGGAGTTTGATAAATGTCTGTGTAGTCATCCTAGGGGAACATTGCCATAGGCATGTCAGCTGCATGTTCAGATGGGGGCTGATCAACTGATGCAGGTACCTGCTTTCCATTTTTAATATCCAGATCATCCATCCATACATTATCCAACTCGCAATATCCTAACGTCAGGGTCACGGGGGTCTGCTGGAGCCAATCCCAGCCAGCATAGGGCGCAAGGCAGGAAACAAACCCCCGGCAGGGTGCCAGCCCACCGCAGGGTGCACACACACACCCACACACCAAGCACACACTAGAGACAATTTATAACCGCCAATGCACCTAACCTGCATGTCTTTGAACTGTGGAAGGAAACTAGAGTACCAGAGGAAACCCACGCAGACACGGGGAGAACTTGCAAACTCCATGCAGGGAGGACCCGGGAAGTGAACCTGGGTCTCCTAACTGCGAGGCAGCAGCACTACCCACCGTGCCAACCCAATATCCAGATCACTTGCTTCAAAATCAGAGTTTGATAAGTCAGAGTCCATTTCAGCAATAATAGGTAAAAAATAAATAAATAATACACAGAGAGTATTTTGTTTTGTGCATGTGCTTTGCTCTCTTGCCCAATTTCGACGCCATTCAGAACGTTGTTTATGCTATTCACGCACACACAGAAATTCAACATCAAGTCAATGAGTCTAACAGTCCTCCTAGCAAAGTGGGTCTGCCTGTAATGTAACTGTGACTTTTATCCATGTTTACAACTTTTATTGCCCTCTCCATCTATTCTCAACCCCGTGTTTCAACAAAAGTCGACATCTGCCCTAAAAGAGTTAAACAAATTTGGGGTCACAGAAGCCAAACCCTAACTTGGAAGAACTTGACACAGAGCAAGAATCCACCCTGGACAGGGTGCCAATCCATAATGAGCCCCACTCATGCCCACTCTCAAATGGGGTCAATTTCGAATCACCAGGGGCCTCATGCATAACGCCATGCGTAGAATTCGTATTATAACAAGACGTAAGCACAAAAGCCGAAATGTGCTTATGCACAGAAAAATCCAGATGCAGGAATCTGTGCGTTCACCAACTTTCGCGTTCTTCCGACTACATAAATCCCGGTCAGCATGAAAAGTAATGCACGTGCACGCGCTTGCTGTCCCGCCTGACCCAGAATTATGCCTCTTTGAATATGCAAATCAATATAAATAGCCCTTAAGCTCAGCGTTCTGTGAAAAGACAATGGGAAAAGCACGGGGGAAAATATAAGAGGCAAAGGAAAAACATACTATTTGTTGATTTAAACTGTGGTATAATCAAAAAAAGGAAGTTGATCGAGTGACATAGCGTGTCGGAGAAACTCAAAAGCTGAAGTTCATAAAGTCGCACAGTGCCAAAATAAAAAAGAAGTCACATATCAAAGTCACCGTGAAAAGGCGAGTTGTAGCCCACCGTCTGAGTGTCATATGAAAACTTATTAGGGTACAGAGAAAAAAAAGTCACACAGTGGGAAAAAAGCACAAAATGTCAACTTTAATCTCGAAATTTCCACTTTAATCATGTAGTTGATTTTGTCATTAAAGTAGAACATCATAAACTTCATCTTAAAATCATTTAATTTACTACAGTAGTTTCTCAAATCCCATCGTAACTAAAGTAGCAAGTTAAATGCTTTGTTTTGTATTTGATCTTCTATGTACTCAATATGTGTGAATCACTACGTGCTTCCGTTCTTTCTCTTTTACCGACAGGACACAGAATCCACTACATTCGTGATATTACAGCTCTCTGAATAATTAAAACTAGCCAACCCGCGGCATACCATACACCGCATAATCGGGCCGGTTTTTTAATGATTTTTAAGCACAGGGAGAAAATTAACATTTGAAAAATCATTAATGTAATAAATCAGCAAGAAAAGTAACATTGTAACAATGCACGGAACGAACCAACACACAATCGTATGTGACTGAAAACTGGCGGACCGCCATCGCTCATGTGCTCACCTCCAACTCGTCACTTGAGTCGTTGTCGTCTTTGCACAGTCCAGATGCACCTGTGACTCACGTAGACTTTCCGTGTTTCTGCAGGAGCGTCTAAGAAGACTTATGTTTGTCGCGGATGCGAATTGTTGTTTGTAGCATGTAAAACAGTTTGCTATGGTGCACGCAGTTGTGCGTCGTAACCGAACACTCGGTTTTTAAAGACTGCTTACTTCATTGTGTTTTAACCTCAGTTTTAAAGGATTGTTTTAAGGATCCCATGAGATACTGTTTTACACGCTGCATATGGCGATTCACCTCCAGCGTGGCTCCTTCCTGCGTGTGCCATAGGTGTCTCACTTGTCGGCAGCTTAGTGAATCCACGCCCCTTCCGGCGTGCTTTTCATGGTTGTCTTGCCTTAGTGAATTATATATATAGATACTGAGATGTATACGTGATATCATTTTCATGATGATTGGAATAAAAGCATGTTATTAAACATGGGAACACAGTGGCGCAGTGATTGTTCATGTCTCCCACAAGATGCTGCTGCGCCATGTGTGACCTTTGATGAAATAATTTATTGCAGCAGTACTGTCTCTTTCAAACGTACTAACTTCCAATTCCTGTCCTTACTTTTCTTTCCCCAAATACCCAATTGCCACAGAATCAGCTCTGTAATAGACGTTAAGCCATCTATAAGCTTACAATGACGATTCTTCAAAACTTTTAAGGAACATTGAAATATCTTCATAGTGCGTGTTTAATTATTCTATCCATCTATCCTTCTAGTGTCGCACCAGCCTCGGTAAATATCCACCGCGAGGCAGGAACAATACGTGAACTAGCTAGCGCTGCGGCACCGTGTCCTCACATGTTTAATTATTAACAATACAGATTATTTAAATGAAGTTAAAGTTTTATCTGTATAATATAATCAACATATGTTGCTGCATTTCATCTTAAAAATGATATTGTCATCATATGTAAATACTTGTTTTATAAAGTGGCGCAGGTTGTGCGATATTATAACTGTAGTGCAGGTTTACAGTGGGGTGATTGTACTTATAAGTACTAACAGTTCTACAAGGAGCAATTGACTGAGTGTTTTCATAGTTCTTGGGATGAAACTGTTTCTGAACCGCGAAGTCTGTACAGGAAAGGTTTGAAACGTTTTGCCGTGGCTGAGGCAGCGTAGGCTTGAGTCTGTATACCGATAATTCTCTTTCCGATCAGCTGCTGCTGTGATTCCCCACTCAGATACAGTGATATAAATACTCCGAGTGGTTCAGTGAGAGTAATATGGAAAAAAGATGATCCGCTGTGGCAACCCTTAACGGGAGCAGCTGAAAGAAGAAGTAGAAGAAGAAGGTGCAGTGAGAGTAACAACGCTAAAGCAGTTATGGTATGTGGAATAGTTTGGCCATTCCATGGACCATTATATTGTTACAGGTAATTTACAATCAGATGCATTACACTAATAAACAATATGCAATTAATTTCAGTGTATTTATAAAGCTGCGTCAGGAAAAGAAAGGATAACCACACAGGAACAGTAGCACTGCTTTGACGCTGGGTGCCGCCAGTCTGCAAAACCGAGCGGAGAACTTGCGTACGACAAGGTATGAGGTACCATGGAAATGTGAGTGGCTTTACGCCAAGTTTAGGTTTTATACATCGCGATTTGAATGTAAAAACGTTCTTACGCAACATTTCTGTGCGTACGCACCACTTATACATGAGGCCCCAGATAACTATTTGACATGTCTTTGTTGGAAGGAAACAGAAATACTTGGAGGAAAACTTCTATAGCCACAAGCAGAACATGCAAACCCCAGACAAAAAGAGATTACATTTACTACAGTTTGTAGAATTTAATGCAAATGGTTTTATAGTCGGATCAGTAGTACATTCTGGAGCAAACAAATAGTAGTAGTAGTAGTAGTTGTAGTATTGTCACTTGTTCAGGTTACTGTAAAAATTCCTATTTCCATGTGCAACCAAAATGCAAAAGTTGCAATCATAAATAAGAATGTATTAAAAAAAACTTTCATTTTATTTAATAGAAAATAAAAATCAGCTACCCGATGTACTCCTTATCTCTGTATCTATTCTCCTGCTACCTGATGAGCTGACAGCTTCAGTAGATTTGCAGCCTGGCCAGGTCACTTTCTATGTGGAGTTGAATGTTTACCCATATCTGTGTGGTTTTCTCTTCCTTGTACTTTGGAGGTCCTGCCATATTTCATTGATTACCACTAACTGGCTTCTATTTTGAGTGACAATGTATGCTTGATTCCAAAGCAATTTTATATTTTTCACATAGCAAAATTCTCAGATGCACTGACAAAGTTGATCCTGTAGAATTCTTTCAACGGAATAGCAAATTATATACTTAAGAATATCAGTACAAACTAAATTAAAGGGGAAGTGTATTTAAGACTTTTTAAGCCAGAGAGCATTTTTCACAGGAGGAGATTTGGGAAACGGGAGCAAACTACTAAATTGAAACTAGCTGTGTAGAAACGTTGACATCTTTTGAAGAGTATCTGGAGGAGATATTGACACAACATAGCTGTTAGCTAACCAAACAAGCTTGTTGGACTGAGTGGGCTTCGTTCATTTGTCAAACTTCTTCTTCTCTTGTGTTCTTTTGCCTGTTAATTGAGTGACAACAGCACTCCTCCCTCATGCTACATATAGCAGTATGCTTGGAAATACCCAGTGTCTTTGACATTGGCAGTACAGTAAATAACAATTCGTGCCTTTATTTTTAACAACCTCAAGCCACCTGAGTTACTGTATTTAACCGGCTTTCTTCAGAGGAATTTTAATTCCTTCCTTTTTTTTCCTAGCTTGTCCTACTGACATGGCACTGCATAACCAGTTGATGCTTTGTCTTTCCAGACAGACAGAAAGTGTTAAATGAACAGTGGAAAACCTCTTCACTGTCACCTGCCACAACAAATTTTCCATCTGCATAATTTGGGATTTGTAACCTAGCAATGTGAGAAACTCAGTGCCAGCACCAGAGAAATATTGACCTAGAAATCCCATTAAACACTTAGGACTGTTTGTAATGTAAAGACAAACTGCTTTTAATAGAAGTTATTATACAATTTGTGAAATGTTACAAATAATCTCATATCACTGCAAAGTGCTTTCATGAAAGTATCTGTCTCTTAGTAGTAAAGACAGCTGCATAAATATAAATATTAGATGTTAATATTTGCAGTAATAGTAAGTGCTTTCAATAGGTGGTAATGCATAATTAATTACATTCAGGAGATAATCTCATATATCGGAGCATGCTTTAGTTAATTAAGCAGGCTCATTAAAAAATATGCTTGTCCTATGCTTGAAATGAATATACAGTAGTGGCCAAAACTTTTGATAATGACACAAGTACTTGTTTTCAAAAAGTTTGCTGCTTCAGTGTTTTTAGATCTGTTTGTCAGATATTTCTGTGGTATACTGAAGTATAATTACAAGCATTTTGTAAGTTTCAAAGGCTTTTATTGACAATTGCCAAATTATTGACTATTGACTTGATTGGCTTTTATTAATAACTAGCAGGAATACCTGGCGTTGCACGGGAATCTATAACCGGTAAATTCCCCAAATGAAAGAAACAGAACATAGAAATAGAACAAACAGTTTTGTGATTGACATTTTATTGTAAGTTCCTCCACTCTGGATTCTGTGTGGTGTAGCGTTTCAGACGCCGTTGAAATAGACTTTCTTCTGGCATCTGAAGTGGACCTTCCAATTCTACGTCTTTTTTTAGTGGCATGGGTATATTAGCGAAAAGCAGGACAATTATAATGTGTTACATGGTATTACGTACGGAATAAGTACCACAGTGAGATGAATTTACGTTATTTACAATACGTCGGAAAGCGAACAAATAGCACCAGTCAGTCAGAAAGAGCAATACTGAAATCGTACTGTGAGTCGGAAAGCAAGGAAATAGCACCACAAATACAGAAAGCCAGTGAGAAACAGTAGCACTGAAACTGTACTGGGAATAATGGCAGGGAGGGGTGGTCTGTTTCTAAGGAGCGTCTGTGTTGAACCGTGCTGCTATCTAACGGACGTTGGCGATGGTAACTACAGAGAGAAGTGACATACAACCGCTGCTGCGTGTGGGGAAAATAGTGGGGAAAGGATGCTGTCTTTTTAAGGCAAGTCTCTGTACAAACATGCTGCCATATAATGGACGTTGGCGAATGAAATACAGCACTATCAGTGCGTGAGGGAGTGTGACCTGTGGAAACGTGGGTGTGTCAGCCGGTCACGTTGACTGGGTTGTTCGCATTTTACATCCATACAGCAGTTCCCCTTCACCCGATCAAAGCAGTCAGCCTTCTCATACTTGGACACTTCTGCCGTCTCTTAGCAATTTAAAGAAACAGGGGTAAAGAGCGATGCACAGGGACCAAAGGTGCCGCTAGATGGCGCCGCCATGAATGTCTGTTGCACCGTGCGGCCAACTTGTCAATGATAAGTATGGGGACGTGTGCCGAACATTGTGTCGGTGAAAAGGTGCCCTGCGCTTTACCACAAACATTTTTCCCTACCAAACATACCCCATGACCTCCTCCTGGTCACAAAGGAGCCCCATGCCCAATTTGGTGGCGATCTGATGCCCAGTGCAGATTTGTATGGCGGACAAACAAACATACATACACACATACATACATCGACTCTGCTTTATACTGTATATTAGATTACCAATTTTATTGACAGTGGTACCAAAACATTCTCAAAGAGCAACTTCTCCCAACCATCCAAGAACAGTTTGGTGATGAACGATGCCTTTTCCAGCAAGATGGAGCAGCATGCCATAAGGCAAAAGTGATAACTAAGTAGCTTGGGGAACAAAACATCAGAATTTGGGGTGAATGACCAGGTAACTCCCCAGACCTTAATCCCATTGAAAATTTGTTGTCAATCTTTAAGAGGCGGGTGGACAAACAAAAACCTACAAATTCTGACAAACTCCAAGCAATGTGAATTTCCCCTTGGGATTAATAAAGTATCTATCTATCTATCTCTATCATTGATTACACAAGAAAAGGCTGCCATAAGTTGGGATTTGGCCCAGAAGTTGATTGACATCATGTTAGGCGAATTGCAGAGGTCTTGAAAAAGAAGGGCCAACACTGCAAATATTGACTTTTTGCATAAACTTAATGTCATTTTCAATAAAAACCTTTGAAACTTATGAAATGCTTGTAATTACCACAGTATACCACAGAAACATCTGACAAAAAGATTTAAAAACACTGAAGCAGCAAACTTTGTGAAAACTAATACTTGTGTCACTCTCAAAACTTTTGGCCACAACTGTACATTTCAAGTGCAATGTATCAGCTGCATGATGATTACACACAATACAATTTTATCATCAAGTTCACAGTTTCCCCTTTATTTGTACTCTTTTTGAAGTAGCAAGGCAGTGTAGCATTTAGTGTTATTGCCTCGCCACTCTGCTGTGTATGAATCTCAGCCTGCTCTCTGTCTGTGTGGGTTGACATGTTTTGTATTGTCTTTCATGTTTTGCATAACTTGTTAATTTCCCCTATTACCCTTTTGGTTCTCCTCAAATATTTTGTATTATTTGCAATTTTGTCCTACCTGTTCCACCTGATAACTGTGATAACTGTGAAGAGACGGAACCTCTGGATTTATTGTGAGTGGTGAAAGGACCAGGAGATAATAAAATGAACCAGTTTCATAGTCAGTGCCAGGTAAGGTCAAAACTGGACAATCAAAAGTGTGAAAACCAAAAGCACTGGGGGAAACCTAAAATCAAAGGCAAAGGCAAACAATAGACCATAACCAAAACAAACCTAACACCTAACCTAACCTAATCTTGATTCTGTAAATAAAGACAGTCACCATTATAAATGAATCCAAAGATAGATATCCTTTATTACATATAGGCTGATATAGACCTGCCATGTGAACAGCTGAGTTCTCTGTGGTAAGGCTGCCTAATCTTACAACTTCTTTTATCAGATAGGTTCTGTTATGCCCAGCATGCACAAGATTTCCAAGGGTGATTGGAAGAAAAGGACATAATCATAAAACCAAATTGTGGGTCACAAGGTTCAGTAACCAAAGCCAAGAATCATGAGACAAAACAGTCGGAAGGATTGTACAGAGTGTACAAAACAGAGAAATAAAGCAAAGAGAATATTCTGAATGGTTTGAAGGGTCTTGGAACCTGTGCAGTCAGATATGGAAGCTTACTCTAAGATGAGATTTTATCCTGCCATGTTATGATTGACAGGGCCACACCCTCTGAGGACACGCCCACTCTGGGACTGTCCGGGCAACAGAAATCACCAATAGCGCTGTTAAAATGGTGGTGATAAAACGGCCCAAATCAAAAATCGAAATCACACCAGAAGTATTTATCAAGAAGAAATGGAGCCAACTGATGCTGTGAGGGAAAAAAAACAGTAGAGGCAAACATTTACATTAATTATCCCAAGGTAAGATAACATATATTCAAAATAGGAGATCCTGACAAGTTCATTTACATTTACACAGTCAAGGAACCATTTTAATTGCAAATATCAGCACACATATAAATGGTATATTCTAATGACAACCCTATGACTTAATAATATTTAAAAGTTAAAGAGATCAAAAGTCTTTGGCTATCATAAGTAGAATGTGTATGTAAATTATTATCAAAGAACAAAATAAAAGGTTAAAATGTCATATGAACTCATCTCTAAGTTGATGTGCTGGTACAAATAAAGTCAGCGTGATTCTAAATCATATAGTAGGTTTTTCCCTTACAGTGTTCATAACATTAAATCGCTCGCCCTTAGTGTGCTCATGGGTGTACCAGGCAGTCCATCAAGTGTTGGTTTTTGCCTTGTGTTAGGATTTCCTTTGCTTTTAATGTTTTTCTTTTCCTTTTGATTTTGGAGTTTTAAATATTGCTCCATTCAGTTCTGCTCCACAGTTTATTTGGTATTTATATCTGGAATTTATATTGTTGTTAGCATTTATCTGACATTTCTACATTTTCAGATTTAGCCCTGTTGTTTTCGGGCTGTTATGACAACCAATGCTAGATATCAGTGAGTGACATTGTGCACGTGAACATATAAAGATCAAGACATTTTGATTTCCAGACCACCCGAGATTATGGATTGAACAAATGCTTTTGTGGTAGTGTATGTTGTATGATTTACATTCTCCTTGGCTCTGATTTGTTCGACTTTATTCTGATTTTCACTTATAAAAAAAATAGTCCCAACTACAGAATTAGGGTTGACTTTCTACTAATGTTTCAACTCCTGGTCACACTTTAAATTCTCGTGATGTCTATGCTCAGACATCACAATACTTTGCACTCAGTGGAGCTGTCATCTCTGACTCCCCACGACCTGTAAATTGAATCAAGCAGCTTCAGAAAATGGATGGGTTTAACTTTAGGAAAACAGACATAACCAAAGTACAAATCACCATAAATGAATAAAGAAGATCCTGGCTGAAAACACAGACCCTACTTAAACACAGTTGTTTTTTTTTTAAATAATCTTTATGACAAAAAAGTTGGATGGCGCGGTGGTAGAGCTGCTGCCTCGCAGTAAGGAGACTTGGGTTTGCTTCCCGGGTCCTCCATGCTTGGAGTTTGCATGTTCTCCCCGTGTCTGCGTGGGTTTCCTCCCACAGTCCAAAGACATGCAGGTTAAGTTTATTGGTGATCCTAAATTGTCCCTAGTGTGTGCTTGATGTGTGGGACTGTGGGTGTGTGTGCGCCCTAAGGTGGGCTGGCGCCCTGCCCGGAATTTGTTCCTGCCTTGTGCCCTGTGTTGGCTGGGATTGGTTCCAGAAGATCCCCGTGACCCTGTGTTAGGATATAGCGGGTTGGAAAATGACTGAATGACTGACAAAAAAGTCTTATCTGCCTTATTTATTCTGCCCTACTCCTTACCTATGGATTTCTGCCTCATCACCTCCTTGTCCCAAACTGAGAGATTTCTGACAGGTAGTTTTGATTCATTTTCAAAATAAATCCAGGGCCAGAGGGTTCATGAAGTGACTTGGGACCACCATAGCAGAATAGTCTATATTATAGAGTATATTGTAAGGATCAGACACCATTACAAAGATGTTGATGTCATTGTCATCTAGGACTCTCTTTATGTTATCTTCTGGATAGGAAGTAAAAAGCTGGGATGATACCAGTCCTACATTTTAGCTCCCAGGGCAATCCCTTCTTGTGTACCATCTATACCACAAGTAGTTGCTCAATCATAGTGGGATTAAATTGCTAGTGACTATAACAGAGTAGTGTATTCTTGTAGAATAAAACTCCTGACAAAGCCTCTTTTTGTCTTGTTCATTCTCCTACTGGCATGCCTTAGTCAAATAGACAGGTGCAGCATTCGTAATTTAGGGTTAGGGTAGGGTTAGGGTTAGGGTTGCCAAATGGATTTCTAAGAACAGCTGATACAAAATTGATAAGCACTAGAGCCTGCTTTGGTGGACCCACAATTTTTTTTTTTAAAAAGCTTTTATTTCATCATCATTATCGCTTGAAACCCCTCCTGGGGCATAGGCCACCAACAAAGTTCCCCCATTCATCTTTGTCCTCTATCTTTCTCTCCAGCTAGCTAGCTCCAGTTGTCTGCATCCACCTCCCTACCCCATGTGTTCCTTGGCCTCCCCGTATTTTTGCCTGCCCTGAGGATTCCACTGTAATGCCTGCCAAGTTACGTTGGTTGCTGGTTTGTGGAGTGTATGGTCTATCCGTCCCCAGCTCTTCTTCCATATTTTGCCTTCTGCAGGTAGCTGGTTAGTCCTCTAACGGAGGTCATTGCTGCAAATTGTGTTGGGCCAGTAAATCCGTAGCATCTTCCTTAGGCAGCTGTTTATGAAACCTTGCACTCTCTTGACTATAGCTGACATGATTCTCCAAGTCTGTGCACCGTACAACAGCATGGCTTTAATATTTGTGTTAAACTGTCTAACTTTAGTTTGGACTGAGAGTACCCATGATTGCCCTATGATCTTTAACTGCACAAATACTGTTCTTGCTTTGGCAATTCTTGCTCTATCTGCATCTGTTCCACCTTCTTTGATACTTCCCAGGTAGGTGAATGTTTCCACTTCTTCCAAAGCTTCCCCTTCCAGAATCACTTGTTTCAGGTTGCTTGTATTGATCTTCAGGATTTTGGTCTTCCTTCTGTGTACATGGAGCCCTACTTGTGCGAATGTACTGTAGCTGCTACCTAGCTAGTTTTCTCCTGCATCTGCTGCTATGTGTGCAGTAGTAGCACCAGAACATCAGCGTAATCCAGATCTTCCAGGTGTATCCAGGGTGTCCAGATTATTTGCAATCATCTGTATTTGTTGATAACAAACAGCAATAAATGAATACTAGACAACATGTAGTAAATTGTAGATAATTGGGGCCCAGTTCCCAGTAATGTTATGTCAGATATCACCTTGAAATCATTTACTTTTATTTCTTTAACCCCTTAGACAAAAATCAGTTTCCCCAGCATAGGAATCATCATCGGGTCTCTTTCAGTCCAGCCCAGGTTGTGTGCAGCAGCTAGCATCTTAGCTTCCAGCAGGGGCTAAATGAAATTCACTTCTGTTTTCCATCAGTGGATAATATTTTTATAGCATTTCTTAAGGACAGTGACTGATTTTCTTTTAAACTGTAAGTCGGCCACAGTTATATATTGCTGGTTAATATAACATCAAAATTCTATTTTATTTCCTTATGGCATGCCAGTGATATACAGTATGTGGGGGTAAATGCAATTACCTGATAGAGTTCAAATCCCTTTGGTGACTCCAATGTATAAAACGCTGTAAAATATTAGTGGCCATGAGAATATTGCTTTGCACATTTGTTTTATTACAGTGAGGCAATGGCTTTTCTGTAACTAATTGGGAACAGAAAGGTCATCATTTATATCCAGAGCTCCTATATTCCGAGCTATCCATAGCTCAGCACATCTATCACACTGTCTGATTCACAATACCAATTTAAGACAGACAGACGAAATTAAAATTGAATTAGGGAACAGTTCAAAATGTTGGCGTTTTGGAAAATGACGTCCTGCTGGCGTCTAACCACATTAATGCCATAGTTTTTAATTAACAGTGCCTCTGGTGGATACATTTCCAATTAAAAGAAGATTGAAATACTTTCTTCAGACAATATGCCAACTGATCCAGCGATAAATAAAGAAAAGAAAATGTTAATTGGACTGATTCTTTCATCACATCTGTTTTAGTAAGTAGCTTGGCCTTCTATTAGGTTATCAAGAGTACATGCCGCTGCTTTTGGTGTTTAAAATAGCTTCAGATATTCATTCTGCTTCATGTGAAACCTTCAGCGGTAGGGCAGTGTCTTTTTAATTTACAGTCTCCATTAAGTTTCAAAAGAAAAGACATTTGTTTGCTATTCAATAGCCATCCCTCCAACATATTTCTGTATTTCTAACCACTTTTTCACATCACACATAGCAACCACCCTTATTACATCCCACTTTATCACTTTCCCATACAAAGCTAGACAAATTAATGATGTTTAGCGTTTTTAGAGAAAGTCAGCAAACCAGTCAATGGAAAAAATAATCTCAAAAGTCTTCATTTTACATTAAAGTCATGTCTGATATCCTTGGAAGCAGTCACCCTGTGAATTCACAAATAATTCTGCTGTTGCATCTCCATCCATTTATACATTTTCTCTACCCATTGTTTCACTTCTTAAGATCTAATGCCCCCCTGTCCAGGGCTGCTTCCTGCTTTGAGCCAGATACTTCTATGGTGGACTCCACCAGAACCCTAAACTAGATTTAGTGGGTTCCAGAATGGAACGGTTGGGCAGAATTCTGGATGGAAAGATAGATGGATGAACGCTTTTTCTGAACATGGCTGAAGAAGAGTTGAGTGTATCACAAGGCAGGCAAGTATCCGATCTAGGATACATAGCAAACCACTTGCACACATAATTACGCACTGAATTTTCTGTGTATATATATACACAATATAATAATACAGAAACTTGAAATGTGGGGACAGCATGGTGACACAGTGATTTACTGTTTCTGTGTGAACTATGAACATTCTGCTTGCATTGGCAGCTACTCTGGTTAAGTTGCCACATCTCAGAGCCAGACAGGTTTGGGTGAATGACTGGCTTTTTGAGAAGGACTGTGGCTCCATGGCTACCTGAGTGTTTCTGATAATTGGTGGCCCATTCAAGAACTGATTCTTGTAACTGATAGGGTAGGTTCTGCACTCCATAACCTGTAAATTTGGGTTAAGCAGCATAAAAATGGATGGATCAGTGGAAAAACATTTATTTGTAAAAACATGTATTTGCAAAATGCAAAAATATGAAAGTAATTTTAAAGTAGACAAAATTAAACGAAAACTAGAAACAGAGTATGACATGTTGGAGAAAGGCTTTACACCCAGCGCAGAATTAACCTTCACCAGTTCTTTTTCCATAACTATGTACTCATTCTCCCATTTTCAAAAACCCACTTTTTTAGTTCAGGGTCTGGGATAATTTTTCAGGCAGAATTTTATTCAAGGACAGTATTGACTGCGAACAGATATTTATCATATTATGTAAACACATATACACTCAGAAGTGTTCACTCTGGTATCATTTGGAATGCTGGGTACTAGAGGGTGCATAGTGTACAATACATTACATTTATACTGGGTGAAGTTATGGGTTAGCTTTATATGCTCATATATATATATATATATTTATATATTGTGGACTATGGCTGGCCATTCATCCCGCCAAAAACTCCCAGGCTGCCAGAGGGAGCCCTCCCTGTGACATGGAGATGCCCCAAATTCCAGCAGGGCATCATGGACTATGGAGTTTTCCTGTACAGCCTTGCTGGATAACATCGGGACCACTAGGGGTTGCTGCAGGGAGACCCAGGGACTATTATTTGCCCTACGCCCCGGAAGTATGTCCGAGTCACATGGACAAAAGTAATGACGTGCTTCGGGGGTGAAGAAAAGGACTTTTTATGATAAGGAATCATGGACTGAAGGATGGGAAACACTTCCGGGTCAGGGACTATAAAGGATTGTGGGAAATCCCCAGACATTGAGCTGAGCTAAGTGTAAGGGTGGCAACGCATCTGGGAGTGTGGAGGATTGTTTATTGTAGTGTATTGATTATTATTTATGAGTATTGTGGAGAGGAGGGTGCTTTGTGCACTTTGTATTAATAAAAAGTCAAATTATTGGACTTTTATCTGGTGTCTGGAGTCAAGACTGAGGGTTCAAGAGGACAATAGCGCCCTTTATCTGTCACTATATATATATATATATATATTTTAGGGGCTGTACCAAACTCCAGCTCCCAGTGTGCCCTGCGGGAATCTATGGTGCCACAGCCACTCAGGAGGGCTCTCCTCTAGTGCCCCAGAGGCGGTAGTGCCTCACCGATGCTCTCTCCACGGTCCTTCCATTTTGATGGTGTCCTGGACAGGTAATAGCTGTGGCCACCTGTCACTATATATATATATATATATAAATATATATATATATTCTAGGGGGTTTGCCCCTTGCTCGCTTCGCTCGCCAACTCCCCTGGCCTTTGCTATGCGCCAGCCACTTTGCATATCTGCCACTGCTTACTGCTGCAATGCCGGTGCTTTGAACATTTAAAAGCCTGTACAGCAGTTGTCCTTTTTTCTCACTGCCTTGTCTCGCGGTATTCTACTTTGTCATCTACTCTTTGTCTTCTATTTCCGGCCCCAGGTGTGGTTAAATCTCTTGGCATAAAGTCTCATCTCACGGAACATAAAATTATCTCTCTGAAAATGTCTTATCTCATCCCAGGCTTAAAAGTCTCATCTCGTCCCAGGATTTTTATATACAATAGAGAGATTTGTTAAAAAAGCTATTCAAACTGGGCAAGTCTCTTCAAATATAAGTTTTATTACTCATATGAGCACTGAACCTTTCCTTTTATTTTTCAGTTTATAATTTTAAAACTGGACAAACTTGTTAGGAAGGCAGGCTCGATTGTAGGAATAAAGCTGGACAGTTTAACATCTGTGGCAGAGCGACGGGCGCTAAGCAAACTCCTGTCAATCATGGAGAATTCACTACATCCACTGAACAGTGTCATCTCCAGACAGAGGAGCAGCTTCAGTGACAGACTGAGGAGATCGTTCCTGCCCCACACTATGCGACTCTTCACTTCAACCCAGGGGGGGTAAACGCTAACATAATTCAAAGTTATTGTCTGTTTCTACGTGCATTTTTATTATTCTTTAATTTAATATTGTTTTTTACCAGTATGCTGCTGCTGGATTATGTGAATTTCCCCTTGGGATTAATAAAGTATCTATCTATCTATCTATCTATCTATCTATCTATCTATCTATCTATCTATCTATCTATCATTGTTCCTTTCATATCTATCTATCTATCTATCTATCTATCTATCTATAAGAATCTGAAAATCTAACAACATCACATTAAAGTTTGATAAATTCTGAAAAGAATGATACCAAACATATAAATGTAGGTTTTAAAATAAGCCCAATTTAAAGCGTGACAAAAATGTGACATAAAAAGTCACATAAAATCATTGCACTTTTAGGCTTAGGATTTTATATATATAGAGTAGATGTATATATATATATATATATGTATATATTTATATATATTGCACATATATATGTGTGTATGTATAAAATTATAAGTTGTTTGATTATCTGTTTGTTTGTCAGTCATGCAAAAACAGTTAAAATGATTTTTCTGAAGTTTTGCATGTGTGTTGGTGCAACATAATATGTAGTCTATATAGTGAATAAGGGAGAGATGTTTTAACAGAAGGGGCAACCCAAAAATCAATGCCAGCTTCTGAACTACAATTCCTGTAAGGCAGCAAGAGTGTGTTGTGGATGATGGGAAGATATTGCTATCAACACACTCAAAGTTTTGTAATAGCCAAAGCAGTATTTTATCCAAGACTGCAGGTACAATGTTTTTTCTTAACTCATTTTGTCAAGTTTAATTGTCTTGCTGGCTTACAGCTTTTGTCTAGGAATACATTGTTTTGTCTTATCATGGGTTGTGTTTAGCCATGTTGTATTTGCAAAAGACAGCAATGAATCTCCTTCTGGAGTAATTTTCATTTCTTTCACACTCCCAAAAAACCTTTAAAAACTCAAAAACACCCTTTTAATGAGTTTTGTGGTTGCAAAATAGAAGTTTAATTTATGCAAAAAGGTAACTCAGCTGTTTCACTCACCACTACTCATTATTTTGTGTTTTTTATATAATAAGCAGGTTTAGATAGAACTGTATTTGTCCCTAATGGATGGCTCTTATACATAAATAATATAGCAAGATTCTCTCCTTGTTCAGAAGCTTGCTCATGTTGGTCAAATGTGCAGAAAGGAATTCATTGTACTGTGTACACATAACAATAATTCTGAAATGAACTAATAACATTACAGATTATGTAAAAGCAAAAATTATAAGCCTCATCGAATAAAATGCAATTCTTAGGGCATTCCAAGTGGCTGTTCAGAATATGGTAGAACAAGAATGACTGGGTATGTAGTAACTTTAACTGTTTCTTCATAGTAGACATTTATTTCAAGTCCATTTTATGATGAGGCAGTTATATTTTTAGGCTTTGTTGTCAATAGAGAGTTCATGATTTGTAGCAATTTTAAATCAACCCTAAATTAATTAAATTTGAATTATTTTTATAACATTATTGAAATCTGCTGTTGGTGCTGTCCCCTCTAATAATACAGGGACTGGAAGTGATGTTCATGGACACCAATATTCCCTTACTGAAGATGCTTTTCATCGTCCACGGATTCAATTATTTAAAAAGTTATCCTGTTTATTAATATGGAATTAAGGATTTATTTATGAAACACATTAAACCGGGAAATACTAAGAAGTAGCATTCTTGCTTTCAACCCAGCAAGATGTTACTGTAATTATGGAATCCAATCATACACAAAAAGAACTAATTCTTGACTCATGAGAGCAGAGAAATTGATAGTTATCCGGGTTACAGCGTGGATGACAGATGGGGCGCTAGCATTTCAGTCAGCAATGACAGAAAAGGTCAACTTTTAGAAAACACACATAAATATTTGCTTTCTTACCTTAATCCATTATGCCATTATACCCTGGCTAATGTATATATAAAAGAAAAAGTATGTGTGTGTGTATGAATACATTTATATACAGGGTGTCAAAATTATGTTAACATTTGAATGGCGAAAACAATTTATGCACAAAACATACTTCATATGTACAAGATGATTTAACAGGAATGTCTCAACCTGTTCGCCATCATGTTCAACAAGTGTACCATATGTGGCACATAGATTGTTCACAAAAAATGCTTAAGTATATACATAGCAGCACCATTAGTGTTAACATAATCTTGGCTCACCCTGTATACATACATATATATATATATATACTGTATATATATATATATATATATATATATATATATATATATATATATATATATATATATATATATATATATATATAGTGAAAGATGCTATATAGCGCCCGACCCGGCACAGACTATGCAGAGGCACGTGTACAAAACACACAGGCTTTTTATTTTTTCTTCACCCGTGGGCGCACGCCTTCCCCGTGACCCACAGGCAATACACAGTCCCAAAAGCACTTTAGTCCCACACAACAACTCTTCACCTTGTACCACCACCACTCCTCTCAGGCAACCTTGTCCTCTTCCTCCCGATTCTGGCCCCTTAGTGGTGGAGGCTGGCCCCTTTTTTTTACCCCACCCGGAAGTGTTCTAGGTGCTTGACCACCTGGTCCCAATTGCACCTCCGGGTGGGGCTGAAGATTCGTCCAGCTGGGTTCTTGAGTCTTGGCAGCGCCCCCTAGCGGCCACCCCATCTCCCAACCAGGCTGTGGAGGATTCCATGTCCCATGGAGCCACGCGGGAGAGTGGGAAATGAACATTGGCCAGGGAGGCTGCCACCTAGCGTCCCGGGGGAGGTATTGAGCTGTCCATGGTGGTTCCCCCAGAACATAAGCAGCAGGGGCGTCCTGGCCGGGCATGGGACCCGGCTGTCCATCACAATATATACAGTGTATATATATATATATATATACATAGATAGATAGATACATAGATACATATACACTCTTAAGCAAGTGTGCTGTTATATATAGATATATATATGAAAGTAGAATGTGTATAAAAATTATTCACCCTCTTTGGAAGTTTTGACATTTTATTGTTCAATTACATTAGGCTATATCACAGTGAATTTAATTTGACTTTTCTGACACTGATCCACAGAAAATGACTCAGTTGTGAAAAGTGGTCTCTGCAAAGTAGTCTTATTAATTAAATACAGTATAAAATACAAAATAACTGATTGCATAAGTATTCCCCCCTTTAATATGACACACCCCAGTCATCACTGGTGTAGCCAATTGGTTTTAGAAGTCACAAAATTAGTTAAATGTCTCGGTTTTCAGTTGACAGTAGATGACTGAGAAACACAAATCAGCAAATGCAGACAAGAAAATATCCAAGTCACTTAAAAGCCGTAGGAGTCCAGTTAAGTCCATCATTTAGAAAAGGAAAGAGATGGCAAATCTGCAAATCATCCTAGAACAGGCTATCCACAATAACTGAGTGAACGTGCAGGAAGATGAGTAGTGAGGGACGCCATCAAGAGACCTGAGAGAACGCTGAAGGATTTGCAGGCTACACTGGTTAAGACTGGAGCGATTATGCATACAACAACTGCTATTTATTGTACCCACTAGGGGGCACCTCAAAGACCAAAACTCTTGACACAACTACAATACACAGTTCTGCGTTCAAATAAGCTATTTGATTATTTTACAAAATACTTTTTTATAGGCTTCTCACGTGAACAATTCTCCTCCTCCTTCTTTATGAATTTCCTTCTTTTATTCTCTTTCTCCACTCCTTCCAGGTGAGGTTTGCTGACTCCACTCTCTATTTTGATTCAACTGGTGAAGGCTCAGCAAATCCTTTTCAACTTGGACCAGGGAGTACTTACGGCGCAACAACATTGTCACCTAGAACACCATGGACAGGGTAGTGTCCTTCAGACAGCACCCAACTACAACAACAGGGCCTGTACCCTGTGGTTGTACAAATGAGAGCTCCACCATGGGATTCTACCACCTATTGTACTGGGGAACAAATGTCTCTGGAAAGACATCTCCCACTGTCCTTTCATTATAAAAGTCTCCTAGCCAGGTAACGAACCACCATCCATCCCAGCCAGGATGCCAGCCTGACCTTGCCTTCTATGGCAGAAACAGATATACTGTACTAGTCAGTTTTTCCAAGTTTTATTGATAATAAAGCAGTTCAAGACCAATGAATAATCTGAAATGGTACAAAAGTAAGCGATAAACTGCCAGAGATTACAAAAAAAGTGCATGTTACTAAAACTGAAAAATAATGTAATTTGCAGAGTAATATGAAAAGGCCTCTGTGAATAAGTTAAGGGTTAACAAGCGACAGCTTTTCTGCAGCAATTCAAGTTAATTAATTCTTGAAATTTGATGATGCAACAATTCCTACAGGTGTCCCAACTTTTGCTGATTACTTACTGTCTGTATAAAAGCAGCGTTTGGTAAAACTGTGTTGCTAACACTCTGAAGCTTTATTTGGAAAATATTGCACTGTATATTGCTTTCAAATTGGCAAGAAAAGGGCAGTTAACAAAGGACGACAGGCAGCCATAATAACCCTTAAATATGTAGTTCTTTCCTTTACAGAGTTTACAAAGAAAGTCAAAGTGTTTCCTACACCATCAAAGGGAACTTGCAAACTTGAGGGAACTCAGACAGGAACAGGCCAACCCAAAGTCAAAACAGAGGGTTCTAAGACTTGACAGCTTACATGATAGGGTATAAAGAAACACCAAGGTACAGTACATGAAGGAAAATCCTTGCAGATACTATACGTGGGCATGACTTTCTTCATACATCCCAGTGATGTGCGGGTTAGACTAATTGGAAACATTCTTGTTGATTTAAAATGGAGGTGTGAGTTAGAAAATTAATTGATGGATGATAGGTGGATGGTTGACTGTCACATACATATATTTTTATATATAGTACGAGCATAGATATAACACTGATATTAACGGAAACCTAAATTTCTTCTAAAGGTTTACAATGTCAAACTACAGTCAAATATAACAAACCGTTTTGGGATTTAATTCAGAAGATTTATATTCCTTATTATTGAAGTTACCTTCACACACAATTATTATCGACAAGCTCAGGTTTTTCTTTAAAGAACATTGATGTGCATGTATCTCAGCCACTAAATGGGTCCATTTGATTATTTGATTCTTTCCTCTTTCTGTTATCTCAGGACCTACAAGGAGTCACACTATCTTGTATGTTTTCCTCAACCCCCTTTGGCGTTTGACCAGATCTAGATTTCTCCCAGATACTTTATTTAATGACTGCCATCCAAGACACACTAATTGCTCTTATTAACCACATGTCTTAAGCAAGGGTGAATTTCATAAATCTATTTTCTGAACAGTTTTTTTTTTACTCCCAAAAAAACAGAAAGCCAACAATTAATACAATGAAAAAAAAAAGATAGTTTTGTCAATATGCTTTTTGAATTTCAGTATAATTAGAAGAAATTTTTTTCAAAATGTATCCCATATTATACACATATACTCTGCTATTTTCACAGTGTCTGTTTTTCTGAAGCTAACATGTTAAATTATACTGCAAGATAGAGTGACAAGTACAATCTGACCCACTTACTTTAAAACCCACATACAGTGTATACACTTTCATCAACAATCAAAGTATAAATAATGTCACATTTATTATTCAGGCATGTTTGTTGAGTTTCATAAAAAATATTTAACCAAATAAAAACATTCTACTCACAATAGACATTTGGTATTATAAATTGATTAATACTGATGTCAGTATTAAGTGATATATACAGGGTTGCAGGTCTAAAATATAATAAAATCCTCACCTGGCACAGTTCATTACATTGATTTAAGATAATTAAAGAGAGCATTTAAACCCCCATTTAAAACCTCGAGCAAAGGCTTGAGTAGGGGATTGTGAATAATATGAAGCCCTTTGTCCAAAGGATGACAAGCAAGTCTCTTCAACCTTCTTAGCAGATAAAGTTCAGTAGGCACATTCTGAATGTCATTAAAATCGACATTGAGGAGTTCCAGGCAGGTGAGGGAACATAGAGCTTTAGGCAAAGTGTGAATGGCATTGTCCTCGACAATTAAAATTTTGAGGTTAACCAGCTGCTCAATCTTATCAGCAATGTTTTCCAGACGGTTGCCGGCAAGGTGCAAGAAGACGAGACTTTTCATGCTATAAATGCAGGTGGGAATGTGAACTATTTGATTATGACTGAGGTTGAGCTTCTTGAGGCAGACCATGTCAGAAAAGCTATTTGGAAGAGTGGAGATGCGATTGTTGGCCAGGCTGAGGACCTCTAGGTTTTCACAGGCACTCAGTTCTTCAGGTACATCTGTCAAGAGGTTCTTATAAGCAAACAGCACCCTGAGATTCTTCAGCAAGCCAATCTCTACAGGCAGGATGGTCAGCTGGTTTCCCCCCAGGTTCAAGATCACGAGATTTTCAAGTTCCTTGACCGAGGGTGAGATTGTGGTGAGAGAGTTTAGCGAAAGGTTAAGCTTTTCAAGTTCTGTCAGCAGCCACAAGGGTTCAGGAAGTTCTGCCATTCCTTTCATGGTGAAGCATAAAGTATTGTATCCAAAATGGGTTATCGTCTGTTTCCTTATCCTATCTGCGGATATTAGCCCATCATCTCTGGGAGCTGGTTTCCCCGTTTTTTTCACCTGCCTCTTCAGCTCCTCCTTAGAAAAATCTTTAGAATGATTAGATCCCATGACTTGAAATTAACGTCTCTTTCTTTAACAGATCAGCCTTTCATTGAGCTAAGTGAAGGAACACAGAGTGATCTGATTGCTTCTTATTTTCTGGAGCTTAAAGCAGCAGAAAACGAATGGTTTTCTTGTTCACATCCCAATGTTTTCGAAGCGTCCTCTCACGCTGCCTGTCATCTGCTACACTGAAAAGAAAGGTAGAGTGAACTGAAATGCTGTTGCTGCCGACCAGACCTGGTTGACTTCTTGGTGAACTTCCCAGAACAGCTGCTGCTGTCAGTTCAATGCTTTATCTGTGCAATAACTAACCTTGCCGATATTAAGGTCAGAAGGATAACATTTTTGTCAAGTCATAATCTATGAAGCCATGAGTGTGGTATAGACTCATTCTTAACACAAATCATTTAACATCTGTCACACTGGACAGATTGTCTTTCCATAAGCTGGGAATGCTGAAGCTGTTAGCAAGTCATTATTAAAGGAGGCAGTAAGACTCCACTCTAGAATTTGAAATTACAATTGGTTATATTAAAGCTGGTTAATGCCAGTAATTTATAAACCTGTATAAAGTGAAAAGGGCAGAGTCATGATGGACTTGAAAAATGGATGCATAGTCATGAGGGAGAAAACTGATTCAAATGGATAAGAGAAATCCTATACCATCTATAAATAGCTCTTTGAAGCATATATCTCTTCTTAAGTGTTATTATATTGCTAATGAGACTTGGATGATAAGTAACTATCAAGATAACTGTCACCTTGTAACCTCATGGATATGAAATGCTTCTTCTTTAAAGTGACTTACACAATGTGAGTGGTATATGAACTCCTCTGACCACGTCATAAGAATTTTATTAATTAATTAATTCATTCATTCATTCCCTTTGCTTGCTTTGAACAGTCCAGTGTCACAAGACTATGTCTGCAACCAATGCATTGAAAGATACACTTTTTAAATATTTAAATAAAAGTAATTATTTTAGTATGTTTAAATTATTTAAAATGCATATAACCACATCTGTTGTGATTGGGATGTTGTTGAGAATTCACATTAGAGGAATGGCTGCCTACTAAATTTATGCTGGAAAGAAAAGAAGCATCATGGCACATGCACACACCAACATTCATACATTCATATGCCAACCCACAAATTTTATTATAAGGCTGTGGGATGCATGAGCCTACCTGACCAGCTTTGGATGCAAAGCAAGGGGTATGATACAGTGCATCCGGAAAGTATTCACAGCGTATCACTTTTTCCACATTTTGTTATGTTACAGCCTTATTCCAAAATGGATTGAATTCATTTTTTTTTTGACAAAGTATTGAGCAAAGGCTGTAAATACTTATGTACATGTGATTTCTCAATTTTTTTATTTTTAATAAATTTGCAAAAACCTCAAGTAAACTTTTTTCATGTTGTCATTATGAGGTGTTGTGGGTAGAATCCTGAGGAAAAAAATTAATTTAATCCATTTTGGAATAAAGCTATAACATAACAAAATGTGGAAAAAGTGATGCGCTGTGAATACTTTCCGGACGCACTGTATGTATGATATAATATTCTGTTGTAAATCACACTGACACGCACAGCAGTACTCATTTAGTCATTTCTCAAACCCACTTATTCCAGTACTGGGTTGTGAAGGGCAGGTGTTTAAAAATATCTGATGGATAACAGATCTGATTAAGCCACTGTAAGAAAATAATTTTAAAAAGAAATAAACTATTTTCTGAAAAATGTTTTACAGTTAGGAGCTGGTGGAATCAGGAACAATGATCTATTCTGTTAACATTGGGTGAGCAGTAGGAACAAACTCTGAATGAGATAATAGTTCATTGTACTCTGTTTTACAGGCCCACTTTTAATTAGAATAAAAACTTTGTGAGACTTAAGGACTGTCTTTCTGATACGGATGTGAGCACCACAAGGAACAGTCCTGTCACCTCTTCACTCTTCCACCTTAGAGTATAAATATAACACCAGGTCATGTCACTTGCAGAAATTCTGATTCTGCACTTGTAGGGTGTATTGATAAAGGGGATGAGACAGACTATAGGAGTCAGGGGGAGAACTTTGTTTCTTGGTGCAGAGAGAATTGTCTGCAACTTGATATCAGCAAAACCAAGGAACTGGTTATTGACTTGCACTGCAACAAATACAGCCTCTATGTCTGGTCACTATTCAAGAAGTAGTTGTTAGAGTTGTCCACTACTACAAGCACTTAGGGGTCCACATTAATGACAGGTTGGTCTGGTCTCAAAACACAGAGGAACTATTTAAAGAAAGGGCAGAGTAGACTCTCTTTTCTCAAGACAGGGTGTTCCTTTAATGTAGGAAGTGACATCCTTCACATCTTCTATAACTCTATGATGGCCAGTGTGATTTTCTACACTGTGGTGGACTGGGCTGGTAACATCACTTCATGAGAGGCCCATAGAATCAGGAAGCCAATTGAAAGGGCAAGCTCAGTTATAGAATGCACTCTTGATTCCCGGGAGGTTGTAGAGAAGGAGAGAAATGAAACAAAACTGAGTGCCATTACAAACAATGCCGCACATCCACTCTCTGACACACTGGGTACTTTCAGCCAATGAATTTCTCAGCAAGCAATGCTACTGGGGGTCCTTTATACCAACACTGTGACTACGACAGCCAAGTCAGAACTTTTCTTTCTTTTTCATTCTCTTGCATTATAGTCATTCTGGTGTGTGTTCAGACCAAAGTGTATGTATGTGTGTGAATGTGTGTATGTATGTGTCTGTTCATTTATTTTTTTACTTATCTACCTATTTATGTATATATTTATTTAAAGAGCTTCTGTAAAAAGCCTAATTTCCCCCTGGGATCGATCGATCTATCTATCTATCTATCTATCTAATTACAAATTTTGCAACAAAATTCAAAACTCACTAAATGACATGCAGGTTATGTTAGCTGTCAGTTTTAAACTGGCCCCGTGTGAATGTGTGAGTGATTTAAGTATTCAACATTATTATATGTATATTAAATAACATAAAATAACTAAAAATTTAAACAAAAGAAAGAAAGATTACAACAATATGACAGTTTTGACATTTTTGTTCTATGCAGTGTTTAGCTTGCCTTAAAAATACAAAGATGGTGACTTTGTACAAGATGAAAATACAGTATGGTATATGTAATAATGTTGACATTGGTCTAAAGTCTTGGTTATTTATTTATTTATTCATTTTATGTTTTGCTCCACAGATAACTATTGATAACGTTGACGCTAAAGGAGCTATTAGGATCAATTGGTCAGTCACCATTTTATATTTGCCATTACGAACATGCACCATCACAAGGTGCTTTACGAAACAATGAAGATTATTGATGCCTTTTGAGAATGTGACTTCACTATAGTTGCTCATCCATTCAGCCTATATTTTCATTTTTTCCTGGTCAAGGTTGTGTCAAGGCCAAAGTCAATCCAGACTATAAATAGTGCATGGCAGGTAAAGCACTAAACAGGCTGCTAATTTATGATATTCACTTAGGCAACTTGCCAAGGCCCTTGATCCTAAACTGGATCCAAGACAGATAGATAGACAGATAGACAGGGTCATTATTGTCATATTACAGACACATATAATTAGAGTAGTGTTGATCGGCAAAATTTGTCAAAGCATTTTTCACAAATACATTTCCTGAAAATTTGCCTTGTGGTCAACTTAAACTAACCTTTTAAATTAACTGGATAATAAATTGGACTAGACTGCCAATACTGATGCTCTGTGCAAGAGAGGACAGAGTTGACTATACTTCCTTAGAAGACTGGTGTCTTTCAACATCTGCAATAAGATGCTGCAAATGTTCTATCAGACAGTTGTAGTGAGCGCCATCTTCTACACAGTGGTGTGCTGGGGAGGCAGCATAAAGAAGAGGGATGCCTCATGCCTGGACAAACTGGTGAGGAAGGCAGGCTCTATTGTAGGCACGTAGCTGGACAGTTTGACATCCGTGGCAGAGCGACGGGTGATGAGCAGGCTCCTGTCAATAATGGAAAATCCACAGCATCCACTGAACAGGATCAACTCCAGGCAGAGGAGCAGCTTCAGTGAGAGACTGCTGTTACTGTCCTGCTCCACTGACAGACTGAGGAGATCGTTCCTCCCCCAGACTATGCGACTCTTCAACTCCACCCGGGGGGGTAAACGTTAACATTATACAAAGTTATTGTCTGTTTTACCTGCATTTTTATCACTCTTAAATTTAATATTGTTTTTTATCAGTATGCTGCTGCTGGAGTATGTGAATTTCCCCTTGGGATTAACAAAGTATCTATCTATCTATCTATCTATCTATCTATCTATCTATCTAATATTGTTCCTTTCATATCTATCTATCTATCTATCTATCTATCTATCTATCTAATATTGTTCCTTTCATATCTATCTATCTATCTATCTATCTATCTATCTAATATTGTTCCTCTCATATCTATCTATCTATCTATCTATCTATCTATCTCTATCTATCTAATATTGTTCCTTTCATATCTATCTATCTATCTATCTATCTAATATTGTTCCTTTCATATCTATCTATCTATCTATCTATCTAATATTGTTCCTTTCATATCTATCTATCTATCTATCTATCTATCTATCTATCTATCTATCTATCTATCTATCTAATATTGTTCCTTTCATATCTATCTATCTATCTATCTATCTATCTAATATTGTTCCTTTCATATCTATCTATCTATCTATCTATCTATCTATCTATCTATCTATCTATCTATCTATCTATCTATCTATCTATCTATCTATCTATCTAATATTGTTCCTTTCATATCTATCTATCTATCTAATATTGTTCCTTTCATATCTATCTATCTATCTATCTATCTTTTTCCCTACCCATGATGTTTTGCAAGGCCAGCATGATATCACAGAGCTGTAGTATCCGATGTTGGATGGGATAGCCCCCCAAGTATATAACACTGATCCTAGTAGTGGGCTAAAAATCAGCAGAAAATGGAAGAAGGAAACTGGAAATATGTCAGTGTATTTGTGTTTTAAAGGTAATGTTGTTTTATATTATATCTAATACATGAGCCTAACTCTTTAATGGTATTACCCAGAGTGTTGTGCCATTAATGCAAGCAAGAAGAATTGAAGAATATACCTGTATATGCTTTACTGTTTTTATTATTTTTTAGCAGTGGCAGGGAATGAGCAAAAGCGTCAATGGAAAACAAATCCTGAGTGGTGTATCTGCTACCTGCTATTGAATCTGTGGGGCGTAAGCCTTTGTAAGCTCATTCTTCCTGTCTGCAAAAATGTTTTACAGTTCTGATATTTAATTCTATCCATTTTATTATTTTTTTTGCAGGTGGTGCAGTGGTAGCACTACTGCCTCACAGCTTCTGTGAATTTTTTTCTTTAGGATCACATATCGGCTCATCATGAGCTTCATAATCAAATTGTCTCCACACTCTCCTTCTATGTGTGGTTTGTGCAGTTGGAGTGTGTATTTCGTTCTCGTCTATTTCCAGTTCTGTAGCTAACTCTTTAGCTGCATCTTGGGCCGATTCGAAACCTGTTTCTGTGTAGGATTTCAAGAAGTCGCAATTCAAAGCGATGTCAAGCTGCATATCTTTACTTTGCAATATTTTGCTCACAATATTAATTTGCGCCAAGAAATCATACCAGATTACTAATGACACCAAAAAAGGGTAACGTTTAATTTGGTTTGCCAAAGCAGCAGCCTCCGTTCTTGCCTCTCAGAGACCTCAATCAATGTACCATAAATCAATACTACTTGAAAGCGCAAAGCTGTAACAGAGTCGTGCCGTTTTGTGGAATGGTTTTACCCTCTTAGCTTCCACTATTTATAGTATGATCGATCTGTTGCACAGACGCCCTGGAAGATGAGGAGCATGACCTGCCCTCCCACTGGGGCCCCGTCCACTATCCCAGGCCCCACCGTCACAGTCAATGCTGCCTGTCATGACTATTTCCTCTGCTAGCGCGTAACCATACTGATAATTATACCACCAGAGAAAATTTGTACTTCTGAAATATGGACCTGTAAGTTGTATTTGGTTACGTTAAAAAAAAAATGTCCAGGTGGGGCCCTTTGGCAGTGGGGGCCCTAGGCGGTCGCCTACTTTGCCTATGCCTAAGAACGGCCCTGTCAGCAGCAATTGTACTTTTTACACCAACAAGAGAAATTAAATATTTCCCAGACAATCCTAGTACAATTTTACAAAGCAATAATTAAAGTGTTATCACATCCTCCATTGTTGTCTTGTTTGGTTTAGCAACAGTCCACTCCAGACATAAATTACAACATGTTGTTAGGTTTGCAGAGAAAATAATTGGCTGTGTTCTGCCTTCTTTTGCAGTTCTGTACTGTATGCATGCTGTTGTCACTAACCATGTCAACAGGATCACCATGAGCTCATCTAACCCAAGTCATCACTTGCTCCAACAATTCCCCTCTGGTAAATGCTTTAGGTCAATTAAAACTAAAACTAATAGACACATACTGTAAGTAATCTCTTTCCCAGAGTCATAGCCCTCGCAAGCCAGTTATTGATCTATCTTCCTTGGTTACTAATGTGTTCTCCCATATACTGTATGAAAGTGTGTGTAGGTACAGTATATGTGCATGTATGTGTGTACACGCTATATACTTATGCCTTCACGTGCACATCTCCTTTATAACTGCACTGTTCTGCAATGGCTTATAATGTATTGTCACACACATGTGCTTAGGAGGCAGCCAGCAAGCCCTAAGGTGAGTGATATACCACGAGATGAAGGGTTGATTTCGAGTACTAACATCTCTCTCTTCCATCAGACCCAAAGAAGACAAATAAGACTTTTTACTTACACCCACCATTTCTGCATTTTCAAAATGGCCATTTCACATCAGTCCCTCTTCGGGCTCCTAATGATGACATCACTTCCGGTCCCAGCACGATGATGATGTCACTTCCGGTGCACAGCAGTGACGTCATTTCCTGCCACATCACATCCTGTAGCCATGTTTTTGTATAAATACCACCCTTGCAGTACTGTACGATGTCAGATGTTTTGGTTATTCTCCAACTTTGATTGATTCTTTAAGCAAAGTCCGGCGGACATTATATGGGGCTATCACCCCAACTCTTTGACGTTTTTGTGTCAAATTATTTCTTATTACAGTATATTATTTATATGTGATGTTGTGCTATGTTATAAGCAGTTCCAAAGCTACTAAGTTAAATTATTGTACTGGCAAATAAAGCGATTCTGATTCTCATTGATCAAGAAATAATAAATAAGAAAACTTTGGTATCATGGTGGCACAGCAAAATCAGTAGACTCAAAATAAAATTTCTGAAGCCAATTGGTGACGTAAAATAGATATGATTAATACTTAGGAACAGAAAATACAGGTATATGTTAAGCAAAAAATATGAAATGCGTTTCTATTAGTCAACTGCTTTAATAATAAAATTGCATTGCTGGTGTGAAGACTTTTTGTCGTGTTACATTTAACAATCTCTTGAACTTATTTTGAGTTTCAGTGATCCTCAGTTTTGGAAACTGTTTTTGTTTTTGCCAGCAAGCAGTTTAAGTATAGCATGTAACTTATCTGTGTCCATCAAAGGATCTTGTTGCCATGTATTATGTTATCATTAAGCAGCGGAAAGAAACTTAGAAAAGGATCCTGCCATTCCCATGTGTATTTTTATCTGCTTAGCCTGTTGTTTGTTCAGGCAGAGAAGCTAAAGCCATCATGTGCCTCCGCAGATTGGGAGTGTGAATGTTTGTGTCAGATTGCTTTGTGAAGTCAGCTTACATTGGGTCATATTCTTGTCTCGGTTTCATCTTTTGGATTAGATAGTTAGTGATTTCTGACATCTGCAGGAAGAATAATGGAATCTAAGGCTTTATTTACAAAACTTATTGTCATCCTAATTGGATAGAGGTTTGATTTAATTGTATTTAGCACACATAGGTGCAATGACATGGACTGGCAGTATGGGGACACTTTACATCATTGGACTTTAATTTAGTGTAGCCAGATAGGGTTTTGTGTTGTGACATCCTAACTTATGCAGGTCATAATTTGATAACAACACCTATCAAACTCACATTTGAAGTAGAGACATGGCACGCAGTTACATGAATTTTGATAAACCCGTGATTCACAGAAACCTGGTTTCTAAATAACCATGTAAACTCTTATTCTGGTTAAAGAAACTAAGTTATTGGTTTCTGAGAAACCAAGCTAGCACATGCAGATTTGTCCATGAGTAGCCCAGTTATTTGACCAGGTTGCATTCTTTTCACCTGCTTAGCTTCACACACTCTTTCAGTCGCTCCAAGCATCCACAGAATAAATTTCTTGAGGTAAATGGTTGGGTGATTATTATTCCTTCTCCTGGCTGAAATATTTCAGAAATTGCTGAATTCATGTTCATGAGCTGAATGTGCACAAAAGTTCTGGGGTAACACGTTAAAAGTAATGTGCGTTACATAGACTGATTACTTTTTAAAGTAACAAGTAATGCAGTACTTATTTTACTGAAGTAAAAATATCTGTATTCTTATTATCGATCAGCACTAGGTGTAAACTAAGAGACAAATGTATTACTCCTTTATCATTCTCAGAAACACAGTCAAGCAGAAAAGAGTGTGCTACTTACAATTTGGCAACAGAAACCTATAAATAAGTTGTCCGTTTAGTTTGAATCCAGCTATTTGCTATAAATATGTTGAAAGTTTGTGATTGGGTGATGAAGTGACCAGTGTTCATACTGTGGATAATCGGTAGCTCTGAGGATATAAAAAGGGGATGGATGTTATTTGTTTCACCAAACATGAAGAAATAAATGTATTTGGTTTGCTGACAAAACCGCGGCGGACAAAATCGCGCAGACAAACTCGCTAACTGGTTTTCAACAAATGCGCGCCGACAAAATTGCCAGAGAGGCCAAGAGAGTGGGACGCGTACGTGTGCCGTGCTGATGGCATGCCGTGAACAAATAACTCAGTCGAGGGTTAGCATAACGCGTCATATACAAAGCGGAATTATCAGCAGTCAGGCAGCCAGCAAGTCTAAATACGCTCAACTATCAAGACGTCTTGCTGCAATTCTTCCTACATATGCAGGGTGTGATCTTAAGGACTATCTGCGTGCCGTGTCTAATAATATTGACTTCTAAAATAAACATTATTATATATGCTTTAAACTAGTAATTCATATTTAATGAAACTTTCGCGATTTTGTCGGCGCAATTTTGACGCCGCGTTTTAATGGCCGCTATTTTGTCGGCACCCATATGTCTATCGCGCAAATGTCGGGTCACTAATGTATTTATAAAACACAAAAAAATTATCAGAGGCTTAATGCTTGTTTTTAGATTCACAGTTGACAATGATGACGTTTAACTCTTTTTTTTGGATGGTTTAATGATGCTGGAGAGTTTTCCTAAAGGAGAACTCCAGAAGTGTACTTGTGCATGTAAATGGAGGTATTTAAGAAGCCAGGTTTCTGCCTTAACCGAGTTACTCACCATATCTTGGTGTACGTGTAAGTATACTAAATGAGGTAAAGATCTGCATTACACAGATAAATATGTATCTGTAACTTATATGACCACCGAGGGGCACATGGCTAAAGAAAATGTCACATTATTATTGTCCCAGGTCCTCTAATTCATTCGTTATTATTATTTTATCCTCTATTAGATAAAAGCTCAGTGGCTTCTTATAGGGTCTGAAGCTTTCCCAAGGTGGCCTTGGGAAGAGATTTTACATGGCAGCAATGGAAAATAGTCCCCCTCTGTCCTCTTTTTCTTGGTCATTGTCTTATATACTGCCAATGATGGGGTATGACATGACAACTTTTTCATACTCTGATTTCTGTCTCTAGGGTTGCATTACACAGTAGCCTTCAGCTCAGTAGGAAAAATAAATATTGGCGCCCTGTCCAATGGGATGATTTATTGAGCAGTGAAAATTATGAGGACCAAATCATCAGTTAAGAAATGCTACACCAGCTAATTACAAGCATTTGACCAGAAAAATTGTGCAGGAAAGGACTATATAAGAAACATCACCTGGATGCACTGGGATGCATCATCAGTAATGTATCCTGAGGTCATCTGGCATTTTGGGTCTCGCAACATCATACACCCTCTCTCAGGCGACCCAGCTGGAGTTGATCAATCCCCTACTTGCATCCCAGTAGCAATCCACGGATCAGCCCTCTTTATCCAAAGCCACCTCGAGGCTTTCTCTGTGGCTTCACTTGCGGATTTAATGGCCCTCTTTTTGGCCACTCCTGTTATGCCCAGCCGTGTGAGGACTCTGCAGAGTAAGCATCCTGCAAATCCTCTGCAGCCAGTTTCTATGGGCTCATAGAATACCCTCCAGCCTCTGTCCCTGCACTCCTCCACCAGGTCTTGGTGCTTGGTGTTTTTCCTCTCACTAGCTTCCTCACGCTCTTCCCAGGGCACTGTCAGTTCCAGCATGATCAGCTGTTTTGAGGCCTCAGAGGTAATGATCATGTCTGGCCGGAATGATGTTGTTACAATTTGCTGCGGGAACTTTAGCTCCTTTCCCAAGTTATCCTGCAGCTGCCAGTAAGAACTGAGGCTGTGTGGAAGAGGACTGTTATTACTGCCTTTGCCTGGGATTGCTCTCTCACTTTAACAAATGTAACTGCCTTCTTTGGGCCATGGAAGAGTTTGCTTGTGTTGCAAGCTTTCAGCAACTGCCTTGATCACCTTGTCACGGCTCCACCGATAGCGGCCATCTGCCAGAGTCTTAGGACAGCTGCTGAGTAGATGTTCTAGAGAGCCTCTTCCTGAACAAAGTGGACAGGATGATGTCTCGCTCTTTCCCCAGACATGGAGGTTTGCTGGGCTAGGCAGAGCATCGTAGACCGCCTGCACCAGGAACCGGACACAAAAGAGATCTCCCTGCATGATGTCCGACCCGGTGATCCTTCGCTGGAAAGTGTTCTCCCACCTTGTCCACGCACCCACTTACTGCCCTGCTCACTCCCTCTTCCTTCACCCCTGCTTGGACCTCTTCCTGGAGTAGATGGATTCTCTCCTTGCCCTGGGCCTTGCCAACCTTCTTTGGGGTCTTTGGGAAGTAGCCCAGACCTCCTCTACCTGTTGCCACAGTGCCCACCAAAGCTTTCTGTCTCAGGCGTGACTCTTCCACCTCCACAGCCTTCTCCACCCTCCATTTTCTGCCTGTCCTCACCTCAATGCCCACTGCTAACACCTTACAATCCTTGGAGTCCCTGTACTGAAGGGCTTCTCTGGTGCGTGCCACCGTGAATTCTTCAGTGAGGCCGCTAAATGGTAGCCGCAGGATGTTACTTGTCCCATACAGTGCTGCGCTTGTGAGGCTGCGTGGGAGTCCCAGCCACCTCCGAAGAAAGCTGCTGATCTTCTTATAATGGCACACAGCAGTTGAAAACGGGACTGCATATACCAGCAGAGGCCATAGGACTCGGGGCAGGATTGAGTGCTGATAGATCCAGGCTTTAAACCTACCAGGCAGGCCAGACGTATCAACCTTGGTGAGCCATGTTCCAAGCTCCTGGGTGGATTTCTGAATGGCAGCTGTGTCTTTCAGCTGTGATGGATGGGATGACTGTTCCTGCGATAGCAAATCGGTACTTATCAGTCACCTTCCCCTTCTTTAGCACCATGGACATTGACTTGGAAGGCTTAAAACTCATCCTTGCCCATATGATGAGTCTCTCAAGTCCTTGAGGGATCCCCCTGCTCCCTAGGACCGATGTTGTTGTGATGGTTAGATCATCCATATAGGCTCTTATCGGGGCTGTCGTACACCCAACTTAGTCATGGGCCCTCTGCATTCTACCTCGGCTTGACCATATTCATGGCAGGGGCAAAAAGAATAACGGAGATGGTGCATCCTGTTATTATTCCCTTGCCAAGCCGATGCCAGTCTGATATTTCTGACCCAGAAATGACACTTATCCTGAAGTTGTTATAGTAATCCAGGATCAGATCCTTGATTTTCCTGGGAACATGGTGGCAATGTAGTGTGAGCTCAACCAGCTTGTGTGGTATAGACTCATAGGCATTGACCAGGTCCAACCACAACACAGCAAGGTCGCCTCTGTTCTCATGAGCCTCTCTGATAAGATGAGTTACCACACCTGTGTGCTCCAGGCAGCCAGGGACTCCAGGAATCCCCCCCTTCTAGACAGAGGGGTCGATGTAATTATTCTTGAGGAGGAGCTCTGTCAGTCTTTGGGATACGATGCTGAAAAAAATCTTTCCTTCTACACTCAGCAGGGAGGTCATTTGGAACTGGTCGATGTTCCTGCAATTCTCCTCTTTAGGGACCCAAACTCCTTCAGCATACCTCCACTGGTCAGCGACTTTCCCTCTTCACCAAATCACCTTCAAGATCTTCCATAGGTGCAGGAGAAGTGCAAGGCAGTTCTTATAGACAAGGTAGGGTACGCCGCTCGGGCCTGGAGTGAAAGCTGCCTTGACGACGTCCTCAACCTCCTTCAGACTTGGCTCACCCAGCTTGAATACTGTTATTGGGAGGGCAGGGTTGATGAGGGCTTTATTGGCATCGAGATCTTGATCCCTCCTAGGATCGCTCAATGTGTCCCGGAGGAAGCACTTTACTTCCTCTGATGAACACTCAAGACGCCCACTGCGCTTATCCCCTAGCCATTGTTTCATAAAACCAAAGGGATTTGCAATAGAGGCCACCCGCCTCCCCGCTTTCCTGTGCCACTCTGCTCTGCGAAGGGTCATCAGCTTCTTCCGCAGGATGTTCTGCTGTTCTGCCAATGCCCGCTTTTCCTCATCAGCAGCTGTCTTGTACTGCTTCTTATGGGTTCAAAGCTCTTGCCATATCTGATGTACTGTATGTTGAGGGCTCTGTGGTTCATTGCATATGAGGTGGACTTTGTCTTATCCTTCTCCATCTGACCAAACCTCTCAGAGGCATAACTGACGATGATCGTGGTCATTGTTTGGAGTCGCCTGTCGACATCTCCTTTGGCTGTGGCTTGGATAATGTTGGACACGTCCTGATCAAACTGCATCCAATCTCCTCATTTGCTGGCTGGAGGCCGCTTAATCCGCTGACTATCACTATGATTTTTTTTTTGTCTTTTTTATCCATCCACTCTTCCAAGGTCTTTAAACCCCATCATATAGCTGCTTTTAGGCCAAGTCAAAAACAGCGAGACAGCAGACCATTTCATTAAAATGTCCTCTAATGGCCCTCTATCACTACACTTGAAGATGCTTTTGAAGAGTCAGAAATGTAAAGCTACTTTTAGACTGCTTGCTCTTTTTCTTGAACAGTAGGGTGCAGCCCGCATGAGTTAAGATATTTCTGATGACATCTACTTGCCTGGATGCATAGTTGAATATCTCAATTGATCCTTAAGTATGTATTGCTTTTTGTAACATGTAAATTTCTCTTACTGCACCCTGCTGGCTTTTATGTATCTACTGTATATTGGCTTACAAGTGTTCAGTCTCTCCCTGTGCATTCCCTGTGCAGCGAGAGAGAGAAAGCGAGCGCGTGAGAGAGAGAGAGACACATAGACACACGCACGTGCGAGAGAGACAGAGAGATAGACGGACGCACGCACGCACACGCTCGCGAGAGAGACACACGCACACACCCCAGAGAGGGCTGACCACATAATCCACTGTAATCATGTTTTACAACAAAACAACAGAAAAATGTAACTGAAAAAATGAGTTTAGCAACAAAAAATAGACTACGCTTGCAACTTGCAGTTCTTGTTGCCAATTGATGCGTTTTTTTTTTTTGCAGTGGGACATCGGATAATACAGAATGTTGGATAAGCGAAGGTCGGATAAGTGAGACTCTACTGTAGTCCAAGACCAACAAAACTTACAAAAGGAGGAAAATACAAACTGGAAGCTGAACAACAAAAGCAAGATTTAGGTTATTTCTCAAGAAAAGAAATGAAGTAAACAGGTAGACTACATAGAGCTCTTCAGCTTACACTTGAAGACTGTAATAGAAAGAGGGAGAAAGAGGTCAAGAGAGTGGAGGAAAATGATGGATTATACAAAAAATTTAAACAGAGAACAAACAACGGTGCCCTGCCCAGGATTTGTTTCCCGCCTGGCGCCCTGTGTTGGCTGGGATTGGCTCTAGCAGACCCCTGTGACCCTGTAGTTAGGATGTAGCGGGTTGGATAATGGATGGATGGACAAACAACGGCGTAGAGAAAATTGTAAAATAAAACAAAACAAAAACACTGATATAACAGTTAGGATGGGATTGTGTCTCTATCATGTCCAGTACATTTTTAACGTTAATTTTCTTAAATTTCATTCTAATCATTTACTCACACAGACCAAATCTTTTTTTTCAATTATGCCAGCAGTTTCTACTATAAACTATTGTAGATATCGATTTTCCAATGTTTGAGTCTCTGAGGATTGTCTACGATCATTTTGAATTATCTCTGCTTCTTCCTCTATATCCGCTACATTTCTTATATTGAAGTTTTTTTGTTCAGATTTAACTCAGTATTTTCAATTTCATACTGTAAATTATGAAGCTCTAATACAAAGCATGGAGGAGATTTCCTGAAGACCTCAAACAAGATTTAGAAATCTACTCTTATCGATACTCTCTTTTTCATAACCATTAGCCTGGTTGCAGTCCAATGTTGTATGATCCTTATGATTTTTAGCCTTAAAATGAATCTTCTTTGTGGAAAAATATGAAAATGTTTAGGAGGCTTAAATTAACAATGTGATTTTTTTTGTTTCCTTTATTCACAGTTATTCAATGATAAATGTTGATTGGTTTATTAATTTCTGTACTTTATTGGTTTATTATTTCCATTTGTTACAAATTTTATTGATATTTTCATTTCTTTGGGTGTCATCATTTTAAAGTATTTCCATTGCTGGCAATGGCTTCCAGCTGCTAATGCATTACAACCAGAAGTAACATTAGGTGATATCAGCGGCAGAAGACTATTTAAGACAGCGCCAAGCTCTCTTAGTTTGCTAGGGACGCATAATCCCAATCCTTTCGGAATTTTCTATTACTTTATCTGTGTTTCAGGATAAACAACAAAACAACAGTGTTTAATAAGCTTTTGACATATTTGTTTTTGGCAGCTGAACTTAGTTAAAGAATTAAAAAGCATCTTTGAATAGTGTATTGATTTTTGATGTCAGTTCTCTGTGACTCTCTGGATTTGACCTTAGCATGTTTTTTTACTTTGTTTTTATCTTTTTCCACAGTTCTTCTTTCTTAATGCTGCTTCCTTAATCTGGACGTTTGCAAGTGTCCTTACCATGTAACTGAGTGCTCAATCAGTGACCACATCATCCATGTGGAAAAACTCATTGGCAGATATCATTGGATAGGATGTGTGTGCACAATTCAGAAAGAGAATAGGAAAGACAAATGACTTACTTTGAATGCAGCATAGTGTTTGCTGCTAGAATGGTTGTATTTGGACCACCAGAGCTGCTGGCAAGGTCACATGTATATCAGGAACCATCCAAAAAACATCTAAACAAAGGCATACTTATGGTACAAAACCATCCTCTGATGAAATGGCAAGTATAAGGATCTGTGTTGGTATCCCGAAGGTTGCCGGTTCGAATCCCCGTCACTGCCAAATGAGATCCTACTCTGCTAGGCTCTTGAGCAAGGCCCTTAACCTTCAATTGCTCCAGGGGCGCTGTACAATGGCTGACCCTGCGCTCTGACCACAAGGGGTATGCAAAAACAACAAGTAATTTCCTTCAGGATTAATAAAGTTACAAAAAAAAAAAATGACCGATGTAGAATAACAGATGAGCTATAACCAGTCTAACAATAAAAAAGTATTAGAACACACCACTCAGTCGTGGAGTGGATATGACAATTGATGATGTAATTGATTTCCATTCTTCTCAGGAAAACACAAGAAAATGTCATCACAGTGTTCTAAGGAACACAAAAATTAGACATTGTGCATCTGCAAAAGCATTACTTGGTCTAAGCAATCTCAACACTTGCTGATTTAGGTGTATGGGAAAACTAATTTTGGTTTTCAAATGTGGGGAATCCATTTGTACCTTCATTTTATATGAATAACTTATATTGGAAGCTGCAGTTTTATTTTACTGTTACATTTTAGGAATTCCACAATAGCATGTTTGTTCTTGTGGGTGGCACCCAAAAGTTATATTTCATGACATAATCAGCATGGTTGTGTTTATACTGGTGTCACTTACTCATTGTTTTTGATTGCAGATACTTCTTTCACCTCGGTGTGCTTGTACTATCTATAGACAGTTTGTTTGTTGAGTTTAGTTTAGTGATTTCACCCTTTGACCCTGTTTTCATCTCTCCTCTGGGATGGTAAAACAGGAAATCTGAACATGACTGATGGTTGGCTGTATCCCATGAAAGCATCAATTGATGCATCTGTCATTTCAACTATATCTTGCTCCATGAAAACAAGGCTAGGAATCAGGTAGTATACAGATCACCACAGTCACCAGATCACAATGAAGCATCTGTGCAATGAGTTGGAAAGAGATATTCAAAGGAAAGACATTTGGCAGTACCTAGAGGACAATCTAAATCTAGTATCCATTATTTAATATATGATATAAACAAGTCTTCTTGGTCTCTAAGTGCTATGCTCGAATATATCTTCTACTTTGGAGACTGGAGTTACATTTGTATTTGCTTGGAGTTAGAATTAATATGTAACTGATTGAAACTTACCTTGTGATGAACTGGAGCCCATTCCACCGTTTGCTGCCTGGATATGTTCAGCCTTCTCAATCTTGAATTTGAGTAAGTGAAATTGAGAATGTTATATTAGGTTGACAGACACATGCGATTAGGGGGCAACCTCAGGGCTAAACTGAATGTGATTTGACTCCGAACCAGGGGTTGGCTCTGTCACTTAACATCTATTTCCCTTATTCTTCAACATAAAGGATGATTAAAAGACCTTTTTTAGCTGACATCGCTTCAGGTCTCCAGCCACCTGCAGCTTCCTCTTCCTCTCCCCAGTTCTTGAAACTGGCTCCTCCACCATCTCAAGGCAGTCAGTTCTCTGAAGAAGACTACTTGCATTTATTTTCTGTTTGTGTTTTTTATGTAAGAATTTGCAGTTTTACAGGGATCACTTAAATTAAATTGTGAGTGCAACCCCACCTTAATTTTGTGAGCTCTATGATTCTGCTTTATCCCACTTCAAATTACTAGTCGGAAGTTAGATCCCTTATTTCTAAATTTTTAGAAAATGAGAACAGTCACAATATTAAATATGCAACATTAATTTGAAGTAGGGTTAATTGGGGTGGGGTGCCTCTGCCTGATATGTAATAAGTAGAAACCATATGTTTGTATGATTATTTTTATATATTTTAAGCCCTTAGAAACTCTCCCACACGGTTTATAAATATTCTCCGCACAGTTATACAGTAAACCCTTGTTTATCGTGAGTTAATCCGCTCCAGACAGATAAATGAATTTCCTAGGATTCTTTATTTATAAATCTAATCTTTTCGTAGTTAGAGCATAGAAAACCTGTTTACGACCTTCTAAATACGTTTTTTAACATTATTAGAGCCCTCTAGACATGAAATAACACCCTTTAGTCAAAAGTTTAAACTGTGCTCCATGACAAGACAGAGATGACAGTTCTTTCTCACAATTAAAAGAATGCAAACATATCTTCCTCTTCAAAGTCTGTCAGAGAGAGAGTAAAGTAAACAATGAAAAATCAATAGGGCTGTTGCGCTTTTAAGTATGCGTAGCACCACGATAAAGCAGCGGCAATGAAGGGATCAATGCGAAGGTAGCCTTTCAGCATTTTTTACAGGAGCGTCCCTATCTTCTAAGCAAACAGCCTCTGTTCTGCTCACATCTCCTCCGTCAAGCGCAGAGAACGTCAGAGAGAGAGAGAGAGAGAGCGCAAGATTAAAGCAAACAATCAAAAATCAATAAGTACGACCTCGATAAAGCGGCATTTCTTAGAGGAGCGTCCGGGCAAATAGGTTCTGTGTAAACAGCACCTCTGCTCACACCCTCCGGGCGCAGAGAATGTCAGAGAGGGTGAGATAGAGGCAGAGACAAGCAAACAATCGAGCAAAGCGCAGGAGGCATATCTTATAGCATTGAGGAGTTTTAGTTAATATGTAATACGTGCTCTGATTGGTAGCTTTTAAGCCATCCGCCAATAGCGTCCCTTGTATGAAATCAACTGGGCAAACAAACTGAGGAAGCATGTACCATAAATTAAAAGACCCATTGTCCGCAGAAATCCGAATCAGCAAAAATCCGCATATACATTTACATATGCTTACATATAAAATCCGCGATAGAGCAAAACCGCGAAAGTCAAAGCGCGATACAGCAAGGGATCACTGTATTGCCTCTGGGCCATCATCCTTCTTCCTGTCTGGTCTTGGCTTTCCCTTTTGTCCCCTCCTCCATCATGGTTACTTATCAAATCTTCCATTGTCGTTCCCTACTGTCTTACCAGGATTCTCTTTGTTACATTCAACCTTAAATCCTATTGGATTTCCATTGGTCTTGACATCCCCTATGCCCTCCATATTTGGCATCGTGTGGAGAGACTTATCATTACAGAAGTGAAATGGCATACTCACAATCCTATTGTTCATAACAATACCCTTAACATCGGTGACAATGCATATGCTAACCCTGTTTGGGGGAGTGCAGGAATAAGTGCACTTGGTGGCCTGTTTAAACATGCTGGATACCTGTCATTCCAATCTCTCCAGATGCATTTTCCTCTTCTTTTTCTTTTTTCTTTTGTTTATAAAATATCTATTCTTGTATTGTGTAACTGAGCCTATAAACATTTCCCCTTTTTCAGTTTGGCTCAGAGACCTCTCTCCTCACTCTACTGCTCCTGCCTGGGTGACTGTATTTCATAATGTAAATTGCTGTTCCCAAAATCTGAATTATCAACAAATCCAATTAAAGTTTCCTCATAGACTTTATCCTGCTCTCTGAAAGTGCTGCCTGATGGATCTTGAACCTTATCCTCTTTATTGCTTTTGCACATTGGGTGTGCCAGGCACTTTTCTCCACATCTTCTGGGTCTGCATTCCTGTTCTTTTTTCCTTTTGGACCTTTGTGTCTTGCTCTTTGTCTTCTTTCCTATCTTTTGATCTTCCACTATTACCTCTAGTTAATTTAGATCTATCCACCCTGCATCTCACCTCTTACCAGCAAAATCTTATATGTTTAGGCAGACTTGCGGATAAACAACTTCTTGCTTCAGAGTGGAAATCCCCTGAGACTATGTGGGGTTATCTGAATCTCGTAGTAACAAAGCTTCAATGACAACTATTGAGGGTCGGTCTACTGCTGTTCAGTCCAATGCTCATTAATGCTACTGTTGGTTCAGTGCTTCCTGACTGAGGATAGTTGGGTGTTTTGGATACGTTTGAGAGAGTGTCATCAATGTATAGCTTCTGTTATAAATGTTTTGTGAACGTTTGTTTATTATTTTTTTAAATATTCCACAAGTAATTAACCACATGAGTTTATGCAGCCAAAATAAGTAAGGAAAACAGATTTCTCCCTAATTTTGCTAAGACAAAGGAGTTGATTGTTGACTTTTTCAGAAAACCACTGAGGCACTACCACTCCTTAGAATGAACATTACTCAGGTGGAGAAAGTGGACAATTTTAGATACATTGATATTCACATCACAGAGACCCTAATCTGGTCCAATCATATTAACATTTTGGTGGACAAGGCACAACAAAAACAATAACAACAATATTTATTTATACAGCACGTTTTCATACAAATTATATAGCTCAAAGTGCTTTACAAGATGAAGAAAGAAAAATATAAAAATAAGATTAGGTGATACCAAGTAACAAAGAATAAAGTAAGGTCCGATGGCCAGGAGGACAGAAACAGGCCTCAGGGATTTTAAGCTGCCCTTCCAGATAGTAAAGAATGTCTATAAATCCACCATTGAACATATCCTGACAGGAAGTATTGCTACCTGATTTGAAAACATCCAGCAGCAGGACCACAAGGCTCTGCATAGGGTGCACTCTCTAATATCCCAGAGATCAATATTAAGAGATGACGACAAATGCAAAGAACATAATCAGAGATACCAGCCATCCCAACAATGGCCTCCCCTCTGTGCTGTGTTCAGGGAAATGCTATCATTACTTGAAGACCAGTTCAACGAGACTGAGGAGGAACTTCTTTCTCCAATCCACCTACATCCTAAATGAGGGCAGTGTCTAAATAAATGAAGTTAATCCTCATATATTAAGTTATGTATGTTTAAGTTATTATTTATTTTTCCTTATTACATAATTTTATCACTTTAATCTGCGGTAGGCTGGCACACTGCCTGGGGTTTGTTTCCTGCCTTGCGCCCTGTGTTGGCTGGGATTGGCTCCAGCAGACCCTTGTGACCCTGTAGTTAGGACAGAGCGGGTTGGATAATGGATGGATGGATAGATGGATATCATTTTAATATAATGCATAATATTACTAAAGATTTTTATTGATATCTATAAAGTCATGTATTATTGTTGCTTTTTTATATTCTACATAACACGCAGTCTCAGAGTTTTGCAAATAAGCATTTCACTTCATATTGTACTGTGCTTATAATTGTATGTGACAAATAAAATGTGCTTTCTTTTGATTTGATATTAAACAATGTATATATTATAGTAAATGGTTTTAATGGAAAATAGCATCAAATTAACCATTTTGATAAGAAAGAGTTTCCAGATGACTAATGTTTAGCTGTTTTTCTAGCTGTTTAATTGTTTAAATTGAAAATGTGCATTTTATGTTTTTGCTTCACTCTATAATTTTTATTGTTAATGATGCTTCTAGTGAAGACCTCGCACTAAGCCGTCAAGGGTTAGTGAGGGTTGGATCATTCTTTGATTTCACTGGTTTTGTTAAGTCCACGTCTCTTACTTAATCTGAAGCCAGAAAGGGGCAATCCGAGTGCACTGGTGTCAGCTGAGTCCCAGGCTATTTAAAGACCAAGTTGGGTCATCTACCTGAATCTTTGTTAAGAAGACACCCTCAAGCAGGCGCTAACTCTGCAATTAAGCCAATGGAAGCATGCCATGCGTTTCTATTTATGGTCTGGGTCAGGGCTTCACAGAGGGGGTCTTATGGACCAGCTAGCCTCAGGGAGTCTGGCTTGAATGCTGTGCTTAATAGCCAGTTATTTCTTTGATTTTAATTGTGTGTTTGAGAGTATTTATTTTATAATGCATATTTACTTGTAAAACCTGGCATTGTTAGGAAAAAGTACCTCTATTGCTTTATTCAAGTGTCTGCTTAAATTCAAAACCAGTCAGTAGAAGTATTGTTTCCACTCAGCCTTCAAACAATGATTTTCATGTTTACTATTTTGTGAGCATTAATTCGCAGGCTTTGCTTTTTTTCACACAAAGCTGTATTTGTTGCAATTACATTTAATGAAGGAAATTATGGCTGTATTTATGTTGTCTGTATGCTGTTCTAAACCTGCTTTACATACATGCAGTGCATTCAATGTATTTTTTGTCTTTTGTTGTTACCTTACAGTGCTTTGCTTTTGTAAGTCTTGACTACTGCATGGATAGCACTATTAAATAAATGCCTGAATTTAAATTAAAGGTACATTAAAGTAACAGTGAGATGGAAAACCCTGAATAGACCTCTCATTTATTTTTATAGGCTTCCCAGCCTAAAAAATATTTCCCCCGCTCATTTATTTTTATAGGTTTCCAAGACTAGGTATTTGTTCCACACACAAGTCTTCAGTCACAGGTCTCTCGAGATAAGGAAAAACAGGTGTTTATGGATATGGCAGGTAGGATCACAGTGCAAACACTCGCAATCAGAGTCAAAATATTCTTTCTCTCCACAATCTTTACATTGATGCTGTGGCCGCTGATTCACCTTGGATGGCAGTGCAGGCATGAGTACCATCATTTGCCCATCTATCTATTGTAGCAGACAGCCAGGGCCCTTGCATGACTAGGATACCTTCGTAAAGAAAGGACCGGGGGAGAGAGCGTGCACTGCGCATTATCTACCCTGGATCGCTAGATTTCAGATTCCCTGGGTTGAAGGCAGGAAGCAAAGACAGAAGCAAAAACAGGGAGAAGAAGAAAAAGTATTTCCCGTGTGCTTTTGTGCTGTGAACTGTGCATTGTGCTGAGCTGTGGGAAACTCTGCTTTGGAAGTGTTTCACACAAATAAACACTTTGTGCTGTGCAAAACTTCTGTCTGTCTCTACTTATGTCTGGTTCGGGGAGACGGTGTGCCCCCTGCAGGGCACACTATCTAGTGTCCAATGGTGGCAATTTTAGAATCTACACAAAAGTAAAAATAGGAAGGGAATACACCAAAGGGAGCAAACACACTACAAATTACAAAAGGGAAAGTAACAAACTTTGTATTCACTCTGGGACAATCACCAGTTTAAGTTCTTGCCTTTGAGAAAGACATGCTCAACTACACACACACATCACATAACTATTTTAATGCACAATTCTTCTGGCACTCTTCCTGCTATCCAATTAGCCTTTTTCAAAAATTCGGAAATAATACTTCATGTTAGTTAGCCAGCAATGGATTGTGTTTATTCTACTATTCTATGTCCAGTTCCAGTATTTGATTTTTATAATATAAGAAGTGTCTTAGTGGTTGGCAAAAATTGATATAATAAGGGTATTAGAAATAAACTTGATCCTTCTGCATTGAAAGTCAAGGTGGAGGTTTAAACTTTAAATTGAACATTAACCAGGTTACTAGGACTACATTTTTCACTTAAAGAACATTGCAAAAATTAGACCTGTTATAGAATTACAAAATGCTGAGAAATTAATTCATAGTTTTGTTTTTAGTAAACTAGGATTCTGTAATGAACTTCTAACAGGACTACCTAAGAAAGAAATAAATCAATTACAATTAGTTTAGAATATAGTCTATTGAGACCAGGGCCTGTTTAGGTTTTGACAATGTGGGATCTAGTGTATCTGCATCCCCATTATTAGATTAGAAAGAAATAACTTTTCCAAAAAGGAATTAATTTCAAAAGGAGATTGGCTCCAGCAGACCCCCGTGACCCTGTATTCGGATTCAGCGGGTTAGAAAATGGATGGATGGATGGATGTATTAGACTTTTCAGAAAGAACTTCAGAAAGCAGTCAATGATCAATAGAGGTGAATTAATAAGGACGTCTAAATTATATTTGATACGAATGAATCACATCTCTGCAGCTTTAACTGCAATAGTTTGTTGGTCTTAGCATTGGACACATAATGTCAAGATCTGGAATTATGGATCACAAATTCATCCTTTGTAAGAGTAAACATTTAATTCAGATCTAGTATTAGTAATTCTAAATTCATGCTCTGGATACACCACACAAGCAAGGCCTTCTACCAAAAATAAGCCATGACGCTACATTTCCTGTACTACAGTTTTGCTCCTGTGGGCTATGCCAGTTGTGAAACCAATTGTAAAATCAGGTATGACTCCCTTTATAACTAATTATACATATACAGGATTGGCAACATGTTACAAATGTATATCTCTAAACTCCTCCAACATAAAAAACAGCTTTGAATGGAAATCCAAATACTTAATAAAACCCCAATGAGACTATGGGTTCTGAAGTAAAGGATGGGTAGGTGTTCAATTGGTGTTTCAAATTTAATTTAATCTGTTTTTTTCAAACAGTTTTTCCTGAACTTTTCTGTCCCTAATTGTTTTTTGGAATACTAGGGGGCTCTGCCCCCTGCTCGCTTCACTCACCCACCCCTTGGTTTGGTTTGCTGGATATACAATTTAAAGAGATTGTTATTTTCATGGGATTTGTTACATATGCATTACTTTCACTTTTACTTTAAAATGCTTAATGCAAGCTAAGGAGAATCGGTCGGGTCATCTGCTGACTTGTTGCTGCTGCTGTCGAACTGCGTATTCTGCTTGTCGCGCTGTGCATCGATCATTTAAAAGCCTGTACAGCAGCTGTCCTTTTGCCACTTCGTGTCTCTGCCACTCGCATTGTGAAAGGTGTGTGTTTTGGGATTGGGTTTGACTGAATGCATGCTAAGGAGATGTGGTCGGATCATCTGCTGGCTTGCTGCTGCTGGCGAGTTGTGTATTGTGCTTGTCGCTTGTAGTTGTTTTAACAGCTAGGAGCACATGAAGTGTGTTTGCCAAAAGCATTCCAACAACTGCTAGGTTAGATGTCTGTGAACTTGTTTTAAATGTTGTCCCACTGCCTTGTCTTGCATGACTTTAAAGAGTCTCTCACGGGACGTCAAATTGTCTTCCGAGAAGATCACGTCTCGTCTCTCTAGTCTCCCTTCCAGGATTTTTTTTTTTATAATAGAGAGATAAATATTGTATTTCTAATGCTGGTTTTTGGTTTTCTCACTTTTGTTTCATTGCTGTTTTGTTTATCAGTGCTTGCCTCCATTTGTTTACAGGTTTGCTCAATAATGACTTGGCGGAGGGTAGCCTGTGATGTCATAAAAGGGTGTCTTTTAGGTCACATATCTAAGTTTGCACATATAACCTTTGATTCTTGTCCTGTATTATGATAAGTTTTCTTTGTTCTTTGGTAATTAATTTTTGCTCTCCTTTTCAACTTTATCTCACAGTTTTGGTGCTTGTATTTTTGATTTCTCAGTTACAATCTTTGCTTGCCTCCTTACTATGTCTCATCTCCTGGGGCCACAAATAAAAAACTTGCTTTTGCTTGGAAATGTGCATAAGCCATATGTTATGGAAATGGAAAATGGGTTAAAGGTACAGCAGTTTTGACCATTGATTTCTTACAAAGACTTTTTTGGCATTCTGCGTTTTAGCTTTGAGTGAACAGAAAATCTCATTTCAAAAACATTTTCATCCAACCATCCATCCATCCATTCATCTTCCAATCTTAATTGTTAAATTGCAATGCCAAGCTACAAATGCCACGATGCCCTGAGTGGAATCTGGAGCACTGCTATGCTGCAGGGAATTCACCATCTGGTGTCTTGGGGAAGACAGTGTCTTACAGTACCTGCCTTCCTCCATCCTTCTTCTCTTTGGCGTCCCGGCCGGGTTGAGCATGCCGGCTGTCTGCCACAATAGGTAGATAGTTAGTGTCACTCACGTGTAGGGGGCCGTGGACGGACCTTAATACGATCGCAAAGACATACGCCAGCAGGGAGTGGCGGGGTACTAACCTTTCTCTTTGTTTCTTACAGAAGAAAAGACGCACTGCCGCCATGAGCCTGCTTCCTACAGTTTCCCGCAGTACGCTACTTCCACCCTTCCTCCGTCTTCAACTCATGACGTCATTAATCCCATCATCCACCACGGCTCCTACCCAGCATTCCTCCACTTCCGGCCCCTCCTACATAAATACTCCTCCGACGCCATCTTGCAACTGTCAAATCTGTTGAATGTATTTCATGACTTTGACCGTGATATTTCATACAATATTGTGGATTTTTTTCAGTATACGGGGCTGGAAACCCCTAATCTTTATGCTTGTTTGTCCTTTCTTTACAATAGATAGATAGATAGATAGATAGATAGATAGATAGATAGATAGATAGATAGATAGATAGATAGATAGATAGTGTGGAGCCAACCTGGACACAGACAGGCAGACATGTTGTTTTTCAACCACCACACGTTTATTTACAACTATTTACAATAATAATAAATGGTCACTCAGACCCAGTTCGTGCACAATACCCCAAAGTCACAATCCTGGCCACAATATGCCTTTCTTCGGGCCGCCTCCACTCTCCTCTCTTGCCTTGTCCTGCCTCCACCCGACTCCAGCGCTGAATGAATGGAGGCGGCCCTTTAAACAGTCACCGGATGAGCCCCAGGTGGGTTCCTGGCATTCACCTCCGACACGCCCCAGCGTGGCGGAAGTGCCGGCTGCATCCCTGGCAGCACTCGGGTGTCGTCCTCTTTCTTCCCCAGCACTTCCTGGTGTGGCGGAAGTACTGGGGTCCAGGGTTCCCAAGGCATTGGGGCGCCTCCTGGCGGTGACCACGGGCCCCTACAGGGTGGAGCTTCCATGCCCTGTACCCGTGGCCCCCAGAGCAACCAGGAAGGCAGCCCCCATGTGATCCAGGGTGGGCTCTGACCCTCTTCCGGTCCCTCACGGCGTCCCGGCCGGGTCGTTGCCCCTGGCATCCCTGACAATAGATAGATAGATAGATAGATAGATAGATAGATAGATAGATAGATAGATAGATAGATCTTTAATTGTCTCCAGAGAAAATTTGGCTTTTTACAGAAGCTCTTTCAATAAATAAAAAACATAAACAGATAAATATATATACAATCACACTATGGTCTGAACCCACACCAGAATGACTAAAAAGCAAGAAAATTAAAAAGAACGAAATTTTCTGATTTTGATATCACAGTCACAGCAAGGCATTATGCATGCATATTGCTGTATGTTTAAAGGTGCAGCCAAAACATGGTTGCAAGCAGCAGGCCCATTTACTCCTTCAACACAGTCAAAACTTTATTTGGCCATTCATAACACAGGACAGCAGACCCTTCCCCAAGTGGATGACCACAAATTAACACACATGTGCAGCAGTAAAGCTCACTCCAACATGCTGGCAGCACTTCAATACATAAACTGATTTTATTGGATATGGCATCATTCACTAAACCTTCACAGTGCAGTTTATATAGCAAATAATAATACAATTCAAGGTAAAAAGTGAGGATATCAAAAAAAATTTAATAAACTGAGAAAAACATGGGAAGAAGAAAAAAAAGTCATGCCTGACATAACAAAGTAATGAGCCAGCCTGCTTCTTTGCATCAATGCTACAACTAGCTTCTTTATGTAGTATGCTAAGAATTTGGTAGTGCCTTTGTTGTTTAGGTGATGAGAGAGGGGATTAAATATTTTCTTTTGAAGATCCGTTAAAGTGCAATCCTTCTGTAATGTACCTTTATTGTTATTTCTGTTCTAAATGTTCAAGATTTCAGTAAATCAAGTAGAGACCACCTAGTGAGTAAAGACATCATTAGAGCCTTGAAAGTAGGAATGTGAATCATTCAAGAGTTTAGTGTACTCCTTATAAAAATGATCCTGCTGCTCTTTTTAACTGCATTGTGCTTGTGCATTTTAACTAGGTGTGCCCATTGTTAACTGCTGAATATCTTTAGGTAATTTTCTTTATTATCAGGAAGTATAGTGTCAGTGCTGTGTTCTTACAGCTTCAGAACAAAAACTTAAAATTTCATTGCTGTATGGAATATTCCATGTATTCTCCTCATGTAAATATATATAAAAAGAGGGCAAGAGTATCAAGCTGAAATGGAGAGCACAATGTGAAAAAAAAGATATTCACCATCAAAACTTGACTGGTCATCTTTAGCTCGATCATCTAAGACAGATGTACTCTGCACTTCTGCAGCTGGCCACTGAGAAGGTCTCCATACAGGTACATTTCTTGCTGGCGGCAATGATTTTTTTTTCTGATGAGCCATCTTTCCTAAAGACACACACATTGGGTTAACTGTGAAAAATGGGTGCATGTTTGAGTGTGCCCGGCTATGCGGTGGAGTCACTTACCGCAATACGTCCAGTGCTTTCAGAATTGGCTTCAGTTCCCTATGACCCGTTATTGTACTGAGCAGGTTAAGAAAATGTATAGCTAGATGGTCGTTCAGCATTGCAAATTACTGCCTGTAACTGTCACCAGCGTGAGTAGGTATGGATGTGTGCTTGATTGTGTTTTGCAATGGAATGGCATCAAGTCCAGGGCTGCTCCTGTTCTCATACACTACAATGGAAGGGAAGGCTCCAATTTCACACAGCTCTATAGTAGACAAGGCAGGTACAAATAATAAATTGATATTTATTTATTATTTTTGATTTTAATTGATGTTATATTTATTATTTACTACATGAGTCCTAAGATGGGAAAATATATTTTATTTCCATTACTAACACTAGGTTTATTTACAATTATAATACACATAAATCTGGATTCACATTCATAAATCAAATACTTAAGTGATAAATAATAATTGGTGGATGTCCTGTATGCCTAAGAGAACAATTTGCATCTTTGAAAGCTTAAGCTACTAAGTTTGGCAAACATCCAAATTTATTTTTGTAAAGTCTATGTAAATTTGCTTCCACAAAGATATTTCAAATTAAATAAATACATAAATAGGGTGGCACGGTAGCACAGTGGTAGCGCTGCTGCTTTGCAGTATGGAGACCTGTGTTTACTTCCCGGGTCCTCCCTGCATGGAGTTTGCATGTTCTCCCCGTGTCTGTGTGGGTTTCTTCCCACAGTCCAAAGACATTCTGGTTAGGTGCATTGGCGATCCTAAATTGTCCCATGTGTGTGTGTGCGCACTGCCTAAGGTTTGTTTCCTGCCTTGTGCCCTGTGTTGGCTGGGATTGGCTCCAGCAGACCCCTGTGACCCTGTGTTAGGATAAAGCGGGTTGGACAATGGATGGATGGATGGAATACAAGATTAACATTAAAGGATTACAATTACTGTACAGAATTTTAGAATTTCCATTTCAAGGAAACATTGACAATTACCAGGTTCAGAAATTCCACATTTTGTAATTCATGTAGTATTGGTTGCTATACTTGAATTGTCAGTTTATTATAGACTAGCTGTGCTACCTGTCTAAGACAGACTGAAATCTAAGTAATCAAAGTAGACCTCAGCATTAACGTTTGCAGTGCACCATATAATTCATGGCTCTGTTATATGCCATTTAATTTGGGATGTAATGTCTGTCAGAAAGACAAATGCAAGGCATTTTATTGCTAAAAATGTTTGTGATGCGCCATCTGTTGGAATGATGGAGACATAGCAACAGGACAGACACACACAGAGATACACATACATTTATCCTTTTATTAAGGCAAATTAAGGGCCAAAGGTAAGCTCAGTGAAATTACATTTACTGTAACTCTTCTGTTCCCATGTTGGCCTAAAAGGTTAACTTCAACATATTTCATTAAATCTGTGTCTTCTGAATCAGTTTTCTCTCTGATGATTTAATAACCATTTTCTGGGAAAACCAAGGTTGGCTTCCTGCCTCACAAATTTTGGGAGTAGTGTTTTTGGACTGGATGCCCTTCATGATATCAATCTAAATAAGTCTCTTTTTACGACATGCAGGAGGAACAGTGGCCTTATTCTAGCCCAATATGTCTTCTGAATTTTATATTTATAATTTTTTCAAAAGATTAAAAATGATGTAAGGTTCTTTAGGTTGAAATTTGCCAATCTAGATACTGACCCCGGGTTTCAGGGTCAGTCTTCGTGTGTGATTGATTGTCTGTGTGACCATGAACAGGTTTAGTAACATGACTGTGCTGCAAATGTAAAAAGTATTCAAACACTTTGTACTATGTATCTAAACTTGTGAAACTGCCTTGGGATGGTGTTTGTGGTAGAAAGGCACTCTATTGCTTGTTGCAATTCCTAGATACATGGATGGATTACTGTTGTCTGCCTCCCATTTTGGGTCATTTTGTTCAGTTGTTCTGTTTATGGGAGGAGGCTAGGGATCTGCGCTGGCAATCGGAAGGTTACCGGTTTGAATCCCATAAAAAACAAAAAATGCCAGAAGTGACTCCACTTTGCTGGGCCCATGAGCAAGGCACTTAACCTGCCAATGATCTGTCCGGGGTATGATGTTAACCTGCATCCATCACTGCAAGCAGGTCCTCCAACTTGAAGGGAAATCTTGGGGGTTGATGGCAGGATTAGCACTTCAGCCACTGTAAAAAGCCTCACACTGTTCAGTGTGGCGCTGAGGTGTCACCGATTGCACGGCCGCACTCAGATCACAATCCGGGTGGTTTGTCGAGTGGTGGGTGCAGCACCGCACTCTAATCAGCGCATGCTCCCAACCTTGTTCAGTTAACCTCGGCTGCTTTACACTTCACTTTAATCAACATCATTAACTTTCTTTCTTGAATGTTCAACCTCTTCAGTAAATTCAATATCATTGAAAATACAAAATTTACTTTCTTAATTAAAACCTGTAACATTATTTGATTATTGCTCTTATATTCCACTTTCATGGTAAAAGGCGCAGAATTTTCACTCTGTCTGTAAATGAATCATTTGTCATTTTTTAGTTGAATAATTTATTTCACCTTTACTTATTAGATAGATAGATAGATAGATAGATAGATAGATAGATAGATAGATAGATAGATAGATAGATAGATAGATAGATAGATAGATACTGAGATAGATAGATAGATAGATAGATACTTTATTAATCCCATTGGAAATTCACTTATTGCAGCTTGCTTCTAGTCATGAAAATTATAATTCCAGGATAATTAAGCTATGACCAATCATTGACGATTATACTTATTTTCTTTAATTTTACGTGGTTAAGTTACTTCCATACACAACTTAGAAAAGTAGTTTTCAAACTCAGTCCTAGGGATCCTATGTAGCTGTGGGGTTTTATTCCAACCAGTTTCACAAACAGTGAGGCTTTTTACCATTTATCCATTTTCCTAACCTGCTTATCCACAGAAAGAGCAGCTGGAGCCCATCCCAGCAGCTGCTGGGCACAGGGCAAGAACAACTCCTGAAAAGGGAACCAGTCCATCCCAGGGTGAATACACTCACACTATAGCCAATTTGGCAATGCCAGTTCTGACTCCCTACATGTCTTTGGCACCAGAGTAAACCCATGAAGACACAAGGAGAGCATGCAAGCTTCACATACAGAGCACCTCAGGCACGACTCCTTGTTGCGAGGCAGAAGCACCAGTTTACCTCTGGCTGATCTCATTTCATTTGCTGGTCTTTTATTGCCTCTCCTTATATTTTGGATTCACAAAATTAATGCAGTGTGATTTTTAAATTCATAAGATGTTTGGAAATATTTGTATTTTAGCTTTAAATGCTTAACTCTGTTTTGCTCTTTCCCAATCAGTTTGTGTGTTGTCTGTGTGGTTTGCTCCATTAATTGTGTCCAAATAATGACAATTAACAACAAGAAGAGCAGACATCTGGGCAAATGACATTGAATGCTGAATGCCAAAATGTTATTAACATGCTCATTAGTAATAGGAAATCATGTATTAAGTAACAGGAACACCTTAAGACCAGAATGATGATGATGATGATGATGATGAAAATCTTAGTTAACTGAGTTAACAAAAAAATATGTCAATGTAAAATACATAAATGCTTGGTACATTCTAATATAAAAGTGCCAAACTTAGTTTTGCAGTTTCTTCATTGACCCCAGAAAATTGAATATGGGAAATAAAATCTTGTGGAATCCATAATGACACCTTGCCCCATTGGAATCTACCCAAACAAAGCCTGCTTAATCATCTCAAAACAAGCAAATAACATTAATGGCAGACATTATATAATGCCAGTTCTGCTAGCAAACTCTTGCCTTGCTCACCTTTTGACTGTACAAGTAAACCCCAATATCTCTAGTCATACCCATAGATTATATTTTCCTTGCCCTATGACACACAGAATAGGAAAAGCATGATCCTTTGTAAATTTCTGTTGATTATTCTTCAAATAATATCTGGTCTTTCTCTGGATTTTTCTCTGCATCTCCTCCTAGGACGTCTTGTGTATAAGATTTTGAATTACACATTGATATTCTAGTCAACCTATGATAATAATTTCATGTAATCTTGCTTTAGTGTAAACAGTTTAGTTACATGAACACTGACGAGGCATAACGTGTGTTTTGAGTTAGGGCTATAATACGGGAGAACTAACGTTGCGATCAAGTGGCCGTTTTGGTTTACCCATTCAGCATGACATCTCTCATCTAGATGAACTTGACAACATCTCCACCACAACATACTGCACTTGCTGTAACATGCTTACAATTGTTCTTTTTCAGTTGTGTCATAGCTATATTTTAAATAATGGAATGTCTTTTACAAAAATTTACATTACAGAATTTCTCCCTCTGTATCATATAATATGTGATTTTACGTAATAGAATTTCTTTCGAGCTTGACTTGACCTTATAATAATGAGAAGCATGGTGACCCCTCATTTGACACTGCTGATTCTCAGCTTCAGTTTGATTCCTGGCTTGGTCTTTATCTGTGTGTTGGTTGCATGTTCTCTTAGTTTTCAGTCTGAAAAATATATAGCTTAGGTTGATTGGCACTATAGGAGGGAGGTGTGTGTTTACATGAATATGACAGACTTGCAACCACTCCTGCTCTGTACAGTATAGCTGGGGCAGGCATTGGCTCCACACAAACCTCCAAGAAGAAGTAAGACTGAACAATGCATGACTAAATGGAATATTTAGTATGTATAATTTTGTTTCTAGCTCATAAATCCTTAAAACAATAACTGCTTAAAATTCCTGTAAGCCCAAAGTTGAATTGATTTTATGTACTGGACTGCATATTCATTATGTGCTGAATAACAAGCATTACATTTTATTCACACAAGAGGGAGCTCTTAACACATTTTAACAGCAGACTTTTAAATGAGACAAATTTATCTGACAATACAAATTATTCAACGTGTCTTCTTAGTTAATTCAAATATTTTTAAGAGCAATGAAATTTGGAAGTTTAATCATTTATTATTCTAATCAGGAAATGGAATGTTTAGGTCACAATGACTATATTATGATCTGCAAACTTTCCACATATAACAATAAAATTGGGCATCGTCAAATCTTGTCAAACCATTCATTATTTTTAGCAAAATTATACAGAAGAAAACAGGATATTCCACATATTGTGACAGGAGAGGTAGCAGTTTTGCTTTCACAGGATGCTTTGCTGCACAAACACACATTTTCTCATAAACCCTAAATTAAAGAAATGCTGGATCAGCTGCAGAAACATGTAAATCTCACCTCTCATGCTAATAAAAGTCTTTACTACTGCAGGCTTCTGTAGTAGGGCGGCCTGGTGGCGGAGTGGGTAGCACTGCTGCCTTGCAGTTAGGAGTCCCAGGTTCGCTTCCCGGGTCCTCCCTGCGTGGCGTTTGCATGTTCTCCCTGTGTCTGCGTGGGTTTCCTACCACAGTCCAAAGACATGCAGGTTAGGTGCATTGGCGATCCTAAATTGTCCATAGTATGTGGTGGGCGTGTGTGCCCTGCGGTGGGCTGGCGCCCTGCCTGGGGTTTGTTTCCTGCCTTGTGCCCTGTGTTGGCTGGGATTGGATCCAGCAGACCCCTGTGACCCTGAGGTTAGGATATAATAGATGGATGTTTCTCTAGTACAAGAAGCCTTTCCCCAATTGATATTCTTCTGTCTTTCAGATCCTTGTGGAGAGCAGTGTGCCCACCTCACATGAAAAGGTCATTTAATTTTACTGAGTGACAAAAAAAGAGCACAGCCAACTTGATCCAGAAAACTTACCAAACACTTTTATACTTATAAATTATTTTGAAGAACTCTGCAAAGCTTTTCATGAGCCAGGAAAAAAGTCGGTTTTAATCTGAGTCTCCAGATTATTTTTGCAAAACAGAGACAAAAATGCAACAGGTAGTGCCAGTTTGTGGAGTTACACAAATGCAGCAGCCTCAGCAACAACAATCCTAAAGCTCCGTCCACACTACTATGTTTTCATTTTGTTTAAAAACACAGACATTAGCCTCAGTTTTCAATCTTTCATCCGCACATCTTCAGTGTTTTTAACCCCCAAAACAGACTTTTGAAACTCTCCAGAACTGTACGTTTCTGAAAACTCTGGCTCTTCATTTCTTCATGTGGACGGAGGAAAAAACACAGTTTTAAAAACTCAGATTCTATTTATGCTCTGATTTGTTTCTCTTATTACATAACCCTTTCCTGATTGGATTCTGCCTGCCATAACATCTCATTCCCTGACTGCTGACTCTTTGAGCAAGAAAATTATATTCCAATGTAGCAGAGGAATTGTTTTCCATGGCTCTTGTTGTGTTGCTTATCTGTATGCAATGTGGTAAAGAATCAAGCCTTGACACACAAAGAGGTCTGGGGCAGCCTTCTGAATACTTGAGAACTGGCTTCAAATGTGAAAAAAAGGTTGAAAAAAAATGGTCTTTATAGACAAGAGTCCAAAACAGAACTGTACAAGTTAGTAAACATGACGGATATATAGTTGAATGGCAGTAAGAGGAGGGATCTTGGGACCTGAACCAGAAATGAAGTCATCAAGCTGCGACTTCTTGGGAGGTGGAACCGGAAGTGATTTGGTTTGCAGGGAGATAAGAGATAAGAGAAAGGATTAATACACTCTGCCACCCCCTGGTCTGATTGGGAATTACCTTCTTTTGAGCCCTTTAACTGCCTCTCATGCTCATGTGTGTGACATCAACTAAATTGTGTTTTCTACAGAATGCCCTTTGAGGGTATAGATGGATAGACAGACAGAACTTTGTCCCTGGGGGAAACTTGGCTTCTTACTGAAGCTCTTAAATAAATAAATATATAGATAGATATCTCTCTCTCTCTCTCTCCTGGTTGCTTTGGGGCCATATATATATATATATACCCCAGTACTTCTGCCACCATGGCTGGCTTCCGGGATGCAGCCGCACTTCCGCCACACAGCACTTCCGGGTGAGATTCAGCGAGAGTGGCGGAGTGGACTGAACCAAAGGGGCGACGGGTGCCAAAACCGAGTGGCGGAGGGGGGTGCGAAGGAGTGGGCACCGGGGTGCCGGTAAGAGGGCGCAGCCTGTGCGATGCACAGGAGGGCAACAACTGGTGGTGTTCAGGTGGCTTCTCCGCCCCTATCCCTGTTGGGAGAACAGGGCCGGACCTTGGCGGCCCAGGAGTAGGACCCGCTTCGGGGGTAAGCTGCCCTCGTGGGATGTGTCGATGTGTCGCTCCTCCCAAGTGGTCTTTGCTGGCTGTGGGGCACTGTCAGTGATGCCAGGGGCAACGACCCGGCCGGGACACCTTGAGGGACCTGGAGGAGGGTCAACGCGCGCCCTGGATCACGTGGTGGCCGCCATCCTGGTTGCTTTGGGGGCCACGGGTTGAGGGCATGGAAGCCCAACCCTGTAGGGGCCCGTGGTCACCGCCAGGGAGTGCCCCAGTGCCTTGGGAACCCTGGACCCCAGTACTTCCGCCACACCAGAAGTTGCTGGGGGGAAGAAGAGCAGGGACACCCGGAGTGCTTCCAGGGATGCAGCCGGCACTTCCGCCACACAGGAGCGTGTCGGCGGGTGATTGACGGAACCCACCTGGCGCACATCCGGGTGATAATAAAAGGGGCCGCCTCCCTTCATAAAGGGCGAGAGTCAGGAGTGGAGTGGACTGAGCCTATTGGAGGAGGCAACGAGCCGGCCTGAAGAAGGAAGTAAGGCATTGTGGCCAGGCCTTTGGGGCTTTGGGGGGTTTGTGGTGCACCTTTGTATATATATATAATTGTAAATAAACGTGTTGTGGGTGACATGAACGTGTCTGCCTATCTGTGTCTGGGCCAGTCTCCACAATATATATATATTATATATGTGTGTGTGTGTGTTTGTGTGTATGTATATATGTTATACAGTATCTGCCAAACAATACAAACATTTGTATTATTTGGCAGATACAGTATAACATATCTATGATCTGCTTCTTGCAACTGAGAGGACATTGTGGATGTTTGCCGGCTGACTAACCAACCACAATCGTTACCTGGTAGGTAACCATCCAATTAATCATACTGCATTTCGGACCTAAATTTCTGATTTGGTAGTCATAGTGAGGCATAATGCAGGAGTACTGCTGCTGGTATAAAGTAGCCCCAGTAGTGACATACTTCTGCTGAATGTTTTGTTGGCTGAAAGTCCTCAGTGTAACTGTGTCAGACAGAGGATGTGCAGCATTGTTCATAATGGCACTCCAGGCTGTCCAGAGTGTGTCCCATAACTGATCTAGCCCTTTTAATTAGCTTGCTAATTCCATGGGTCTCTCTTAAAGTGATATTACAAGCTCAGCGCACCACAGTATAGAAAATTGCACTGGCCATCACAGAGTTGTAGAAGATGTGAAGGATGTCACTTTCCACATTTAAAGGAATGCAGTCTCGTAAGGAAAAAGAGTCTACTCTGCCCTTTCCTATATAGTTCCTCTGTGTTACGAGACCAGTCATTGATGTGGACCCCAAGTACTTGAAGCAGTACTTTCACTTGTCTCCACCGTGCATGGAGAATGCTTTGAGTAGTGAGAAAGTGCTATATAAATGTAAAGAATTATTATTATTATCTCCTCAAATAGTGACCAGACATACAGACTTTTTGTGGTGGTGAAAGTCAATAACCAGTTCCTTGGTTTTGCTGATATTAGGTTGCAGACAATTCTTTCTGCACCAAGAAGAAAAGTTCTCCCCCTGACTCCTATACTCTGCCTCATTCCCTTTATCAATACAGCCAATAAGTGCAGAATCATCAGAGAATTTCTGCAAGTGACATGACCTGGTGTTATTTTTATAGTCTGTGGAGTGCATGGTGAAGTGAAAAGGAGACAGGACTGTTTATTGCGGTACTCCGGGGTTGCTCACATCTGCTCAACACATGGTCCATTATCCAGGATGCCACTGGCTCATCCATCTGCATATCTCTGAGCTTACTCCTTAACAGAGATGATTGGATGATACTGCAGGCACTGGAGAAATCGAAAAACATAACCCTCACAGTGCTGCCAGCTTTTTCTATGTCAGAATAAGCCTTGTGGATCTAATAGATAATTAATTGCATGTCATATATCATAATTGTTTTTGGTTCTTTACGTTTGGTCGGAGATTCATTCTTAAACAATATGAAAACACTAGTGTGGATGGGGATTGTTTTTGTTTAAAAATACCTCAGGGTCCCAATACATTGGTAGAGATTAGATTAGATTTGACTTTATTGCCATTGGGCACTATACAAGTACCATGACAAAGAAATACAGTTTTGCTATTAACCAAAAGTGCAAATAGTAGTAAAGAGCAAGTAATCCATGGCAAATCCCGCAATGGAAAAAATCTGTGGTGCCCCCCTTCCCTTGAATCCCTAAACACATGTTCATTTTGCTTAATGGTTAGCCAGCTCTGTGTGATGTATACAATATGGACAGTGCATACATTATGTATAATATGAACAGAATAATATAATCACAGTAAAGTATTATAAAAGTTTTAATAATATAAACAATAAAGTGCAAACAGTTAACTGTATAAGTACAAGTACAGTAGGGGCGTGATAGTCCTGAGGTAGTAATAGACGAAGGCTGTAGTACAAACATGGTAGACCTGACGTGGTACAGAGTCCTGGAGTGTACATGTATGGAGTTAAGGTGAAGTGGAGAGGGTGGAGGTGCCCTAACACTTGGATTTTCAGACACATGACTCTGAGTACTCCCCAGTGTATTCTTTACCTTGACAGAAACACTAGGATTATGCCCTAGGATTAAGGTAATTGGGCTGTCATCCACACTACATTGTGAACTGGAGAAAAAGAAAAAGCTACACATAATGTTCCCTTGGGCAGGAATGATAATTATCATTTCTTGATCCTGGCTCATATTTCTTTGAGTTCTCTGGCCGAAGGACGCAGTCTGCATTCTCTATATTCTAAAAGACTTCAGACCAACGATATTATGAATCTTATATATGGAGATGGTGATGGGATGACTCAGTTTAATAAGCTGAAGAAGGGTTTTCTGTAGATGTGGTGCTAAATGGCATAAATGATGAACTCCATGAAAATCTGCACAGAGCTGATGTCTGCACTCCAATTGCTTTGATGTGGAGGCTGAAGGGGGGCTCAAGCTACTGGGAAAGGGGGTGCATAACCCAATCTGGCACTGTCAGTATATTACAAACATTTGTTTCCTTCTACATATTGCTGTAATGGCAGCTGTCCAGCATGCAAGGCACATGGGAAGAACACATTAGTTTACACTAATGCAGCATGTTTGCATGAAAAATGTACAGAAGTTAGCTCTTATATAAAGAAAGCTAGCAATTTTCCAAATCTTTTTTTGGGTTTCAAAGCTTTGAAGAATTTTTTAAATATTAGACATTCCTCATGTCATGCAGTTTTAAGCCTACTAAAGCTAGGGTTCATTAAAAAATCGATTGGTGCCATATACACAGTGAGAGTTTTTTATTTCGCAAGATAATTAGATCTTGATTTGGGTCATGAAGCAAAAGAAGTAATGAAAGTGGCATTGTGGCAGAGAGAGCAGCGTAATGCGTCAATTTTAATCCAATTAAGCTCTGCTTCAAATATGTAAATATTATCTGAAGCCTTACAGTTCAAGATTTTGTATGTGGCCTTTCCCACAGTGCAATGGCTTTCTTCCCACAAAATATTCCCACTCTAATTTGACCCTGATGGGTATGTGTGGTGTCGCGGGACACCTCTTCTGAATATGGTCTGGGGGAACAGGCATGAACTGAACAGTACCTCCCCCGAGACGCTAGATGGCAGCCCCCTGGGTGACAGTGGTGCCTAGGATTCCCACAGGGCTCCATAGGAGATGGAGTTCTCTATGTCCCTGTTGCGATCTGGGGGTGCCACCAGGGGGCTCTGCAGTGGTTTCTGAGCCCATGTGGGTGGTTCTTCCGCCACACCTGGAAGTGCAGCCAGAAATGGATCATCGAGCACATGGAGCACTTCTGGGTGGACTATAAAAGAAGCCAGCAGCCACCACTCCGGGAGTCAGAGTCGGGAGGAGGGAGACAAACCTTGCCAGAGAGGAGTGGAGGAGAAAGAATAAGAGAGAAGAAGAGAAAGAAAAGTATTGTGTGTATTGTGCTTGTGTTGGGACTGTGTTGTGCCTGTGGGGACGGGGAAGGCATTGCCCACAGGCGGAGAAAAGAAAAATAAAATATTTATTTGTTTTTATAAGTGTGCTGTGTCGGTTTGGGTGGCTGACACGCCACCTAGTGGTCTTGTTACAGATAGATAGATAGATAGATAGATAGATAGATAGATAGATAGATAGATAGATAGATAGATAGATAGACTTTATTTTTCACCAAGGGGAAAATAAAAGTTACAGAAGCTCAATAAAAAAATAACATAAATATTATAACAAACATGAACTACACATCTGAAATCATTAAAATAGTGAAGGATTTGACAATACTATTTTTCCTAGACATTTTTTCACCCTCCTCACCTTTGGTTTGTATCCCAAAGACATGCAGGTTAGGTTAACTGGCTCCTCTTCAATGGCCTGGAGTGTGTCACAGAGATAGTCCTATCCTTTTTGGATCCTGCCTTCTGCTCACTTCTACCAGGACAGGAAGCTTTTGTTTAACTGACAGTGTGTGCCTGAGGCTAAAGTATTCTGGAGCTAAACTATAATGTTACAAATTAAGCTGAGACCACCAAAACCCATTGTGTGAACACTGCCTGCACTGTAGTTGTAGAAATAAACGAACAACTGTCCTTAGCACTTGTAGTTTGTTAAGCAATTCAAGATATAAACTTTAGCTAAATAGTATAAATGATCATTGTCACAGTTTCTGAAAACAAGTATCACTTGTATTCATGCAATGAAAGTAGAACATATGTTGTTCATAATTAATGGAGACATATATTGCACATCCTGTCTACTTTGTGTTGTTCGATCATTCATTCTTGAATCTCTTACAATGTGAACACATGGGACAAAACATACAAGTAAATTCAATTTTAAAGTAGTAAGGTTTAAATTAAATGATTTTACATTATGACATACTGCTGGATATCTTGTTCAATTTGTTCCGAAAGCAGCTTGACAGTCTTTTTGGCTGAATTTATCTAACAGAATTTCTGTTATTGTTCTCCCTCAAGGACTTTCAAATCAACTAAAATGTATAATTTTTATGTTGCTTTTTAAGGAGGAAGTGAAAGTATTTAAAGCTTCAGGGGCTCATAAACAACTGCCGAGCACTATACTGCCCTCACACAGTTTGTACAGCTTGCATATGTACAGACGCAAAGTTCAAGCTGGTCAGCGGTGATCTCAATGCGTCCATTGTAATCAGGAGCTGCATTCATAATCTGCTGATACAAATTATGGCATTACACATTTTTGATGGCGGACTTTTTTTTCTCAGAGGAATATTTACATTTGGAATGAAGAGAAGTATGATCTATAATGATTTTCATGCAGAATTTTGGGAGTAAGTCAACACTAAGGATATTCTCATGGTCTGAAGAGCTGCAACAATAAAGAGTGATTCAACTGCACTTTGTTCAAAATGTATTATCTTGAAATTGTTCAGTTTAGTTTTTTTACTATACTTCACAGCACAATAAACGTATTTGTTGCAGGTCCTACTAGTGCACCAATAATCAGCAACAATGTAGCACATGGTACTCCAACAATTTAGTGGAAGATACACATTACCATACTACTAAAATAAAGCAAACAAATGAAAAAGGACAAAATCTAAACAAAATCTTTAAATCCCACACCACCAACTGTTTTTGTAAGGAATTTGTTCTCTGAGAGGTCATACAGCTGATGCAAGGTTCCAAAGATCTCTATTCAAATCTCAAAGCAGTCACTTTAGCAGTAGTAGTGGTGGTAGTAGTAGTAGTAGTAGTATCACATTAACAGAGTACAGTGAAATTGCTATTGATTGTCTTACCAACGTTAGAACATTACAATAATCTAGATGAGAACAGGCCATTCAGCCCAACAAAACCTGCCAGTCCTATCTACTCAATTCTTCTAAAATAACATCAAGTCTAGTCTGGAAAGTCCCTATATTTCTGCTATCTACCACACATCTTGGTACCTTATTCCATGTGTCTATGGTTCTCTGTATAAAGAAAAAGTACCTAATGTTTGTGTGAAATTCTGAAGGTGCCAGTCTGTTGCAGAGAACACGAAACACATCACCAGACTCGGGCACTATGATAACCAGTAATGTATTTAAAAGCATTTGCATGCCTTCATTTTAATTAACAGATATCACAAATAAGCCTACCATTCTACTTGTTCAGTTATGTTGCCAATTCTCAGACCTTGAGGAAAACCATAAGAAATACTCCAGTGTAATATGTGTAAAACTTGCATGTTCTCCATGTGTATGCATTGGTTTTATTCCAAATATCTTGGCTTCCTTTAGCTGTGCATACTATATTAGCTGATGACTATAGATTGGACTCTCTATTAGAGAGTGTGGATGTTTGCATGAGTGAATGTACCCTGAGATGAACTGACTGAGGTTAACTCCGCTCTTGCACTCAATGCTGCTAAAATGGGCTTTGGTTACCCATGATCCCACACTGAATAGGATGAAAATAAAAATGGATGCATGGACTCTCTCTCTACAGCGCTGGTCTGCATCTCAGTTTTTTCCTATATCACTTAAACATGCACGCTAGATTAATTGCTGTCTTTAACCTGAGCCTGAAAGAATTAGTGTGGCTGATGTATGTTGACCAAACCTGCATGGTTTTACAGACACAAGGGAAGGCATGCAAAATGCTTTAGTGTCTAGGCTATGATTCAAACCTCTTTGTCTTCATGTATCCCGTACAATTGCATGTAAGGTGAATTGTGGACATCAAGCTGGACTTAAAATGAGTGAGTATTGGTTTGTGTGTAAATGTTCTCTGCAATGGACTAGTGCATTTCCAGCATTAACCTTCGCACCCAGTGATGTCTTAATGACCCTGACTTTCCAGGCTCTGACATTCATTGAACTAACAAAAATAAAAAAAAAACTCTGGCTGCAATGAGAAAAGCTGAGGAGATAAGGGAGGATTGTTTGAGTACATTTTAGTTAGTTTATTCACACAGAGAGCCTATATGCCCAGTGTTTTTGAAGTGGAGAATGCACATGTTTGTATTAGCTTTATCTAACACAGGAAACATCTTCTTAAACATTCTAAAGGTTTTTATTTAAATACTTGGTGTGGTGTCTATGATTCACTTTCAAGGCATGAGTGCAACATTCATGTCTTCTGCAGACTTCATAATGGCTACATAGTATTAAACATTTACAAGGACAACAGCATACATCTAGGTATCCTAAAATATTCAGACCCTTCACTTTTTACATATTTTATTATATTGTAGCCTTATGCAAAAATCATTTAAATACAGCTTTTCTCACACATCAAGCAACACTTAATACCTCAGAATGACAAAGTGAAAACAGGATTTTAGGAATTTTTGCAAATGTATCAAAAATAAAAAAATTGCAATATCCTTGTGGCACAAGTACTCAGACCCTTCACTAAGTACTTAGTTGAAGCATCTTTGGCACACATTACAGCCTGGGATCTTCTTGGTATGACATGACAAGCTTTGCACACCTCGATTTAGGGAGTTTTTGCCATTCTTCTCTGTAGATCCTGTCAAGCTCAGTCAGGTTGGATGGAGACTGACAGTGGACAGCACGTTTCAGGTCTCCCCAGGCATGTTTAGTTGAGTTCAAGTCTGGGATCTGGCTAGGACACTCAGGAACATTCATAGTGTTAACCCTAAGCCACTCTGGCGCTGTCTTTGCTTTATGATTAGGGCCATTGCTCAGTTGGAAGGTGAATCTCAATTCAAGGTGAGGTCCACAGCAATCTAGGGCTGTTTTACATTGAGGATATCTCTCTGCCTTGCTCTGTTTACCTTTTCCTTCACCCAGATTACTTTCCCAGTCCCTGCTGCAAAAAAACAAACGCACAGAGTGACATTCCCACCACCATGTATTGTGTAGGTGCTGAGCAATGTGTGATTTCCTCCAGATGTAATGCCTGGAATTGAGGCCATACACTTCAATCTTGGTTTCATTAAACCAGAAGGCCTTGTTTCTCATAGTCTGAAAGTCTTTTAGGTGCCTTTTTGCAAAGTCCAAGCAGGCTTTCCTGTGTCATCTGGCCACTCTACCATAAAGCCCAGATTGGTGGAAAGCTGCAATGGTTGTTGCCCTTCTGGAGGTACCATCTTCACACAAGTTCTATAAAGCTTAACCAGCTAGCATAGGGCATGAGGAAGGAACAAACCCTGGACAGGGTGCCAGGCCATCACAGATGAAAAACACACACACACATGCATGCACACTACGGCCAATTCAGCCAATAATCTTGACCCCTCTGCCTTTGAAAATTTTAGACCCATCTCTAACCTGCCCTTCTTAAGTAAAATTCTAGAGAAGGCAGTCATTATGCAGTTAAATGACCACCTCAATAAACATGCTATTCTTGATAAATTTCAGTCGGGTTCCAGAACAAATCATAGCACAGAAACTGCACTCGTTAAAGTAGTAAATGACTTGCGGGTAAATGCAGACAGAGGCCATTTATCTGTTATCATCCTCTTAGATCTGAGTGCCGCCTTTGACACCATTGATCACAATATTCTTAGAAATCGCCTTACTCAATGGATGGGCCTCTCTGGCAGAGTCTTAAATTGGTTTGAATCCTACCTGGCAGGGAGAAAATTCTTTGTTAGTTGTGGTAATCACAACACAAAGACACATGATATCCGATATGGTGTTCCACAAGGCTCTATCCTGGGTCCGCTGCTTTTCTCAATCTACATGCTTCCGTTAGGTCAGATTATCTCAGGTTACAACGTGAGTTACCACAGCTATGCTGATGACACACAGCTGTACTTATCAATAGCACCTGATGACTCCGACTCTCTCGATTCACTAACACAATGTCTTACTTGTATCTCAGAATGGATGAATAGTAATTTTCTCAAACTAAATAAAGAGAAAACTGAAATTTTAGTATTTGGCAATAATGGATTCAATGAGGTTATCAGAAATAAACTTGATGCAATAGGATTAAAAGTTAAGACGGAGGTAAAAAACTTAGGGGTAACTGTTGACTGTAATCTGAATTTTAAATCGCATATTCATCAGACCACTAGGACAGCATTTTTTCACTTAAGAAACATAGCAAAAGTTAGACCTCTTATATCATTGAAAGATGCTGAGAAATTAATTCACGCTTTTGTTTTCAGTAGACTGGATTACTGTAACGCACTCCTCTCAGGACTACCCAAAAAAGATATAAATCACTTGCGATGAGTGCAGAATGCAGCTGCTAGAATCCTAACTAGGAAAAGAAAATCCGAACACATTTCTCCAGTTTTGATGTCACTGCACTGGTTGCCTGTGTCATTCAGGATTGACTTTAAAATACTGCTTATGGTTTATAAAGCCTAAAATAATCTCACTCCATCTTATATATCGGAATGTCTGACACCTTATATTCCAAATTGTAACCTTAGATCCTCAAATGAGTGTCTCCTTAGAATTCCAAAAGCTAAACTTAAAAGAAGTAGTGAGGCGGCCTTCTGCTGTTATGCACCTAAAATCTGGAATAGCCTGCCAATAGGAATTCGCCAGGCTAATACAGTGGAGCACTTTAAAAAACTGCTGAAAACACATTACTTTAACATGGCCTTTTTATAACTTCACTTTAACTTAATCCTGATACTCTGTATGTTCAATTCATCATAATAACTATTCATAGTGGCTCCAAAACTGCACTGACCCCTACTCTCTCTTCTGTTTCTTTTTTCGGTTTCTTTGTGGTGGCGGCCTGCGCCACCACCACCTACTCAAAGCATCATGATGCTCCAACACTGATGGACTGAAAGCCAGAAGTCTACGTGACCATCATCATTAAGTCCTTCCGTGAGAACCCTAAATACAAAGAGGACTGTTTGATTTATGTTAGGTAGATTGCCCAGAGGGGACTGGGTGGTCTCTTGGTCTGGAATCCCTACAGATTTTATTTTTTTTTCTCCAGCCTTGTTTTTTTTTTTTCTGTCCACCCTGGCCATCGGACCTTACTTATTCTATGTTAATTAATGTTGACTTATGTTTATTTTTTATTGTGTCTTCTATTTTTCTATTCTTCATTTTGTACGGCACTTTGAGCTACATTTTTTTGTATGAAAATGTGCTATATAAATAAATGTTGTTGTTGTTGTTGTCGCCAATTCAGCTAACCTATACGTCTTTGGACAGTGGTAGGAAAAACCGGAGCACCAAGAGGAAACCCACACAAAGGGACAAAGGGAGAACATGCAAACTGTACACCGGGAGGACCCAGAGCGCGAATCCTGGTCTACTTACTGCAAGGCAGTAGTGCTACTGCCCTAACCATATACTTGAACAGAAAAAAACAATATAATCAACGGTAAACATAATTTTAATCTGGTAAATGCAAGAAACATATAAACAATATTTCAGCTATCAGTACTAATTAATTGTTTCTATGTGCAATAATTCTACATGCATAACTGTTGTATTGGCATAGACTCACAATGATGCTGATTAAAAAACTGAATATTTGTAAAAATTCAGTAAAATTTCTGTTCTACCCCATTTAGTTTATTCTCATATTTAATTCAAAATTCTAACACTAATCACTTTGCTATATTTAATAAACGGTCTGTGAATAAAAGAATAATGGTATAAATTGTTTACCAATATTTTAAGTTTACTTAAATGTGACAGCTAATATTAAATGCATTTTATAGGCAGAATAAAATAATTCAATTAAAGATGACAGAATTACGTTCATTTTATTGAGATACTAGGGGGCTTCGCTCGCCAACCCCCGTGTTTGGTTTTCTGGATACACACTTGTACGATTTTTTTTTCTTTGAATTGTTGCTATTTTATTAGTTTCACTTTTATTTCAGAACTTCTGTAAAAACAATATTTGGAATCTTTCATGTCCCAATATGCTGAATCTTTTAAATGAGGTCTGTGTGACATGTGTTTAATGACTTTGTACCATAATTCAGGATAGGTTTCTCTGTTTGGAATTTCAGCACAGACAAAATGATCCACATCATCAGCAGTTAATAATTTTTTTTGCAAAGTAACCATTAAATAAATGCATGTGAGGTAAACCACGTTTTTGAAATTCTCTGACTTAAACTCCAAAGCCTTACAATATTTACATACTTCTGACATATCACCTATGTCCATATATTTGATCTCTATTCTCCTTTTCGTTATTTCTCCGTGTAATAATTTCTCTTTTTTTGTGCTAATGCTGTCTTTGTTTTGACACTGTCATTTTTTTCTGCTTTCATATTCTGTATCTTGTTCTGCATGTGTTTCGTGCCTACGTTTTTTTGAGTCTTTTGAATTCCAGTTTTCATTATCTCTAACCTGCTCTGCATGTGTTTGGCCCCCTTGTTTTATATCCTCTTTATGACATTTTACTTTGTTTTCTACTCTGTCTTTTATTTCTTACCTCGCTTTTTCATACTTTTTTTTCAGTTACCCCGGTCCATGGTGATTATTTTCCCTTTTTCGAGTAATTTCTGTTTGTTTGCGATACTGTGATCTTTACTTTCTTTTTTTTATACTTTCTAATTTTCCGAGTTTCATATTCTTTAACTTAAATTGCATGTATATCGTGCCAAGGTTTTTTTTTTGAGTCTTTCAAATTCCACTGCTTTCATAATCTATAACCTGTTCTTCATGTGTATAGCAATTAAATGAACTTGTATGATCCAATTTAGGTATGGTCTCCTTTCTTCAAAGTTCAGATATTGCTGTTTAACATGTATTAATCAGTCAGTCAGTCATTATCCAACCTGCTATATACTAACACAGAGTCATTGGGGTCTGCTGGAGCCAATCCCAGTCAACACAGGGTGCAAGGCTGGAACAAATCCCATGTTTTCTACTCTGTCTTTTATTTCTTACCTCGCTTTTTCATACTTTTTTTTCAGTTACCCCGGTCCATGGTGATTATTATCCCTTTTTCGAGTAATTTCCATTTGTTTGCGATACTTTGATATTTACTTTCTTTTTTTATACTTTCTAATTTTCCTAGTTTCATATTCTTTAACTTACTTTGCATGTGTATCGTGCCAAGGTTTTTTTTTTAAGCCTTTCAAATTCCACTGCTTTCATAATCTATAACCTGTTCTTCATGTGTATAGCGCCAACCCCTTTATTTGATTAATCGGATATACAATTTTAAAAGCTTTTTTTTCTTCTTTGGAATCGTTGCTGTTGTGCGGGACCACAGATTTTTATAGCGTATGGTCCATTATTTTGTACTTGCACGTTTTGTGCATTGAATGATCCGAAGGCGAAGACTTAGTTTTACACTCTTTGCCTTTTCCTGTATTTCTGATCTCGATTTGTCCTGCTATTTTTTCAATTTCACCTGGTTCTGGTAATACATTTCCTTTTGTTTGCATCAATGCGATCTTTACTATCTTTTTTTTTTGATACTGTAGCGACTGACGTAATAAAGTGTCACAAAAGTTCTATTTTAACAATCGCCGACTGTGTAACCCCAAACACAACTTTCTAGCACCCTCTCCAACCCCTCCTCCCACGGGTCTTGCCTCCCCCTTACTGCATCAATCAGCACCCAGCTATTAGTCTTCCGTGCTGTACTCCGCCCTCCCTCGATCGGACCTAACAGTCACTTAAAACAAAAAAGGCTTCAGCTTTACTGGAATGCTACAATACTTTCGAATTTTACTGCTTTCATATTCTTTACCTTTCTCTGCATATGTATCGCGCCTTGGGTCTCTTTTCACCGCGCTGCTCTTTCATCTTTGCTGAGAGCACAGGATCTGTGTGTGCCATGTGACTTTACATGACTGAATGTTTTGTTGGCTGTCCATGCTCTTATTTGATAAGAAGGGCGTGTCTTTTAAGAATCTTATATTCCACGTCCCCGCGAGACTGCCCTGGGACAATCTCTTCGCACCAAGTGTCATGTTTACGGTCCCCACGAGAAACTCAGTGGCCAGTCTTTTTTGTCTCGCGGGTCTTTTAAATGTCTTCCGAGAACTTCCGAGAAGATCACGTATTGTCGCCTTGCTTTTCCATTCCTGGATTTTTTTTTATATAAAGAGAGAGAAGTGGTGTATACTTTTGACTGTTTTTTAACAATTAAATGAACTTGTAAGATCCAATTTAGGTATGGTCTCCTTTCTTCAAAGTTCAGATATTGCTGTTTAACATGTATTAATCAGTCAGTCAGTCATTATCCAACCTGCTATATACTAACACAGAGTCATGGGGGTCTGCTGGAGCCAATCCCAGTCAACACAAGGTGCAAGGCTGGAACAAATCCCAGGCAGGGTGCCAGCCCATCACAGGGCACACACACTAGGGACAATTTTTTAGGATCACCAATGAAGCTAACCTGCATGTCTTTGGACTGTGGGTGGAAACCGGGGCACCTGGAAGAAACCCACACAGATACGGGGAGAAAATGCAAACTCCATGCAGGGAGGACCCGGGAAGCGAACCCAGGTCTCCTTACTACGAGGCAGCAGCGCTACCACTGCGCCACCGTGCCACCCTAACATGCCTTAGCTAGTTTAAATAATGTTAAAATAATTCTTGTGTTTCATATGAAAATAAATGCAAAATAAATTTATGAAATCAAATATATTAGTTTAGATCCAGCATGAAAAACTGAACATTATTTTTATTGTATGAACTTTCTCATGGGATAACAGCAACACAGAACATTAGTTAACATCATTTATAATAAATCACTATTCATTTTGCATAAGGAAAACTCAAAAAAGCTTTCAAATAACATCTTGGAAATACACTTTCGTATTCATTTTGTTTAGTCTACTAGAACACTGTTTGGTGCAAAGTAATCTCACATAATTTTTAGATGAAATCATCAAGATTTCCACGTCATAACAAATCTAATCCAGATAAACATTTTGCATCAGATACTAATCAGCTTGCAGATGTATACTAATATAGACAACAGTATTTGACAGTTGTGCTGTCTGGTTTCATAATATTCTGCTGGAAGAGGACCAGTAGATGAAACATATTTAAAACTAAAAACAAGTTCAAACTGGAAAGATGAAACCAAATGCACCAAAGCCTAATTACTGATCAGAAGGCAAAGTCAGAGGGAAAAAATGAAAAGTTCAGAAACCAGCATTTCGTAAGAGAGAAATCTACTCTACATTCGTTTCAGTGTTTTATCCAAAGCTAATGCAGCACTGTGAAATAAATAATCACTTGTATTAGGAAACATTATACTGCATAAAAATATTCCAGAATTAAAGAAACTATATTCACCCATAAGTTTGCTTGGAAAAATGTGTTCCAAGAGTAATTCATTTTTAAAGTGAACCGGACATAACACAAGAGTAAACAAAAATTGAAATATTATAATCCTAAATCCTTCAGTATATACATTGTAAGAGTCCTGTACAGTCATGGCTGGATGCTGTTGTTTGCAGATCACTACTCTTAAGATAAAGGTTATTTTTTTGACAAAATACTAGAAAAGTGGTTGGTGTAGCCTTGCAAAGCTATTGAAGTATTTGTGTATGGCTTGTTATTTATAACAGTGAATAATTACAATCAGAATCATCTGAACTAAAATTAATAATACATTGGATTTCAAACCCAACCTCATTAAACTATCAAGCTGCAATGCAAATTACTGGACCACCATCTGGCTCAAGCCATTACTGGTGGCTCTGTGGCTAAGGATCTGTGACGATATCTGGAAGGCTGTCAGTTAAAATCCTGTTACTGCCAGAATAGATCCTACTCTGTTAGGCTCTTGAGCAAGGCCTTTAACCTGAAAATTGCTCCAGGGTGCTCTACAATGGGTGACCCCATGTTCATACCTCCATAGGTAATGAGAAAAGACAATTTGCCCTTGGGGATTAATATAGTGTACCAAATATTTTACTATCCATAGCTATTAATTTTTAACTGTCATTTTAGAAATCAGACCACTGTAGAAACTAAGACTTTTAGAAGGCCCAAAATCCACAAAAAAGGTGATAGCTATTGGATTCACAGTAGGTATGAACCACTAAAATTCTCAGTGTGATTCAAAAGCTTTGACAAGGTTTCATACATGAAGAAAAGCCACCAATGATTCAGTATACCACAGTTATGTATCCGTGATATCCTTTATTACAGTCAATGGAGCCATTAGAAATTATGAAAATCCTCAATTAGTAACAGAAAACATTTATCTTGTTAAACCTGCTTTGGGAGAATAGGGTTCTTCATGGGTGAGAACATTCTCCATTATTATTTGTGTCAAGTTCATCAACGAAGGAATGAGAAATATTAGCCTTCACTCATTAGAACCAATGTGTGGTTTGATTTGGTCTCGTCCGATGCGAGAGATGGACGTCTGAAGTGGAGCTCCGCTAGCAGTGGTGCTATTTTTCATATTATTTGCTTATTATTCTGAGATATCCTGTATTTATTCAACCCGAGAGGGACCGCTACAGTATATGTAAACACATATAAACATGGCCAACAAGAAGGGGGGTCCGAAAGAATCGAAGACTAAAGCTACATCCAAGCTGCGATCAGCAAGCCCTAGTTCGAGATACGGCCTCTCAGAGACAGACCTGGATCAGATGGGCGAAAGTACAGACTCCTCGGGACCACGGTCCGCTACATCGTCGCCTGCTGAGAGCGAAAAGGGGAGCGAAGGTGCGATCGTGAGTGCAGATGTGGATAGCTCGCCGATTGGAGAGGATTACCTGAAACTGGAAAAGGCCGGGAGGTCCGCGGCTTCAGTTACGCAATCACGCGGGACTGGAGCAGCGGGGACACCGGCTTCAGCAGAGTCTGCTGCTTCATCTACGGTACAAGAAGGCACATTTGAGCTATCTGAACTGAAAGTGTTGCTCGCTGACCTCAGGCAAGATATAAAGAAAAGCGAGAAGGCTAATGAGAAAGCAACGGCAAAGGCACATGAGAGACTGAAACAGGAATGGAAACAGGAGATGAAACAGGCCAATGAATGTCTGCGACAGGAAATCCAACAGGCAAATGAAAGGCTCGTCAAGAGGTACAGCTTGAACTTCGACAGGTGCTGGGTAAAATTGAAGAGCGCATTGAGAAAAACTCGCTAAACTGAGCACGCTTGCTGATCGATTGGAGCATCTTAGTGAGACATTCACGAATCGGATCGAAATAGCCGAACATCTAGCTGCCAGTGCCGAGGAAAGAGCAGTAAATGTCAGTTGAATGTAAAAAACTCGGAGAAAAACTTGGAGACAGACTGGCTGCTTTAGAAGATGGGAATAGAAGGTATAATGTCAGAATTGAAGGCTTGCCGGAGAATCGAAAGTTTAAACCCGTGAAATTCGCAACTGAACTTTTTCTAAAATAATCGGGGCGACTTTAAAGCAGAATCTGAGATAGCAGCGGCTTACGCGTCGCTGATCAAACACCGTCAGACCCGACCAAGATCTTTTATAGTCCGTTTTGAACGATTATCATTTAAGTTAGAGGTGATGGAACTCCTCAGGAAAAAAAGGAAGATATTATATATGAAGATTGCCACATTCGCGTCTTCCCTGACTTCTCTCCAGCAACAGCTATCAAACGCCGCCTTCTATAATATTAAACAGCGCTACGGCAAGCCAATGTCAAATCGGCCTCCTGTATCCGCAAAACTGAAAGTGGAATGGCAGGGCATTTCTATGTTTTCGCTAGCAAGGAGGAGGCAGAAAATGAGTTAAGAAAGCTGATCCGGGACTATTCTGATACATAATTGTGAGTCATGGCGGTAAATGATAAAGCTAGGATTAATAATCTACTGTCTGATCTATTTGTTTTAAAATACGGGTTTTTATCAGCATATATTCTCATATTCTTATATTATTATTACTTACTTATTACTTATCATTACTTAGTATTACTAGGGCTAAATGTTTGTGTTTTATTGTGCTTAATTACGTTTTCCTCCTCTTTTTTTCTTTTCTAATTATTTCATGTGTACCCTAAATGAGACTGTTCAATATCATACCCTTGGTTTGCTGTTATTGCTATTACTGCATTAAGACTTGTTATGCTTGTTTTGGACACATCTTTAACACCATCACCTGGGTTTATTATCTGGGGATATCATCTTAATGCACTAAAATTGATGAAGATTATATGTATGTATGTATATATATATATATATATATATATATGTATATGTGTATATGTATATATATATATATATATTAAGTGCAAAATTCTTTTCTTTCTTTTTCCTCTTTTAAAGACTATATTGGTAACAGATATCTCTATCTTTTAACCTTAAAGCGCCACTGCATGGGGGCTTGATGTGCTTTGGACGTGCTCTGTCTCTGGGTATGTCAGAGGACTGGGACTGCATGAAGTGGGTTTTAGCCTCACCTGGGGAGGCAAAAAGGGAGGGTGGGGGTTAAGGGGAAGAGAAAGAGAGCAGGCTTGATCTATATCTAATCTATCATCTCAATCTTTATAATTATAACTATCAACGTAATAATAAGCTGCATGGCAACAACTCTTGGGGGAATAGGAAATTAAGACCTAAACTATTTCACTTCCAGTTAAGACTATAATATGACACCAAAAACTCAGAATCAGTGTCTCCATGATGGGACAGTTAACTTCGTAAGCTGGAATGTTAAAGGCCTGAATCACGAATTAAAGAGAAAGAAAGTACTTTCTCACCTAACAGGTCTAAATGCTAAAATAGTATTTTTACAGGAAACCCACTTACTAAGTAAGGATCAGTTCCGGCTGCAAAAAGACTGGACTGGCCAAATGTTCCATTCTAGTTTTACAAAGAAAACTAGAGGGGTGGGAATTCTCATACATAGAACAGTACCATTTGTAGCATCAGATGTAGTATTGGATCCTGAAGGGAGATATGTGATGGTCATGGGAGACTTATCTAACTGTAAAATGATTTTGATAAATGTTTATGCACCTAATGTTGATGATAAGGAATTTATACAAAATTTATTTGCATCCATTCCCAATCTGAACACTCATAAACTTATAATGGCTGGGGACTTTAATTGTGTTCTAAATCCACTTTTAGATAAGACTTCCTCCACAAGGGGAACGCAACTAACACCGCAAAGATAATTACAAAGTTTATAACTGATCACAACTTATCAGATCCCTGGAGGCTTTTAAACCCAAATTCAAGAACATATTCTTTCTACTCACCAGTACATCATTGCTACTCAAGGATTGATTACTTCTTTATAGATAATAACTTCTTGCCTAAGATTAAATCTTGTAAATACGATGCTATTGTTATTTCAGACCATGCTCCGATGATCTTGGAGCTGAAATTACTAAGCCCCATACACTCACCCGCAGATGGCGTCTCAATCCGCTTCTATTAGCTGACGAGAATTGTACTGAATTTATATCCAAACAAATTGAATTCTTTCTAGAGACAAATACATCCCCTGAGATCTCTGCAGGAACACTCTGGGAAACTCTTAAGGCCTTCTTAAGAGGACAGATTATCTCATATCTTTCCCACAGAAATAAATCCGAAGAAAGTAGCAGAGATAAAAGCGAAATTACTAAAATAGATGAAGAACATGCCAGACTACCAAGCGAGACTCTACATAAGAGGAGGCAGGCTCTACATTCAGAATTAAACCTCTTGACAACTAAAGAAACCGAACAACTAATTTACAAATCCAGACATCATTATTATGAACATGGAGAGAAAGCTAATAAGCTTTTAGCGCAACAAATTCACAAGCAAGAAGTGCAGCGCAATCTCGTAATTACTAACACGAATGGAGATAAAATCATCGAACACAAAAATATAATGTGCACTTTTAGAGACTACTATAAATCCCTATATACTACTGAGTTTAAAGAAGACAATATACAATCTAATGCATTTCTGGATAAATTACAGATACCACAAATTGACGCTATTAGTGTGGAGGAGCTCGATAAACCTCTGTCATTATCAGAATTACTGGATGCTATAAAGTCACTCCAAGGTGGAAAAGCAGCAGGCCCTGATGGCTACCCTGCAGAGTTTTACAAGAAATTCTCCGCTCAGCTAGCTCCCTCCTATTAGCAACATTTACAGAAGCCAGAGATAACCAATCTCTTCCACAAACCTTTCGCCAAGCACTAATCACTGTCTTTCCAAAACAAAATAAGGACTTATTACAATGTGCATCATACAGACCAATTTCACTTCTGAATAACGACGTTAAAATACTCTCTAAAATCATAGCTAGAAGGATGGAGAAAGTGCTCCCCTCAATAATATCACAAGACCAAACTGGATTTATTAGGGGCCGACACTTATCTTCAAATCTTCGACGCCTGTTTAATGTAATATACTCACCAACTAAATCAAACACCCCAGAAATATTATTATCATTGGATGCAGAAAAAGCATTCGACATGATTGAATGGAAATACCTTTTACTATTTTGGAGAAGTTTGGGTTTGGCCCAACATTTGTGCATGGATTAAATTACTGTATACTAACCCAGAAGCTTCAGTTTGCATCAATAACATTTGCTCAGACTACTTTAAACTAGAACGTGGCACAAGACAAGGATGCCCTTTGTCACCACTGCTGTTTGCAATTGCCATTGAACCACTGGCAATACATTGTCGAAATACTGATCAGATAAAGGGGATTAGCAGAGAAGGACTGGAACAGAAAATCTCATTATATGCAGATGACATGGTACTGTATATATCGGACCCAGAAAATTCTGTGCCTGCAGTCTTAGCAGCACTCACAGAATTTCAAAGCTCTCTGGTCTCAGAATTAATCTGAATAAAAGTGTACTCTTTCCGTGAATTCGCAAGCATATAATATTAGATTAGACACCCTTCCTTTTATCATTGCAGAACAGTTTAAATACCTCGGGTAAACATCACAAGTAAACATAAAGCTCTTTATCAAAAAATTTCGTCTGTATGGAAAAAATTAAACAAGACTTGCATAGATGGTCAACCCTTCATCTCACACTAGCTGGAAGAATTAACACTGTTAAGATGAATATTCTTCCTAAGCTCCTTTTTATTTCAAAACATACCAATATACATTAATAAATCGTTCTTTAAGCAATTAGATTCAACAATAACCTCATTTATTTGGAATTCTAAACATCCACGCATCAAAAGAGCGACCCTACAAAGACAAAAGGCAGAAGGCGGCATGGCTCTACCTAACTTCCAGTTTTATTACTGGGCGGCAAATATACAGTCGATAAGAACCTGGACACAAATAGAAGAACATACACAGGCATGGACCGCAATAGAAGTAAAATCCTGCAGTACTTCTTTGTATTCCTTGCTTTGTGCTCCAATAAACACACGTTATCGGCAATACACTAATAACCCAATTGTGCTCCACTCACTTAGAATCTGGAACCAATGTAGAAAGCATTTTAAGACGGAGAAGCTTCTTTCTGTGGCACCCTGCAAAAGAACCACCTCTTTCAACCCTCACAAACATATGCAGTTTTAATATCTGGAAAAATTTGGAATTAACTTGCTTAGAGACCTTTATATAGACAACGTCTTTGCATCCTATGAACAATTACGTTCCAAATTTAACATTCCAGCTACAAATTTCTTTCACTATCTTCAAATCAGGAACTTTGTTAAACAGAACCTTCCAGATTTTCCTCATCTTGCACCCTCATCCACGCTGGAAAAATTATTGCTCAATTTCAAGGAGTTAGACTCCATCTCTACAATATATAAAATCCTTTTACAATCCCTTCCTTTCAAAGATCCAAGAGGACACTGGGAAAATGACCTCTCAATTAATATATCAGAAAAGGAGTGGAAAGTAGCAATGCAGAGAATTCACTCAAGCTCCATATGCAAAGCATACAATTATACAACTCAAAATTATATATCGAGCACATCTGTCTCGACTAAAACTCTCCAAAATGTTTCCAGGGCATGATCCAACCTGCGAACGTTGCAACCAAGCCCCAGCCTCACTAGGTCACATGTTCTGGGCCTGCTCCAAATTAACATTATTCTGGACAAAAATTTTTAATTACCTCTCAGACAGTCTTGGACTCACAATCCCTCCTAACCCATTAACAGCTGTGTTTGGGGTTCTTCCAGAGGGTCTTAAAGTGGAGAAAGACAAACAAACTGTGATTGCATTCACTACACTGTTGGCACGCAGACTTATTCTGATAAACTGGAAGAACCCAAACTCTCCTCTTTAAGTCAGTGGGAAACTGATGTGTTATATTATTTAAAATTGGAAAAATCAAATACTCAGTTAGAGGATCTGTGCAGACTTTTTCAAAACATGGCAGGATCTAATCAGTAATATTTTGAAATGATTTTATAAAGCACAGAGAATTTGTTGATTTAGGTATTTTTAAAAGCCTTAAATTTTACACCGTTTGGCTTGCTCTCTCTCTCAAGGGTGGGGATCGATCTGTTCTTAGCATAATTCTTTTTTTTTGTAAAACTTGATTGCTATGTATTGATTGTAATAAAATTAATAAATAAATAAAAAAAAAAAAAAAAGAACCAATGTGTGGTGTCCAATTTTGCAAATAATCTGTCAGTCTTGTACAGTTCCTAGCACAATGGACTCCTCTAACAGTGATGTACTTTCTCCCTTGAACTACATTTCTAAGCCAAAGAAAATCCTGGTAGATTCATCAGACATGAAATATGCTGGAAAAACATGAGAGTGCACAAAATCTTCCTGGATCCTACAACTAAACAGTTCAGATAGATAAACCTTTTTCCTTCTTAACATTCCCAGAACATTTCTGTTAGACAAGGAAATCAACCAATGTCATATTTAGCAACAGTGGGAGGCACACAGAATTATCTACCCTCTGCACATACTGATAAAAGAACTACACTTTTACTATATTCCACCATTGTTTCTGGAAAGACAAAAGCCCATTGTTTTCAAGGATAATAAAACTATTTTTGAAATTAGAATCATAAAGCAACAGCCTATTAAAATACCACAATGAGCTTTGAGGTTGCAATTTGAAAAATTAACAGAAAACCAAAGTGTGATAAGAATAACTTGTCAAGATTTAAAAAGAAACAAAACATTAGAATGATGTTTAATTATATAGAAATGATCTAGCTTGGTGAGGAAGAGAGAATTACTGCACTCATGTCCCAATATATACATCCAAGTTCTCCTAACTTTGAAAGCATCTGATCCACTCCCTGTATTATTATTTAGATATTAAAAATTAACCAAAACATGCATGTCCTGTTACAGCTACCACTATAAATAAACCAGTGTTTCACCACCTCAGAAATTTACACAAAGACAGGATACATAGATTACTACACATCCCACCTCAACCAAGACTTTCTTTCTGACTAAAAGTCATATTAATATCCCCCATCCTCACACAACCTGCATCAAAACCAGCTTCTCCTGAAGAACAGCCGCTGATAAATCTTTCTCACTTATGAACCCTTTATAGTGCATTCCTGCACCTGTTAAAACTGAGCCTGCTGATTGTAAGGTCCATCTTTGATAAGTGTAGAAGTTAAAATGTGATTAGACAATAAAAATAAAAGAAAAGAGAAACACTTAAAATCCTTTTGTATTCTTCTTTTAGATAAAGAAGTGCCTCAAGCATTATACATTTAGGTTGCCAGCTCACTCTCTCTCTGTCTCTCTCTCTCTTTAAACCTTGTAGTACCTGAAAGTTTCTCCTGCACTCTCAGTGAAATGACAAACGTATGTATATCACAAAAACATGATATGGTCTGATGGTTTGTAACTCCAAATGGAGAGTAAAGAAAGTTAATCCACCCCTCACCCTCAACACCTCCACCAACTCTACTAACTAGCATGTCAATTGTCTTTGCTGTGTTGACAGCTGCCTCCCCCTGTGTCATGCATGCATTTGGAAGTATTTGATATATATTCTTTACCTCCATTGGGATTATAAATCAACCAACCTGTTGTGCAAATGAAAAATCTGCCTTCCTCACATTCCCCTATCTATGGATTCCTGTACCTACATAGTGGGAATAATCATCCCCCTTCTGGAGTTTCACTCTTATGAACATCTGACACAATTTTTGTTCCTGACTTTGTGTCCCTCCTTTATTGAGCACATCCATGTTTCTTGGAAGATTGGATACAAATGGAGTTTTCTGCTCACAGGTTTCCAGGTCTATTGGGTTAGCTTTATTGGGTCCCAAACTATAAGCCTTAAACGTCTGCAAAAAGTTGTGCTCTTCATTAGTGTTACATGGTGTTATGTATCTGGTTGAAATTACATTTTATTGTTGTCTTAGTTCATTTTAAGCTTTTATTTTTATGTCTATATGTCTATTTTGGATGATTTAATTTGAGTTGTGATAATTGTGTAATCTCCCTTTAAATGTAGTCCTGTACCATTTTCTTTGTGGGTGGAGCCAAAGAGACGATATCACCCTGATGTTGGGAGAAGTTGGAACCATTTACTTGTTGATGTTTTTTTATATCACTGTTTATTGTAGGATTTTTTTTTTATCTCTGGGTTTTGCTTAAATAATTCTGATTACTGGCTATGTTTAGGGACTTTTGTTTGTTTAGGATTTTCTTTCAGGCAACTCCAGTGTGTATCTATTTATTCTTTTGAGCTTTTGTTTTTTGTATTTTTACATTTTTTGCAAATAAATGATTTATTTATAAAGATTCCTTGCTTGCCCTTTTTTGCAAGACAAAGGTGTATGGTCATCCTTTCTTTGTGAGGTTTTTGGCCTGATATTTTTATAGTGTCTTTGTTTTTATCAGTTCCCCATTTTTTTCTACTTCAGATGATGTGAGTACGAACCCTTTTTGGGCAGACCAGGTAAGATTCTGGCCTGCTCCTTAACTTGTTTTGAAAGGCAAACCTTTATTTGGCTTTGGATAAAATTCTGTACCATAACACAGAGGATCCTAAAAACCCTTTGGAAAGAGAAAACATGATTATCATGATGAAGATGTTTGCAATGAAGAGATCCACATCATTCAAAGAGCTAACCCATACATACATCATCTAAAGGAACCTACAAACAAATGAGAGAGAACTGTTCAGTCAACTACACTTGTTTAGTTAGCCGTTAACTTAATTGACTCAATATCACTTGTGTTAAAGTTTCAGTGACACAGCGACACAACTCAGTAATTTCTTCCAGATTGCAAAGTTTCCTGCTTTCTGTATTTAATAATACTGTAAATCTCCTTACTTTCATCAGTATTTAGAGAATGCCATTAACTCTTCCTGAAACTTCTGCTGGATCAGATTTATCAGTACCCTTGATTTTTTTCAGTGTTTGAATTGCATCTGCATGTCTCAATTAATTTCTAAAGTGGCTTAATATACAGTATATATTTTTGAAGGGACCAAGCATGACCTTAAGGCATTTCTTTTCTTCTCAGAGCTTGTATGCCTTTTTATGGTCAGGAGGAAACAAAACCACACACTACTCCCAATGCAATCCAATCCTTTAATGGTAGCCACAGTAATTAGAAACAAAAAAGGGAAAGCACAAGACATTATGCTGATCAGAATTGGGCCAAGCAACATCTGGATCTTTACTCACTTCTGAGAAGGACCACATGACAGCACTAAATTTAAGAAAGCCACTAAGAAGCCTTATGTGTGCTCCTTCCAGCTCATGAAAAATAAGCCACCTGTATGATGGTAGAGTTTCAAAGAACTGCAGAGGTCTATTGTGGAAAGAACAGGTATGGCAAGTCCAGCTGTAACCAAACCAGAGCTTGAGACTCCTAATAAAAAATAAATTTGTTAAATAAACTTGGGTGTATTTCTTTTTAAGTACTGTACATTACAATTTCTTACTTTTCATAAATGTAATTTTTGATACTACTAATCACAGATGTTTATGTAACCTGAAAAATATACCTGCGAACCATCGAGAGCATGCCATGACCTCCCGTTGCCTGGAGCTGCATTTATCATGAACACTAGTCTTCCATTGCCAAGGAACACCTAGCATTCACTTCAGTGATTGCTTTTCTTGTCTGGAGACAAAGGAATCCAATGATACCATCACCTCTTTCCAGACTTTACTTTAATTAGCCATTGCTCGTGTACACAGGGCCTGCAGCCATCTCTGGTTTTTATCAGTCCATCGTTCCATTTTTCTAAACTAGGCTCACCCGCCTTTTAAAGCAACCGACTTTTAAGTTGACCACTTCTTAAGGCAATTCAATATGTAGATCAATTTGATATTTTATACAAACTCATTAATTTGGTTATATTGCATTTGAGCGGTATTACTTTAATACTCGTAGTTTCTGTTTTTTTGTGATGAAATGTAAACTTTTTTTCTATATTGAGGTCGCCCTTTTGAACCCCCCTGATATTTACTAAGCGGTGAGGCATTTGTACTCCATCAACATTAATTATTTCCAGAGACATAATTTTGTGTATTTTTCCAGCGCATTGCGCACAAAAGCAAGGGAACGATGGGAGCACCAGAACTCTGCTCACATCATGTTGCTTCGTACCGCAAGCTGCAAGTAGTAAGTCTGTGATAAGTGGAATACCGCTACGCTTTCCACTCACGGGACGGAAGGACAATCCCGACCGCTTTTATATAATAAGAAAGAAGAAGAAGATATCGCACAGTCTGGAGTAGAAAATCATTTTTTACCTGGAAAAACGAAACTACTAATCCCATCATGCATTGCAAAATGGACGGGGCGTGTGTGAAACTCCGCGCCTAAGTAGCATTCACGGGACGGAAGGACAATCCCGACTGCTTTTATATAGAAGGATTCAAAGCCAATTTTAGTCATTTGGCCTTGTTGGCAAATGCTTTTTTAAAATTATTTATTTTATTTGATTATCATCCCCTACCGCAAGTTTATTGTATTTTACAAATATCAGAAAATAAAAGTATAAAAAAATTAATTTTAAATAATAAAATTATATTTTTAGAATTTAGAAGTTTAAAATTGAATAAAATGATTACACAATGCAGATGAAAATAGCCAATATACAGTATCTAGTAAGTCAAATTTGCTATGCCAAAAATGCAGTTTGTAAAGTTTCTTATATTTATTTCCACACTTCATGTATTGATTTTAAGTTTGATGATACCTATTTCAGAATGTGCGTCATTACTCTACACACAGTACTTGTATGAGTTTTGGCATATGCACTTTTGCGTTTGAGCTGAGATGTTATTTAAATGAGAATATGTCATATAGTTCAGAAATAAAATTTAAGTGCATATTGTAATTATTTCAGTAGTGATGAAATACCCATTCACACTGGCCATGATTCAGAAATATACCCCTCAAAAAAAATTAAAGGAACACTTAATCATCACAGCCTAACACCAAGTCAATTAGGCTTCAGGGATATCAGTCTGTCCAGTTAGGAAACATAAGCGATTGTGAATCAACTTCACCAGCTTTGTTGCAAATGAAAGTGACAACAGGTGCAATGGAGAGGCAACAGCGAGACAACCTCCAAAAAGGGAATGGTTTTACAGCTGATGACACAGACAATTGCTCTCTCCTTATCCTTCCTGACTGATTCTTCTTTAGTTTTGCATTGGGCTAGTGTCCTTGTCACTACTGGTAATCCAGCTCATCCAAGATGACACATCCATAAGTGACATTGCAGGAAGGTTGGGTGTGTCTCCCAATATAGTCTCAACAGCATGGAGATGTTGGAGTCAAAATAAAGTTTAAAGGAATACTCCACCCAAAAACGATGATTTTTTATATGTTACTTTATATAGTTTGATGTTGAGGGCAGTGAAACATTTCATCTAATGAGAATAGCCTCTCATTCATTGGTCAAGAGTCCTGTCTTCAATTCAAAAATGTCATTCTCATGAGGTTTTAGGTTTGCTGTTTGTGATGTGTGCCGATAATTCTGGAAGTAAACCTGTATATTTAACCATATTGCAGTAAAAAAGAAGCCTGTGTGTTGCACGTTTTGAGATTGTTGAGATATGATTGTTTAACTGACATGGGGATTATATGGCACAAGTAACGGCAATTTTTTTTTCCATGAATATTTTTCACTTCATTTGTTAGTGTCTACAATCCAAATTTTAGATGCTCGATTGTGCACATCACCATCTTTTACAATGGCTACAACATGACTTCAAGCACCACAACCACATGACCTGTAAAGGACCCAAGAAATCAGCATTCAGCATTGCACCACCCATGAAGAAAATCACAAACAATTTGGTGATGTCACTGACATAACACTATAAATACATAAAAATGAACTGACAACAATAAATCATGCAAAACATAAAAAGAAATCAATCAAAAGATTCCTAAAGCACTTTTTCACATCTACACACCATAAAGTCTCAGTCTCTGTCCTACTACAAGTAGACTAAATGCCAATTTCAGAGATAGTTTCCATTTATTCAACATCTATTCCTTGCCATCCTGATCCTCAAGTAATAGATGGAAAAGATATATTTATTATTGTGGATATAAAAATCTCACAGAAAACCTGAAAGTAGTCCAAAAGGTGCTAATCTGAGTATTGTTGTGACAAACACTTAACAAAAAGCAAAAGCTATTTTCAATAAATATTTCCAGACAAATGAGGGACCAGAAAATCTATTGACAGTGGAAGCCACATATTTAATTTCTCTTACTTAGATAAAAATGAGTCACATGCAAAGAAGTTATAAAGTGTTTGCTCATAATATCATCATTGTTATCAATAACAATATTATATTGTTCATTATATTTTCACCAGACTTCGGTTCACCCTCAGGAAATGTAAGTGCAAAAGCTTGTACTGAGTATGACATTTACAGTTATTGTGCTGGTTTTTTTAAGTTCTTAAAACAGAAGAAAACCAAATATGTCACAAGCAAGCATATGAAGTTAAGAAAAAATGCACAGTGGCAGAGCCAAAGCATGAGCTAGCCAAAAACAAAACTGAGACAGAGACAGAAACAATATGAACGTTTATGGCTGAGAACATTAGTGGGTAAAGAAGCTAATCTGAAGAGTGAGCCACGACAGACTGTCATGCAAAGGAAAATACCACCAGTGAATAGAAATATAGCTTCAGAAGAGTACTTGCACTGACCACGACAATCACAATCTTACTTCCACATATCTTTCTCTCTGTCTGTATATTTTCTTCTGTGTCACTGCTCATCTGGCACAAAACACTAAAAAAGAAAAAATGTTTAGAAGCCACAAAAAATGTCACTGAGTCACCTGGATTGTAACAGCTACACACAGAGTGAGGTTTAAAATCAATAGCATGTTTTGATACCAGCTTGAGAAGAAGGAGCTAAAAAGTTTTAAATATCACGCTTGCAGGGGCTTTCTTCTCTTACCTGAACCAATGTGGTCTGTGTGATTACCTGACTAAAATGGTTAGCTCTTGAAAAAAGGTAGAGATTTGAGCACGATAAGCAAACAGGGCAGACAAATGTTCATGGCTAATACAGTTAGGTCCATAAATATCTGGACAGAGACAACTTTTTTCTAATTTTGGTTCTGTACATTACCACAATGAATTTTAAATGAAACAACTCAGATACAGTTGAAGTGCAGACTTTCAGCTTTAATTCAGTGGGGTGAACAAAAGATTGCATAAAATGTGAGGCAACTAAAGCATTTTTTTAACACAATCCCTTTATTTCAGGGGCTCAAAAGTAATTGGACAAATTAAATAACTGGAAATAAAATGTTCAGCTCTAATACTTGGTTGAAAACCCTTTGCTGGCAATGACAACCTGAAGTCTTGAACTCATGGACATCACCAGATGCTGGGTTCCCTCCTTTTTAATGCTCTGCCAGGCCTTTACTGCAGCAGCTTTCAGTTGCTGTTTGTTTGTGGTCCATTCTGTCCAAAGTTTAGTCTTCAACAAGTGAAATGCATGCTCAATTGGGATAAGATCAGGGGCCTCATGTATAACGGCGTGCGTAGAATTCGCACTATAACATGACGTAAGCACAAAAGCTGAAATGTGCTTACGCACAGAAAAATCCAGATGCAGGAATTTGTGCGTACTCCAACTTCTGCGTTCTTCCGCTACATAAATCCTGGTCAGCGTGAAAAGTAACGATCGTGCACGCGCCTTCTGTCCCACCCCAACTCCTCCCAGAATTATGCCTCTTTGAATATGCAAATCAATATAAATCTCCCTTAAGCTCAGCCTTCTGTGAAAAGACAATGGGAAAAGCACGGGGGAAAATATAAGAATTTCAGCAAATACCAAGTGGAGGCAAAGGAAAAACATACCATTTGTTTATTTAAACCGTGGTATAATCAACAAAAGGAAGTTGATCGAGTGACATAGCATGTTGGAGAAACTTGAAAGCTCACGTTCACAAAGTCGCACAGTGCCGGAAATAAAAAAGTTGTCAGATATCAAAGTCGCCATGAAAAGGTGAGTCGTAGCCCACTGTCTGAGTGTCATATGAACGCTTATTAGGGTACAGAGAAAAAAAAAGGCACACAGTGGGAAAAAGTACGAAATGACAACTTCAATCTCGAAATTTCCACTTTATTCATGTAGTTTATTTTGTCATTAAAGTAGAACATCATAAATTTCATCTTAAAATTGTTTGATTAACCAGTTTCTCAAATCACATCGTAATTAAAATAGCACGTTAAATGCTTTGTTTTGTATGTGATCTTCTATGTGCTCTATGTGTGTGAATCACTACTTGCTTCTTAAACCGGCTCTCTTCCTCCGACTGGACACAGAATCCATTACATTCGTGATATTACAGCTCTCTGAATAACTAAAATACTGAGATGTATACGTGATATCATTTTCATGATGATAGGAGTTAAAGCACGTTATTAAACATGGGTTTCACGACGCAATTGTGATGATTGTGTGTGACCTTCGATGAAATGATTTATTGCAGCAGTACTCATGGGCGGCTCTAGGCTTGTGGTGGCCCTGGGCAGAGAAAGAATTGGTGGCCCCTTCGCCTGCCAATGTCAATATGGTATCTTATGCACGGTGGATGGACACATCCGTTGTGGACACTGCATAGCCGCCTCGTGCTCATGACACAAGCGTTTAACTTTTGTCGAAATTTGCCGCTGCATTTTTAGCTGTGTTGTTATTTCTCTTTCTGTTTTATATTCAGTATATATTGGCGTGGCCGCCCTGCAGTCCTTGCTTTTCTTTCTCCAAGTAAACAATCGCCACACAATCAGCTCTGTAATAGACGTTAAGCCATCTGTATGCTTAGAGCAACGATTCTTCAAAACGTTTAAGGAACATTGAAATATCTTTGTAGTACATGTTTAATTATTCTATTCTTCACGCCAGTCCCAGTGAAGAATATCGATTTTTTAAATGAAGTTAAAGTTGTATCTGTATAATATAATAAACATATTTTGCTGCATTTCATCTTAAAAATTATATCATCATATGTAAATACGCGCTTTATAAAGTGTCTCAGGTTATGTAATATTATAACTGTAATGCAAGTTTACAGTGGGGTGATTGTACTTATAAGTACAAGCAGCTCTACAAGGAGCAATCTGCTGTGGCAACTCCTAACGGGAGCAGCTGAAAGAAGAAGAAGAAGAAGAAGAAGAAGAAGAAGGTGCAGTGAGAGTAACAACGCTAAAGCAGTTATGGTATTTGGAATACTATGGCTATTCCCTGGACCATTATATTGTTACAAGTTAATTACAATCAGATGTATTACACTAATAAACAATATGCGGTTAGTTTCAGTGTATTTATAAAGCTGCGTCAGGAAAATAAAAGAGTAACCATACAGGAACAGTAGCACTACTTTGATCCTGGGTGTTGCCTCTCTGCAAAACCGAGCAGAGAACTTGCGTACGACAAGGTATGAGGTACCATGTAAAAGTGCGTAGCTTTACGACAAGTGTAGGTTTTATACATTGCGATTTGAACGTGGAAAAGTTCTTACGCAATATTTCTGTGCATAAGAACAGACCAAAACGGGAAAGCTGAACTTGTCAAGTCCATTATCAGACATATAGTAAGAATATGACATGGGTGTCAAACGGAAGGCCTGTGACAACTCCATGTTTTTTCAAAGACCCCCTTTAATGTGTTTTTTAAATATAGAGTCTATCTGTAAATAATTTACTTCTGCTATTGAAATGTGTCTTCAGTGTCTGCTCGTACTTATCTGCGCATCACAGCAACTACTGTATTATGTAGTTAGAATGAAAACTGGCTGTTCATGATGAAACAACATAAAAGTGAAAAGAAGATGTCGTACCACACTGCCATAAAAACTTTAGTGTTTTAGAATGATGGCAAAGATAAGACAGTCCAATGTAGGAGATGTAGCTGAAAACATGCTACTGCTACCGCTCAACTAACTTTTTAAAGCTGCACAGGTGTCAGGGCTGCTGAGTCTTCTATGACTTACCTGACTTCTGCCACAGCCCTTTTTCCAGTTCCACAGATTTCTGTGTGTGGATAGAAAATCCATTTTAGATAGATAGATAGATAGATCGCTGAAGCTGCTCCTCTGTCTGGAGATGATCCTGTTCAGTGGATGCAGTGGATTCTCCATGATTGACAGGAGTTTGCTTAGTGCCCGTCGCTCTGCCACAGATGTTAAACTGTACAGCTTCATTCCTACAATAGAGCCTGCTTTCCTAACACGTTTGTCCAGGTGTGAGGCCTCCTTCATCTTTATGCTGCCTCCCCAGCACACCACCACGTAGAAGAGGGTACTCGTCTCAACCGTTTGGTAGAACATCTGCAGCATCTTATTGCAGATGTTGAAGGACGCCAACCTTCTAAGGAAGGTTGTATTTCCATTTTATGGAATTTGTATTTCCACATGTGTTAAATGTGATCACTATCCATTTCTAACCAATATGTTCTGACAACCATGCACAAGCCCTTTATGGTTGGTCTTTCACATTCCAGGATGATATGTACTTGGCTTCACAGAGGTTTTCTTTACCCCTGCAGTCCCCACTTTCTTTATTTTCTTCAGGTACAAGTTTGTAGTATCCTCTTTAGAAAGCTCACTCTTTAGTTTATTTTTCATCCTTTTCAATACATATATCTTTCTATTAATTTATTCCTTTATTTTGAAACCAAACTACTCTGGTATTTCAAGCTGGATTTAGAAGGACTGGTTATGTGTCTGGCATGAATCCTGCAATATTTAAACTCATCAGATTAAATTCTCCTAGATCGGATTTGTGCCTAATCACTGAACTGGTCAGCATACACTTTACAGCCTTGGCATTTCTTGAATTGCATATTTAAAATTATGTATATTATGCCTATTTAAAACTATTATTATTATTATTATTATTATTATTATTATTATTATTATTTTGACATAAAATTAATGTGAATAACTTTTTTAAATTACTGAAAATTATACAAAAACCTGATCATAGGTACAACAACAACAACAACGATTTATTTATTGTATAACCCAAAATAACACAAGGAGTGCTGCAATTGGCTTTAACAAGCCCTGTAATTTGACAGCCTTCTTGCCTTGACTTCCTAAGAAGATAAGAAAAACACTCCAAAAAAAAAAAACCCTTGTGGGGAAAAAAAATAAATAAATCTTAGGAAAGTAATTGAGAAAGAGACCCCTTTCTAGGTAAGTTGGGCATGTAATGGGTGTCAAAAATGGGGTAAATACAATACAATACACAGAACAGACCACAAGTAATCCTCTTCACAGATCTTAATGGACAATCAATCTTTGCCACCTCAGGAATACAATACAATAGCACAATAGTGATAGAACAAACTACAAAGCAAAATGCAAGAAAAGATTATATCACTCACTAAATACAGAACTATTACAAATGAGGATAAAGATTTGTTCAGAGTCCTGGACACCTCGGCTAACAAGCCACATCCCCACTATTGGCAATTCCACAGTTGAGTCAGTGCCAGGCCAGCCAATGAAATTAAAATGACCCTTCTACCTGTTGATTACTGTGCTACATTATTTGAGATATCTTTTTCATAGACAGTCAACAATTTGGCAGTAGAACTGTGGCACCAAGTGCCACATGTGAGTATCAAGAAGAGAAACAGAATAGGCAAGTGTTAGTAACTGTTTATAAATATCGTATTACTTATATTTTAGTACTAATGATTAACCACAGCTTTGCAGTATGCACAGCTAATCAGCAGCTCTACTCAGGGTATGTAAAACTGAAATACTGAGTCTTCAGCCTGGATTTAAAAGCTGAGACTGAAGAGGTACCTCTTATAGTAGCAGGCAGACCATACCACAGTTTCAGGGCCCTGTAACTTAAAACTTGACCTCCTTCTGTTATTTTATTAATCCTTGGAATCATAAGCAGACTGGCATGTTGAGATCTTAATGTGCACTCTGGTCTGTAAGTAATGATAAATTCAGATAAGTAAGCAGGACCATGGCCATGTAAGGCTTTATATGTTAAAAGGAGGATTCTGAAATCTGCCCTAAACTTAACCGGGAGCCAGTGTAAGAATTTCAGAACTGGAGTTACATGTTTGTATTTTCTTGTTCTTGCAATAATTCTTACAGCAGCATTTTGAATCAAATAAAAACTGTATAAAGAACAATGTGAACAGCCAGTGAACACTGCTTTGAAGTAGTCAATCCTATTTGTAATAAATACATGAATTCATTTCTCAGTATCCTGCATATTTAGAAAAATGTCTTTAATGTTTTGGATAATTTTGTAATGTGTGCTTTTGGATGACATGCTAGAGTCAAAGATAATGCCTAGATTTTGAGCTGATTCAGTAAAATTAATGGTGATTGCAACTAAGTTAAATGATGACAAAATATTGTTGCGATCAACATCATTCCCTCCAATAATTAACATTTCTCCTTGAACTCACTAACACGTCTAATTAAAGACAACATTGGAGAAATATAATTTGGTCTAAAAGAAAGATATAACTGGGTGTCATCTGCATACAGGTGAAATTAATGTTATGTTTTCTAATGATAGATTCCAGTGGAAGTATGTCAAGTGAAAACAGTAAAAGTCCCGGTACTGAGTCCTGCGGGACACCATATCTCACTTCAGTATATAACGATGGAGTACTGCTAGCATATTTCTTTATGTACTGGAACTGATTTGATAAATAAGAGCTAAAACAGGCAAGGACATTGCCTGTAAACCCAATGTCAGTTTCCAGCCTGTGTAGTAAAACAGAATGGTCAATGGTGTCAAAAATGTGCTTAAGTCTAACAACATAATTACAAGGGGATTCCTTCATCAGAGGATATTAGAATGTTGTTTACAACATGTGTTAATGCTGTTTCTGTACAATGACCAGTGCGGAAGCCAGACTGGAATTTCTCAAATAAATTGTGATGTGTAAAGTGGGGCTGAAACTGATTGGTGACTACTTTTTCAAGTGTTTCAGAGAAAAATGGTAAATTTCAAATATATTTATAATTATTAAGGGTATGTGAGTATACAGTAAGTCTGACTTTTTAAGTAATGGTTTGATAACTGACAATTTTAGTGCATCAGGAACTTCATGATGCAGCAGTGAGGTACTGATAATGTTAAAAATAGGTGCTGAAAGATCATCCATTGTGCTTTTTGCTAGTTTTGCTGGTACTGGATCTAGGGAACAAGTACTAGGTTTTGGTTTAGAAATTAAAGTAAAGGCTTCCTGTTCTGTTAAAACATTAAAATTTCTAAAGTGTTGAATGCAAGGTGAGACAGGGTTTGCCCAGCTAGTATTAGGTTTGCACTGGGATCTGGGATTATATATTTTTGATTTTCTCCTTAAAGAAGTTCATAAACTCTGTACTGCTTGTGTATGTTGGTATTTTGCACTGTATTTCTGAATTCCCATTTGTTAAATTAGACACTGTTCTAAACAGTACACAAGGGTCATTATTATTGTTATCAATTATTTTAGAATAGCAGTCTGAACGTACTGTAAATATATATATATTGTGGAATTGACCCGGACACAGACAGGCGGACATGTTATTCATCTCCACCACTACGTTTATTATTTACAATATTTACAAAATTCCAGTGTCACTCAGACACAAACAAACCCCAACACACAGTCCTGGCCTCACAATGCCTTTCTTCGGGCCGCCTCCACACACCTCTCCTGCCTCATCCTTCTTCCACCCGACTCCAGCCCTGAATGAAGGGAGACGGCCCCTTTTATATTCTCCCGGATGAGCTCCAGGTGATTCCCGACACTCCTTCATTGGCCACGCCCCAGCGTGGCGGAAGTGCCGGCTGTTTTCCCGGCAGCTCTCCGGGCGCCCTTTTAATTCTTCCCCCCAGCACTTCCTGGTGTGGTGGAAGTGCTGAGGTAACAGGTCCCCAAGGCATTGGGGTGCCTCCTGGCGGTGACCACGGGCCCCTACAGGGTGGGGCTTCCATTCCCTCAACCCGTGGCCCCCAAAGCCACCAGGAAAGCGGCCCCCACGTGATCCAGGTTGGGCGTAGACCCATATCCGGTCCCTCATGGCGTCCCGGCCGGGTCGTTGCCCCTGGCATCCCTGACAATATATATACATATATTTTTTAACACTCTCTGTCAATGCAATGTGAAAGACATACAGCTTTGTTGTTCTCCATCTATGCTCCAGGTTTTGACACTATAATTTAAGAGCTCAAGTGTTCTCATTAAAATGGGCGAGTTTCTCTGTGCTTTGATCACTTTTGTTTTAAGGGGAGCCACTGCATCCAAAGCCTCTCTCAAGGTCATATTATAATATGATGTTAGCTAATCTAAATAGTGTTCCATGATTACATTTGACTTACTCAAAATATCTATAAAGGTTGAAGCAGAGTTACAATCTAGATATCTCACTCTCTTTGTTTCAGTCTGTGAATGTATTGGTAAAGGCAGAACCAAATCAAACGTACTTAAATAGTGATCAGAAATAACTTAATTTAATGGAGTAATATTTAAATTTTGAATTTCAACTCTGTGAATTATAATTATATGTGTGGTTATGATTATGAGTTGGACCATTGACAATCTGACAAAATCCTACTGAATTTAACATTTGCTAAATGTTTCCACAACAATGTGTACATTATAATCCCCCATGAACACTACACGATCATAATTTATAGCCAGATCAGATAAAAGGTTGCCAAATTCAGTCATGAACAATGAATATGGCCCTGGTGGTCTGTAGACTAGCACTACAATTGTACTGGAATCTGTTTTTAATGTTTAAAATAAGTGTCTCAAAGGATGTGAAACCCCCTACATTTTTAGAAGTGATTCGTATTTTGTCACAATGAATTATTCTAAGGTTGTCTCCTCAACCAGTATCTCTAGATTTATGAAGGAATGTGTATCCATCTGGTGACGCCTCAGCTAGGGGAATAGTGTCAGATTTACTAAGCCAGGTTTCAGCAAGAAGACACAAATGCTTAATATAATATCATTTAGCAAATCAGCTTTACTTCCAAGACAGCAAATGTTTAATAAGCAGCAATTACAACTGCATATATGTTTCTGCACTGGTGATATATTTTTGTTTTAATTTGAACTTTGTTACTATTACAGGTAGAGGATCTGTTTTATCTCTTGCTGATGACACTGCTATTGTGGGCTGCATCAGGAGTGGGCAGGAGAAGGAGTACAGGAAGCTAATCAAACACTTTGTTAAATGGTGCGACTCAAACCACTTACATCTTAACACCAGCAAAACCAAGGAGCTGGTGGTGGATTTTAAGAGGCCCAGGCCCCTCATGGACCCTGTGATCATCAGAGGTGACTGTGTGGAGAGGGTGCAGACCTATAATTATATCGGGGAGTGCAGCTGGATGACAAATTGGACTGGACTGCCAATACTGATGCTCTATGTAAGAAAGGTCAGAGCCGACTATACTTTCTGAGAAGGTTGGCATCCTTCAACATCTGCAATAAGATGCTGCAGATGTTCTACCAGACGGTTGTGGCGAGTGCCCTCTTCTACGCGGTGTTGTGCTGGGGAGGCAGCATAAAGATGAAAGACACCTCACGCCTGGACAAACTTGTTAAGAAGGCAGGCTCTATTGTAGGAGTAAAGTTGGACAGTTTAACATCTGTGGCAGAGCGACGGGCACTAAGCAAACTCCTGTCAATCATGAAGAATCCACTGCATCCACTAAACAGTGTCATTTCCAGGCAGAGGAGTAGCTTCAGTGACATACTTTAATCGTTCCTCCCCCACACTATGCGACTCTTCAATTCCACCCGGGGGAGTAAATGCTAACATTACTCAAAGTTATTGTCTGCTTTTTTATTTTTATTTTCATTTTTATTACTATTTAATTTAATATTGTGTTTTTTGTTTTTTTTTTTGTATCAGTATACTGCTGCTGGATTATGTGAAATTCCCTTTGGGATTAATAAAGTATCTATCTATCTATCTAGATATTGCTCTGATCAGTCAGCCAGGCAGTTTTTCTACCATATTTTAGGATAAAACAAAAGGTCCCCTCCAGATAGGATGAAAACCATCTCTGTTGAAAAAATCAGGCCTTTCCCAAAAATCAACCCAATTGTTCACAACGACTATGCTTTTATTTGCACATTAGATTTCTAGCCAGCAGTGAAAGGAATGCAATCTGCTATAAATCATATCTCCTCTATATAATCTTTGTAAGGGGCCAGACACAATTAAATTGCAGCATTTTATTTTTGCTTTGGTGCATAGAAAGATGAAGTTCCTCTTTAATACCTCAGATGGCTGTAAATAAATATTGTTAGTGCCGACATGAAACAATAGAGTAGATAATTCATTGTCGGCCACAAGATCCAATTTAGCTTCAATATCAGGTACCTTCACCCCTGGGAGGCATTTAACATTAATTGCTGGTTTAACATAGTTTGGGATCCTAACATTCCACACTATGGAATCGCCAATTATGAATACTTTATTGTTCTCAGGCTCCACAAGCGCGCTGCAGAGTCCTCACGATCTGTCCTGGGTCTGAACTGGTGAACTGAGTTTTGACTTCTTAAAGCCCCCATCTCACTGTTACCCTCTTGCCCTGCGGTTGAATTTGTGCTGCTAATTTTAGCCATGCACTGACTATAGTAAGACCTGGGGCCTCATGCATAATGGCGTGCGTAGAATTCACATTATAACATGATGTAAGCACAAAAGCTAAAATGTGCTTACACACAAAAAAATCCAAATGCATAAATCTGTGTGTTCGCCAACTTCCACGTTCTTCCACTACATAAATCCTGGTCAGTGTGAAAAGTAATGCTCGTGCACGCGCCTGCTGTCCTGCCCCAACTCCTCCCAGAATTATGCCTCTTTGAATATACAAATCAATATAAATATCCCTTAAGCTCAGCGTTCTGTGAAAAGACAATGGGAAAAGCACAGGGAAAATAGAAGAATTTCAGTGAATACCAAGTGGAGGCAAAGAAAAACTTACTATTTGTTGGTTTAAACAGTGGTACAAACAACAAAATGAAGTCGATCCAGTGACATAGCGTGTCGGAGAAACTCAAAAGCTCAAGTTCACCAAGTTGCACAGTGCCAGAAATAAAAAAGAAGTTGTCACATATCAAAGTCGCCGTGAAAAGGCGGGTCATAGCCCACTGTCTGAGTGTCATATGAAAGCTTATTAGGGTACCGAGAAAAAAAAGGTACACAGTGGGAAAAAAAGCACAAAATGTCAACTTTAATCTCGAAATTTCCACTTTAATCATGTAGTTTATTTTGTCATTAAAGTAGCACATCATAAACTTCATCTTAAAATTGTTTAATTTAATAGTTTCTCAAATCCCATCGTAACTAAAGTAGCACGTTAAATGTTTTGTTTCGTATTTGATCTTCTATGTGCTTTATGTATGTGAATCACTACATGCTTCTTAAACCGGCTTTCTCTTCCTCCGACAGGACACAGAATCCATTACATTCGTAATATTACAGCTCTTTAAATAATTAAAATACTGAGATGTATACGTGATATCATTTTCATGATGATAGGAGTTAAATCATGTTATTAAACATGGGAACACGATGGCGCAGTGGTTGTTCATGTCTCAGATGCTTGCTGTGCCATGCGCAATCTTCGATGAAACACTTTTTTGTAGCAGTACTGTCACTTTCAAACGTACTAATCTCCAATTCCTTTCCTTACTTTTCTTTCTCCAAATACCCAATCGTCACACAATCAGCTCTGTAATAGATGTTAGGCCATATGTAAGCTTAGAATGCCGATTCTTCAAAAGGTTTAAGGAAAAGTGAAATATCTTCAAAGTACATGTTTAATTATTCTATCCATCTATCCTTCCAGTGTCGCGCCGCCAGAAGCAAGAATACAGCGTGAGGCAGGAACAATCTGTGAATGGAGTGCAAGCTAATAGCTAGCGCTGCGGCACCGTGTCCTGGCATGTTTAATTATTAACGATATAGATTATTTAAATGAAGTTAAAGTTTTATCTGTATAATATAATAAACATATTTTGCTGCATTTCATCTTAAAAATGATATCTTCATCATATGTAAATATGCGCTTTATAAAGCGGCTCAGGTTGTGCAATATTGTAACTGTAGGTAAGTTTACAGTGAGGTAATTCTACTTGTAAGTACAAACAGTTCTACAAGGAGCACTTGATTGAGTGTGTTTATAGTTCTTGGGATGAAACTGTTTCTGAACCACGAGGTCCGTACAGGAAAGGCTTTGAAACGTTTGCCATGTGAAAGCAGTTCAATAGACAGCTTGGCTGAGGCAGCATGTGCTTGATGTTGTATACCAATAATTCTCTTTCTCAGCTACTGTAGAGCTTTGATTCCCCACTCAGATACAGTAATATAAATACTCTGAGTGGTGCAGTGAAAGTAATATGGAAAAAGATGATCCGCTGTGGCAACCCCTAATGGGAGCAACTGGAAGAAGAAGAAGGTACAGTGAGAGTAACAACGTTAAAGCAGCTATTGTATTTAGAATAGTTTGACTTGAGATATATGTAATTGTCAGCAGCCTTAGAAGAGAATAAACTAGCTCAGACAATGGACTTTGAAGAAATTGTTTCTTAGTTCATAAAGATGAAGGAAAAAAAACTGGTTTGAATTTTAGTGACTTGTGCTTTTATTATGCAAAGACCTTTAATTAAAAATATGAATATTTACTTTTTTAAGCTGGTATTTGGTTTGTAAAATGGAACATTAAGCAATTAGTCTTCATATTACTATGTTATATTGTTATACGAATATTATTTGTGTTTATGTATTTTATAAAAAGTTTTAAAATGTTAAGTCACATTTATATTCACTAATCTAATATCTGTTGTAAACAGCTAGTTTTCTTTGGCATCCTTTACCTAGAACTATGAAATTTATTAAAACATACCCAAAGTCCACATTAAATGCATATGTGAATATATAAATCAGTTAATCTATTTAAACTGTTAGTTTACAGTCAAACTGTTATATAGGTAATACTGTATCAAAGAGTACAATATCAATAATACTACATTTCATAACATATTTTCATAATATAGTTGAAAAATTGGCTGAGAGGGAATGGTTTGGTGTGGGTGCCATTTACAGCTTTGCCTAGGGCAGCACAAATGCTGGAGCCATTGCTGGTGCAGATGTCATTTTTTTCTGCTGAGTGATTTTGATGCTATGGCTGATGATTGCTTTCATCCGCAATGTAAAAGAAAAGAAAAGCTGATAAAGAGAGAAGATTGTTTCAAAATGGACGTGAGGCAACATAAACTATTGTGATGAGCAAACAGGTACCCAATGAGTCTTCTTTGTAAAGTAAAAGAGTCGGTACTTGTCTGTTGATATATTTTGGCCCACATTTGGTATTGTCGAGGATGCCAGGGGCCACGACCCGGCCGGGACACCTTGGAGGACCAGAATTGGGCATGCGTCCATCTGGGATCACGTGGGGGCCGCCTTCCTGGTTGCTTTGGGGGCCACGGGTTCAGGGCATGGAAGCCCCACCCTGTAGGGGCCCGTGGTCACCGCCAGGAGGGGCCCAATGCCTTGGGAACCCTGGACCCCAGTACTTCCGCCACACCAGGAAGTGCTGGGGGGAAGAGAAGCAGGGACATCCGGAGAGCTTCCGGGAGAACAGCCGGCACTTCCGCCACACTGGGGCGTGTCAGTGGAAGATTGTCGGGGAGCACCTGGAGCTCATCCGGGTGCGGATAAAAGGGACCGCCTCCCTCCAGTTGACAGCAAGAGTTGGGTGGAAGAGGACAGAGCTCGGAGGAGAGGAGTGGAGGCGGTCAGAAGGACTGAGCAAGGCAAGGACTGAGCAAGGCATTGTTGTGCGGCCAGGACTGTAAGGGGTGATTGGTGCTGCGGCACTGGGTAGTGCACTTATTTGTAATATAAGCTGTAAATAAACACGTGTGTGGAGAAAGAACATGTCTGCCTGTCTGTGTCCGGGCTGTACCCCACAATGGCATCCCAGATGGGACTTCCTGCCTGATACAAGGCAGGGACCCCAAAAAAATAATTTGGTGGGCAGTCCGGAACAGCAGGTTAGCCCACACACGCGCCGCTGGAGCAGCGCATGCATGTCCCCACGGGAGCGATTCGGGACTGCCCGGATTTGCGTCGGTGGCAATAGCACGCCGATCCTCAGGCTGTCGTCGGCGCAGAGGCGGCAGCACGAGGGGCTGCGAAGAAGGAGTCGCTGCAGCTCGACAGGCCGCAGCAGCTGGGAAGCTGCTTGGAGCAACATCACCGCACCAGGAGAAACAGAGCCAAGATGGCCGAGGACCGGAAGTCTCGCTCTGAGGCGGGCACGGGATTGGTTGGTGTGTCTGGTGTGCCGGCTGATGACTGGATGGAGGCGGGCCTCAGGAATGTCAATCCCGTGCTGAAGAAGGATCCAATTGGGCCGGAGAAAGGGCCCCGCAGTGGGGGGCCGGAGGATCTGCCTGACAGGAAGGTAGGGCAGCTGTCGGTTAATCCTTTGTGCTTGCCGGCGGCTCTGCATGAGCTGGAGGAATGCCTGCAGCCCGCAGAGTCGCTTTTGCAGGTGATACGCGTCATCCGTAAGGGATTGAAGGAGCTGGAGGTGAAGGCGATTGCGTTCGTGAAGACGCTGCGACAGTGGGCAGATTGGCGCGGTGCTGGACATTTCAGCTGGAAAGACGCGGCGGGGAAGGTAAGTGAAGCTGTCCCTGTAAAGAATAAGGGAGAATCTGCCGAACTTGGCTGTGATACTAACGATCAGCATCAAGTACGCAGTTCTCCAACAACGGACGCGGCAGGGAGTGCTGTGCGCGAGGTGAGGAGGGAGACATCGCAGCGGCTGGCAGGACAAGGGCTGATGAGTGCCCTGGGTCCTAGCGCCCTACGCTCCGAGCCTGCGGTAACTTCCCGTCGCTCTGTAGGGACACAGACGGGATCGGATCTGAGCGCTTGCCATGCCCAGAACCAGACTGTCACGGCGTCCCAGAGGAAAAGGTGGAATCGAGGGAAGAATGCCAGTTCCTCCGATATGGGAGGATGTGAGGCAGGCGGCTCACGTCCGGTTACTGGCCGCCCTCTGCAGGGGCAGAGGGAACCCGTGAAGTCAGCGGGGAGGAAAGTACTGCAGGCGGTCCCGTCTGTTACATCGACAGGAGGGACATGGAACCCATGGAGGGGGTGCCAAACAGGCAAGGGCCGGGGTGCCGGTCGGAGGGGAGAGCGCTGCCAGTGCATGGCACAGGGGGACGCCAGGGAAGGGCGTCCAGGCAGCAGCTCTGCCCCCGTCTTTCTGTTTGTTGCAGGACTGGACCCTGGATGTGCAATAGGACCCTCTACATTGGGAACCTGCCCTCATGCAACGGGCCATCTGACGGGAGGACTCTCCGCTGGCGGAGGCTGCGAAAGGGCGAGTGACTCCGACCAAAGGGGCGCAAAAACCTTGGAGGGGGTGCTGAACGAGTGGGCACCAGGGTGCCGGTAAGAGGGGGGAGTGCAACCTGTGCGAGGCACAGGGGGACACCAACTGGTGGTGTCCAGGTGGCGTCTCCGCCCCATCCCTGTTGGGAGAACAGGGCCAGACCTCGACGACCCAAGAGTAGGACCCGCTTCAGGGATATGCTGCCCTCGCGGGAAGGGCCGCTCCTACCGAGTGGTCTTCGCTGGCTGTGGGGCAGTGTCAAGGATGCCAGGGGCCACGACCTGGCCGGGACGCCTTGGAGGACCGGAAGTGGGCGTGCGCCCATCTGGGATCACGTGGGGGCCACCTTCCTGGTTGCTTTGGGGGCCACGGGTTCAGGGCATGGAAGCCTCACCCTGTAGGGGCCCGTGGTCACCGCCAGGAGACGCCCCAATGTCTTGGCAACCCTGGACCCTAGTACTTCCGCCACACCAGGAAGTGCTGGGGGGAAGAGAAGCAGGGACACCCGGAGAGCACTTCGGCCACACTGGGGCTGTCAGTGGAAAATTGTCGGGGAGCACCTGGAGCTCATCCAGGTGCGGATAAAAGGGACCGCCTCCGTCCAGTCGACAGCAAGAGTTGGGTGGAAGAGGAAGAGCTCGGAGGAGAGGAGTGGAGGCGGTCAGAAGGACTGAGCAAGGCATTGTTGTGCGGCCAAGACTGTAAGGGGTGATTGGTGCTGCGGCACTGGGTAGTGCACTTATTTGTAATATAAGCTGTAACTAAACACGTGTGGAGAAAGAACATGTCTGCCTGTCTTTGTCCGAGCTGTACCCGACAGTATCGTATATAGCATTATTTTTGGCCCTTAGTAGAACAGAGTTTGACAACACTGTTTTAGGAGGAAGCATAGCCACTAGCCCAAGCTAAGCCTTATTCATTTTTACCTGTTGAGGTCAGTCCTATTTCTCCTCTTTTACCTTTTCTGTGCTTTCATTTTGTCTTTATCCTCCTGGCACTGTCTTTGCAGTTTTCCTAGTTGCCTAAAAATCCTCAGCAATAATGACAGATTTATTGCCTTACTACTCAAGTAGTACAGCAGCACCTGAGGTTCATCTCTATATGTCAAAAGCGTTTTTATGCAGCAATCACTTTCAACAGAAAAGTAGAGAAAATGTATGTAACTGCTTAGGTTCATGAAGGGTCCAGGGGAAAAAATTACTTTAGAGGTTATTTTTGCCATACAGCTGGCAGCCTGACATTCAACTAATAACCTATTTCAAATGAAATCTTTGTTTCCTTCAAAACCTACATGAAAATCTATCACATAATAGCACTGAGCAGCATGAATTAATTATAAATTAGTGTGTTAAATATTGCATTTGAAAGTGCAGTGTATACAAGTTTATCTATTTCAACTCACACTGTGTCAAATTGTACAAATGTGTCAAAATTAAAAAAATAAAAGCAGACTAAAAACCAGAGCAACAGTAAGTGCATTTATATTGTACTAGATACGTGTGACCAGTTTTGTTCAGTAACATATTACTAAGATAAAGTTACTAATTCATCAAATTCAACACCAGGTACACTAAGTCATTCAAGCTTGAAAAGTTTCTTAAGGTCAAATAGACAAAATTGTCTCTTGTCCCCCATAATCCTGAATTAGATTAAGCAGGTTAGAGAATTTTATGTTATGCTATGTTGTGTCTGATTCACTTTCAATATGTTCTTAATAAGAATACTTCTTATTATGGCCTCAGCATACTATATGTATTACTACAAAAACAAAATGCAACATAAACTTAAAACAATATTGCAGCAAAAACAGACAAGCTTCATGCAATACATATAAAAATCATATATACTATGCATGTTGTATTTACTTGACCGAATGGTTGTTATAAGGTGTGTCTGTTCCAGTTTGTGGCCACAGTCATCTTCACTGGCAACGTTTCCTATTGCTAGGTAAACTTTAGCCACCATTCAGTGCTTAATTCAAGAGTTTTTCTCATTGTCTCAGCTCCTTTCTCTCTTGAAATGGCTGTTCTTGTTTTCTCAAGCTTTGTTTGCATTACCTTTTTTGACCTGTTTATTTCCTGATCCTTTTTTTGGAATTCTCTCTTTTTATAGCCATAGTTTTGCCTAATCCTTTATGCTCTTGTAAGCTTTTTTGTTTACTATCCTCCTTCTGTTTGAGCAAGTCTCCACCTACCCGTGATTTGCTAGTCTCACATTTTGGTTCCTCAGTAAACAGCACCGCAGGTGGCTTTTGCTTTCACTAGTATGCAAATGTCAGTCTTGGCAATTGAATAGAAACCTAAAGCACAAATGAAGAATGAATGCAAGTTTTAAAGGTTTATATCTTAATATGTGGAACCAGAGATGGAACCTAGTGAAGCTACAGCATTCCCCTACAAAAATAAAATATATTGTAATATATGAGAAAAAGTCGTGAACATATCTTGCAATATAAATTTCTATGACTATATAAACATAAAATGAAACAGAGTTCCCTTAATATGTTGCAACAAACATATTTGCAAATATATTGTATATAAGACAAGCAATATGCTATGTGTCCAGAGTTTTGTTTCTGAATGTTGTTTATTAGTGTTGGCACATATAGGCTACAATGAAATATGTACTGAAAGTTTGATATTTTTTTGACATTTCAAAAAAATAAAGTAAAAAAATTTAAAATGCTTTTCATTTGTTAAAAGTGTTTCTTCAATATTAGTTTCTAGCCTGGCCAACAAGTTTTGAAGAAAGACCTCTTTTTCAGAGCACAGCAAACCAATACTGAATTTTAAAAGAATAATAAAACAAACTAAACAAGTAAAAAAAAAGACAGAATATATGAATCAAACAACAAAAAACAGAAACCATTGAACTACGAATTGTACAAGGTCAGATGTTCATAATTGTAGATCCACCTTCCATCAAGTGATCAAAAACAAAAGCTGTGTAAGCAATAGAAACAGTTTGAAAACCAGTATACACAGAGGAAATCATAAACAAACTAAACACTGCAACTGGGCCAAGTTTCAAGTTTTGAGGTAGCAGCAGCATTAACCACTTCACCACCATGCTGGCCTACTCTTGAACTTAAGCAATGCTCCAATAAGGGTTTAAGATTAGTGCTGATTGACCAAATATTTACACCCATCAGTGCCAAGAATGAGATTTAGTGGCCATATACATCTGACTTACTTGAATATGTCTCCTACAGGAACTCCAGTTTCTTCATTCTACAGTCCAAGAACAAGTACACAGGTTGAATGGCAACATTAAATTTCCTTGGTATCAGTAAATTTGGTTATATTCATGAGTGTGCCCCCTGATAGACTGGTAATCCTATCACGAGCTGATTCCTTCTTTGCACCCATGACTAACTTCTAGCAGATTTTTAATAAATAACCCAAATGATCATCCTATTCTAAATGCCTTCAGACAGGTTTTAGTTTTTGGAATTGATAACCTAGTTTTAAATTGAAAGCATGTTTGCTAGGCCCACACACCAACCACATAATCCAAGGGCTATGCTTATGAAGACGCACTCTCACACTGATTGTACTTATCAATTAATTAGCAACAATTACAGTACTCCAAATAAAGGCAAAAATTGTAACTGAACAAAACATTCCTATACTCTAACTCATCTCCATTATTAATGCAACCTATGATGGACAAGTCATCAGAAAATTTCTGTAGATGGTAAGCACTGGTGTGCTAGAAATCTGTTGTGTAGAGGGTAAAGAAGAAGGGAGACAGAACAGTTCCCTGAGATGCTCCATAATTACACACCACCATTTCTGACGCACTGTCCCTCAATGTCACAAACTGCTGTCTGTTGGTCAGAAAGCCCATAATCCAGGAGATTGCAGGAGCATCGAGATTCAAAACCTTGAGCTTTTTTCCAGTCAGTGAGTAAGAATGGTGCTAGAAGCACTGGAAAAGTAAAAAAAAAAGCATTATCCTAACTGTGGTACCACCTTTATCCAAGTGAGAATAGGCTCTGTGGAGCATGTAGATGAGAGCATCCTTTACACCTACAAATGTGTGTGTCTAATAGGCAAACTGCAGAGGTTCCAGGTATTCTGAAACAAAGGGGCATAGTTGTTTTAGGACCATCCTCTCTATATCTTCATGATAAATGAAGTAAAAGCAACTGGTCTGAAGTCCTTGGGATCACAATGATCAGTTTGCCAAAATGGATCTTGTCTAGAGATGTCTTCGTCTTGGAATGAATTGTTAAAAAAACCAAGACTATAACAAAATGACAATTTCATTAAACAAGAAATATCATACAAGTGTCAAAGCAACAAATACCCAATAACAGAATAATTATTTTTTGCTGCCTCGCACTCTTGAGTCCTTACTTTAAGTCTTGGGTTACCCTGGTTATCATACCACATTCCAAAGACATGCATGTCATGTCAACTGGGGATTCTGAATTAGTCCCACATGAATAAGTGTGCATTAAAAGGTGTTTCAAAAAAGGCAAAATGGGTAAGCTCTACAAAACAAGCTAAGAAGCAGGTAATTATCTTACCCGTTTTGCCTAGCATAGGCCAATAGATCCAGCTTCAGCAGGAGTTGAAAAAACAACTATAAATATTAGAAAAATTAAACAAAACCCCCACAAGGAGGAGCGTTACTGTCAGCCGCTGCCTTGTGGCCAAAATGAGCAACAAGGAATCTTTATAAAACCAAAGATTTATTGACAAAAATAGAACAAGTCAAGTCAAGTTGGGGAGCATGCACTGGTACAGTGCGTTGCCGCACCCACTACATGACGAAACAACTTGGGATCCTGGTTGGCAAAGCCCAGACACTCAGACTCCTCACTCAGTCACTCGAACGCCCCGATCAGAGCCCCCATCGACTCTGCGAAGATCACAGCATCATCAGTAAAGTCAAGATCTGTGAATCTTTCTTCACCAACAGATGCCTGACAGCCGCTGGACCCCACGACCTTGCCCAACACCCAGTCCATACAAGCATTGAACAGAGTAGGAGCAAGAACACACCCCTGACGAACCCCAGAATTAACTGGGAAAAACACAAAGGTTCTGCTGCCACTCTCCACAGCAATCGCAGTACCAGTGAACAGGCCGGCCATGATATCCAGCAACCTCGAGGGGATCCAGTGAACCCTCAGGATGTCCCACAGGGCAGCTCGATCAACTGAGTGAAACACTTTACGAAAATCGACAAAGGCTGTACAGAAACTAGCAAGAACCTTAACTGGCACTGAGAACAGTGTTATCCCCCTGTAGTTGTTGCAATCCAGGCGATCACCATTCCCTTTCCAGATAGGGACAACAAGTCCCATTTTCCATTCAGTCGGGATGATGCCAGTCTCCCAAATGGGAGCAAAGATTGCTTGCAATGCTAGGAGGACATCCTTACCGCCAACCTGGAGAAGTACATCCCGGATACCACAGATTCCTGCAGCCTTTCTTTTCTTCAACCTCCTGTGCAATCTCAGTGCGATTGGGTGGTTCACAGCTAATTGGAGGATTGGCCTCAAGGACTGTGGACCCAGAGATATCCAACTTCCTAGCTGGAGGATCAGCTTTGAACAACTGCTCAAAGTAGTCAGCCCAGCGGGTCACAACTGCAGTGTCATCCGTAAGGACCATTCCATTAGCTGCCCTGACTGCAACTCTCTGAGGAACAGATTTGGATGTGTGTAATGATTCCATTCGTCTGTAAACAGGACGTGGGTCGCTAGACCACAGATGGTGTGTGACTTGCTCACAGATTCCTCTAACAAACGCCTTTTTATCTGCCCTCAGAGCCCTTGCAGCCGTCCTTCTCAGTTCCCGGTACAGACCAGAGTTGAGCCATGCACTGCAACTCCTCTCAGTGATACCCAGGGTGCCCTGTGAAATGAAACATCTCCTTCTGGGAACACTGGTAACACCAACACAACCCTCAATAACCTTCAGGGTCTTGTCACGGAAGGTCTCCCACATCACATTAAGATCGGCAGTCATACTCAAATCTGCAAGTTCCTCACACAAACTGTGTGCAAATTCATTAGAAACAGCCTGGTCTTGGAGTCTGGCCAAGTCCAGGCTCATTTTCCTAGTAGGAATCCTAGCTGGATCCTAAGAGTAGCAACAACAAGTCTGTGGTCAGAATTCACAAACTGGGTACTTCTATAGACCCTGCAGTTTTGCAACAGCCTCCAGCGTCTGCCCACGAGGATGTGATCGATCTCCTTCACCACACCACCAGTATTGGAGTACCAAGTCCAATGATGTGGTTCTGGGAGCTGGAACCAGGATCCAGTGATTTGCAGCCCCTGACCTTTTTCAAAGTCAAGGAGCATGGAGCCTCTTTCCCCACGGTCACCAGACGCATGGGGACCAAGACAATCCTCATAGCCAGCCCTGTCAGTGCTAGTAGCTGCATTGAAGTCACCCATGACCAGAGGAGTGTCACCCCATGGGCACCCATCAACTACTGTGCGAAGCTGCAGATAAAATGTCTCCCTCGTCAAGACATCACTCACTACGGTCGGAGCATACACTGAGACAACAGACAAGGCACCCAGGGATTGCCGTAATCTGAGTCTCATAATACGCTTGTTGAAAGGAGTGACATCAGACACCATTGGAAGAAGCCAATCCGCTACAGCAACAGCTACTCCTCGAGTATGACAGCCATCAGGGCGACCAGACCAATAAAAGGTGTATCCACCTACAGAGATCTGGCCAGTCCCCGGTCTGCGCACCTCAGAGAGTGGCCGCCACTGAAATGCAGAGTTTACGCAGCTTCTCCGATAGTAGAGGAAGATGATCATCTTGCCAGAGAGACAAGACTTTCCATGTGCCTACCCGTATGGGCCGCCTCAAATTTGGACCCGAGTGCTGCTATGCAGCAGGTGCCGCCTCAGTTCCGATCCCCAACAGACCTGACGCCATTGGCTCCCGAGGGCTTTCCCCCATTCCCTTCATGATGCAAGCAGCCTTCCTATGGGCAGCTGCAGCAGAGCTACTTTTGTCCTGGGTATGACGTTAAACTGCATCCAGCCCTGTAAGCGGGGGTTGGTGGGAGCATTGGCACTTCAGCCACCGTAAAAAAAACTTCACACAACTCTGAGACGACAGAAAAAAATAGAACATATACCACAAAAGCACAAAAGAGCAAAAAGAAGCACAAAATATTTCCTAACAAGCAATCCTATGCAAACAAAGTCCCAAATCACTGTTCAGTAATCAGAATCATTGAAAATAATCAAAAAGCCAAAAAATCAAACCATGAAAAGTGAAACTCGCAAATAACTCCAACAAACAATGAATGATCCCTACTCCTGAACCGAATCAATCAGTATAAAAGGCCTAAGGGAAGCCTCAGGAGTGGTGATGCTAGGGTGACCCCACCTCCTGGGGCTCCAACCACAAAGAATAAGGAACATAACTACATTTAAAATAAGAGAACACAATTAAAACATAATGTATTAAATCAACAGGAAAAACATAAAGATGTGAAAAACAATAAATGAAAATGAAAAAAGCTATAAAATGTAAACCTCACAGATTTGTATTCATGGGCTTGAATCCTGGACTAGTCATCCTCTTTGTAGAGTTTATTTCCTGTCCATGTCCATGTTACTCTAAGCACTTTGTTATTTCACTCACATCTCAGAATTAAGTTTTAGTTTAATTGGTCTGAAGTGAGCGCTCATTTTGCATTACTGTACTTTGTAATAGACTAATTTCCTATTGAGGGTCAAATAATTATACTGACATGTAAATCTGTGACATTAGATGAAAAACGTTTTTTAAAGAAAGCCAAAATATGGATCCATGTTCCCACTTAAATACCAACACACTGAGAAAATATTTGTGAGGAATTACTTTTCTCTAGTAATCTAAATATTGTAAATGTATACATTTTAGCAGTCGCTTACCTGTTAATCTCCTGAAAAACGTATTCCACACCCCTCAGGAATGTACCACCCCACTAAATTAATATCATATGAAAGTTTACGGATGAGATGAAAACATCTGGCTGATTGGTTAGTTAATTGCTATGTTGCTCAAATTGCTTCCTAGAAGATGACAGGCTATCTGCATCAAAAATGTTTTCATTTTGTGTAATTGAAACAATGCCTGTCTATATGAAGTATACCTTAATTGAAGATAAATATCAAATCTATTGGGAAGCTGAAATGTATATTGTTGGAAAAAGAACTGAGGCAGTTTAAAAGTGCTACTGTACCATGTGAATAATTAAGAAATTGTTGAATCAAATAGTGTTGCATACATTCATCTCAAAAGCATTATGTCTAGCACTACCACAAAGAACTGTCATTTTTAATAAACCTATTAAATGATTGTGATAGAGCCTTTGTGTAGGCTGTTAAAATAATCATAGTGTAACGTACTATAGTAGCAAATACCTGAGTAGAATGTCATGCTAGCCTTACTATACATCTCCCCCTTTATTCATTGAAACCAACATAATTGTAATGTTTGTTCCTTATCTACTGGGCAGAAGAGCAGAAGTCTACCAGATCTTTCAAACTTCTCACACTCATATCTGACACTACTGTTTCCACATTCAACACAGCTGTAAAGCCATCCTACAGGATTCAAGCCTGGGGCTCCAACAAAGCTTCAGCTATCCCATGGATGAAAAGCATTGCTTATTATATTGAATATAAATAATCTGGAGCGTTGGGTCTTACATTGGTATCGTCTTTGTTTGGTATCCAGCTGCTGACCAAATAATCTGGTATCATGAGTCACAGTAGACCTCATTTATACTCTAGCTTTCTCAGACTTGTTGGATTATGCTCTGCAGACTGTGAGAATGAATTTGGAGCCCTCTGAGGTTTATTGTACCACTACTTGCATCATATATAGCTTATACTTTCCATTTCTCTGTGGACATATGACCATGATAAAAATATTATGTATGTTACGCAACAAATCTATTTTAATTGTTTACATTTGTAATATTATAACATGATGTGGGGAATATAACTCCACTCATAATTTAATCCAATTATTTGATGGTATCTTTGAATATTTCTTCTTATTATTTCAGCCTAATAAATGCACATTTCTTTTTCCTGATCTAGAAGAATCACACATAATAGAATACCTGTCTCCTTAGTACTAGTCAAGCAACCTCAGTACCTCACAAGCCTTGTTTATATTGTGCATTATTAGTTGGGTCTGACTTTTAGTTTTAACACTGAGAACTACAGGGCTCACAGTAAATACTGAATGCCAAGCAATCAAAAACACATGGAATTTATTATTACACAGGTAGTCAATGGTACATTGATAACTCACCAAGCAGTGTAGCTAATAGATGCAGTTTGGGGACTTTCTAATATTATATAGAAATGTCTACGTGTGGAGGTGTGTGTGTCTGTCCGGCCCGTAAGGGTTCCACCTCCGAGGAAACAGAAAACTCGCTTAGCCGCTAATAACACAGGCGAGGCCAGCACGTCAGCAAAACGAAATCTCTGAAGAAAGACAAAGTCGCTTAGCTGCTAACATCAGCACAGCGGTATCCCTTTTACTTTTCCTCCCGCTGCTAATGCACAAGCAACGTGAGCACGTCGGCAAAACGAATCCTCCTAGGAGAGAGATGCCCAGAGTAGTTCCTTTCAATTACCTACATTAAAATTTTTTTCTGATGATTTCAATAGTTTCTAGGACCCCAGGCTTTTAACAGCACTGGCTTACACAGCTAGTATTAGTATAATGTTTTTTAAATGTTAGGTGTCATTTAGAGTGTTTATCATTGTTGTCATTGTTTCAAATAGTTCTAAAAGTTCCAAGAAAATTTACCAGAATGACTGAATGACAAAGTCAAATGTTGTCTGTCTCTGAATACATTCCTGTGACATAGGTAAATAGTAATTGATGAGCAATGTTGGCCTGAACAGCCTGATTTCATCAACACGGGTATATATGTGTGTTTTTATACTAGCCTTTCACAACACTCTTTTTAATTATGTTATAATGTATATAATGTACATATTTTGATGCAATGACGCCTCCATCAGGCGTGTGTCGTGATTTTGAGTCAGGACCGTAGCGACAAAGGGTGTGAGGTCTTCTAAATTCTGCACAAGCCAGGCCAGGCCTCCTTTTGCCGTATTTATGCATTGCGGCATTAAACTGTCTGGATAAATTTAAAACAAGAATCAGCTTTTATAATTTGAAAAGCTTCAAATCCTCTGGAGTATTTGCTTACAAAAAGTAAAGCCTTCATTTTCCAACAGGTCCTAAAAATACAGCTTTCCTTAGTCTATCTTTAGATTCTCCAAAACTTAAACATGCTTGACTCCATCGTTTTTTTTTCTTACAGGTTCCTTCAGCGGTCACAAAGCTCTGTTGCTATCTTTAAGAAATTTTCACCTTCCTGACACAGCCCTCCTTTTGTGACTGGAACTGATCTGCTGTTGCAAAGACTAACAGTGTCTTGTATATGAATCAGAGAGGACTTAAACCACTGCAGGGTAGTGACAGAAATACCCAGATTGTTCTCCATTCTGGTCAGTAGAGTGTCATGTTTGACAGTGTCAAACGCTGCACTGAGGTCTAACAGAAATAATATGCTGATTTGCCCAGAGTCTGATGTCATAAGCAAATCATTAGCTACCTGAAGCAGAGCAGTTTCACAGCTGAAAACCACAGTGAAAGGGTTCCATTAGTTAATTAGAAGTTAAGCAAGTGGTGACTTGGGAGGCCACAACACACTAACAGAAAAGGTGAGAAATAGGCAGAAAAGTATTTTGTCAGCTTCAAGTCAGACTTTTTTAACATTGGGGTTACAGAAGTAATTTTAAAAGTGGCTACCAAAAAGCCAGTGTCAAGGGATGTATTTATTATTGTTATAACAGTCGGGATTATGGCAGGATTTAAAAAGTGTGGTGGGTTTTGGGTCAGTACACAGGTAGTGGGCCTTATGTTACAAAGAAGGTCAATAACACATGCAGATGTGGCTGGTGAAAATTTAGAAAAGCAGCTGGATGGAATGGGAAGACAGGGAAATATATAAATGGATAATGGATTCCTATTAGTTGAGTTATCCATCCATCCATTATCCAACCAGCTATATCCTAACTACAGGGTCACAGGTTCTGCTGGAGCCAATCCCAGCCAACACAGGACGCAAGGCAGGAAACAAACCCCGGGCAGGGCACCAGCCCACCACAGTAGTTGAGTTATTTAGATTTTTAACTTTATTATGGAAAAAGTGTGCGAATGTTTAACAAACTTCAGTAGAGAAGGTAATTGGTCCAAATGCAGGTTGAAGTAGTTTATTAACTACAGAGGACAAAACCCTCGGGTTATCATGGCCACTTTCTATTATTCTGCCACAATGTGTGTTCTTGGCTGCAGTTAGTGCATTTCTGTAAGCACTTTGATGGACAGAGAAAGCCTAGATATGCATATGCACCCTTAATTTTAGTAAGTGGTTATAGGTAGTGGATGGGCACATTTTATCAGCATAATGGTTAGCCCTGCTGCACACATATTCTAGAGTTCTGGTTTTAAATCTCATTTCAGCCACTGTCTGTTTGAGCGCTATACTTACAGTATGTGGGATTTTTCTCTGGATACCCTGGTGTGAAACAGGTCATACAGCATCTCAGAATTGGTTGGATATGTCTGTGCCCAATGATGGACGGCTCCCCAATTCAGTGCTGGTTTTTGCCTTGCAACCAAAGCTACCAGGATATGGTCTGGTTGCTAAAGACATTTTATTGAAAAAATACCAGCTGAAATCAAACGTTCATTAAATTAATAGAAGGATATTATTATGTTTACATTTTGCTATTATTATTTCTATCTGCTCTTGCACTTTTGATGCATAACATTCGATTGTATTCAATTGCTTTAATACCTACAATACTTTGCATTCCATGTACAGTTTGCCTTGACTGCCATCCTTTGATTTATCTTTGTTTTCTTTGTAAAATGCTTTAACTCATGACTCACTAAGAAAGACACAATATGCAGCAAATAAAAGACTGAGTGATTAGAGGCAACTGCTGAACAAATGTCATTATCTGGGGCAAGTGAGGTGTTATAGGAAAGCAATAAAGAAAGTTGACTCATCATTGAAGAGTAAGTGAGTTGCAGAAACAGATGCAGGAGGTGAATGGTATGCCCAGATGTTTAATGCAAAATAACTTGACCTTTAACCATACAGAAGATTTGGTCAGGTTTGAAAAGACACTTTTGTAAAACATTACTTTAAAAGCTGAGATATTGTACTATCTTAGTGGAGAAAAGTATGCCTGGAAAAGAAAAAAATATGTGCATATAAATGCACATGTGTATATGTATTTACTGAATCAGTTTATAGTTTATTGAGCACAATCACTTAATTAACTCATTGAACTATTTACAATTACGCATGCAAGTTAGCATGTCAGCGGTGTCATGTTAGTTATTACAACAGATCATTCATTAAGCAATAAAGTCTCATTAGATATTAACCAAAACAGTGCTGTTATAGGGCTAGGGTTTACTGTAATCAGAAAACTGTCTGGTAAAGAAGCAAAAATTTTATTCTAATAAAGCCTCAGCAGGGGCCATTCACAGAATATGTGACACAGTGAATCAGGAATCAAATGACCATATTGCCACTTACAGTGTTAACCTGGATGGTTTGGATTACATTATTATAATAAATAAAGGAATCCTCCACCCAAAAAAGATACTTTTTTGCATATGTCACTTACTCCATATATTTTGCAGTGGTGGCAGAAAAAAAATCTAATGTTTTCTTGCAGAAAGGAGAAAAGAAAGTGTATAATATAACAGAAGACAATAGTGACCAGTGCTGTAAATCAATGGAAAATAACACTAACGTATTGCACTTTGTTTTTAAATATCATTTTGCCCTTTCATTATTTCTTAGTTATTGACAGCTTGCATTCCCAAAGTGGAAATACAAAGTATGCAACAGCTCAGTTGTTCATCTCTCCATACAATAAGAAGCAGAAAGAAATACCAAGAGTGGCTGTGACACAACCATCATTAAAACATAGTGATTAAATCAAACATTACATGCAAGTTTTGCCCCTGCTTTGTGTCTGGTGCAGCCGGGATGACCTCTTCTAATGAAATAAGAAAATTCAGAAAAAGAACAAATAGATGGATTTATTTTCTCACATGTTTGGATGGGCCTGTTCCTTGTGCTGCATCAGATTATCAGAACTGCATCATCCATTTATCGATTCTGATATGTTAAACTCAATTTAAAAAGCATATTTTAGATGTGTGTAGTCCGATTTATAAATCTTCATGCACAAATAAAAGATGCAGAAAATAAAATTTTGTGAGAATCAAAATAAACAAAAGATATATTTAAGTTTCACAACTTAAATATGTTAGTTTATAAATACAGTAGAAATAAAAGGTAGCTGTTTATTCAGTGCTCGAGTAAGTTTCATAAATTTATGTATCGTGGAGTAATATGTTTTAATCTCTGAAGGCTGAATTTGAATATCGGTTTATATGTTTCATATCACCTTACTTTCTAGACAATTACTCCGTAGTATATGACAAGTTTATCAAAGTGCTGCGTAAGCTAAAACTCACAATCACACATCGGCGGCCAAATTCCCCCTACCTTTGCAATCCTCGTTTTATTGTCCCTCAGTGGAGTCTGGCTCGTACCAAATGTAACCCAGATTTTTTTTCTTCTGTTTTTGAAATATGAACTTATATTATATCTGAAATAAGGCGCATTATATTGTGTTTGATATGGAATTAGAACTAATGTGTGTTTTTTTTTTTCTTTTTCTCTGAAGTTTCACGTCATCACATTCAAAAACTTGCACCCCTCCTCCCTCCGAATGGGACAGGCCGGAGCCTGCAAGTTTGTAGCGGGACAAAGTGAATCGAGGATCTGACTCTGCAAGCATACAGTAGTAGACAAAAGTGGCAATTGAATGGGACGAGGTAGGGAAGATTGAGAGAGAGGGGGAGTCTAGGAAGACTTATTGAACGGGTAAATGTGAAGAAAGAAGGAAAAGCGACTAAAACAGGGAACAAGAAGGAGCAAGACTAGAAGCTGAAAAAAGCATCATTATTGTCACCTGCCGGGTTACAGATCGAAGGACTGAAACTTTGGTAGATACAAACGATGAAAGTCGCATGTTTAATTGTACTTTTGTGGGCTTCAGCTGTGAAAAGTCAACAAAAAGGTGAGAAGAGAACGCATTTGTATTCAATTACAAATATCTTAACATAACTGTATATTTTGAAATTTATTTAAATTAGCCGAAATTCACAAAGGACCCCATTACATTGTCGTAATCTGATTTTCATAACTGTTGAAATTCTCTGATACTTGTATTTCGTAAAGGAAAATGCAGTCTTTGATTTATATATATATATATATATATATATATATATATATATATATATATATATATATTTGTGCATTATAAAAGTTTATGTTGTATGCACTAAACAGACACTCTGAAATACTTGGGGGTTGTTGAGTTACTAGTCTGCTGAAAAGAAATGCTCTTATCTGTTAAATCTTGATATCGTGATGTTGGCAAGGCATTAAATATCAATTTTCTCGTTCTTGTGTGGGGTTTATTGATTCCATTTAAAGAGGGCAATTACGAAGTCCCAGCATCACATTAAGCACACAATTTTGTTCTTCATTCATTATTATCTGGGCTGTTTAAGTCCCACGCATTCTTCCCACATATTCTGATACGAGTTACTAGTATACTGAGCTGAAATCAGCCCCACAAATGTGTTTCTTCAGAATCTCAACTGAAATTTGCAAAGTGAGTGCCGATTTTTAATGTGCATTAGAAGCAGCTCATCAACGATCAATCAACTTACACATTGAGACGTGAGAAATGCAGAAGACGTAAAATGTAAAATTTCAAGTAATACAAAGAATGCCCATCTTCGCATACTTCTTAGCTGATTTTCCTTTAAATGCGCATGAATCACAAAGCCACATACATGTATTGCGGAAGGGGCGCTTTTGCCACACAGTGGGAGTTTAGAGGGTGGCCGAGCTGAGACAGCAGGGATGATCATACCACTGTAATTAAGTAGTCGGTATGTTTTTATTTGCAGTGTTATGGTGGAAGAATGAGTTCATTGTAGCTACTGTTTGCGATGTCTGATTCGACAGTGCATCTCGTGAAGTTAGTTTCTCTGTCAGAAATACAAACCTGCTGCACAATAATTTGTGAAAACGTTGTTTGCACTCCCTGCAACTCAACCACATTCTTCAGTTCCAGTTCATTTGTCATCCGCCTATCCATCTGTAACCCATTTATCCATATCGGGATTATTAATAGATTATGTATTGGGAAACAGGAGTCAAGCTTGTTATGCAATTTTATGGTATGGAATTAATCACTTGAAAAAGGGAGCCAATAGGATAGCGACAATAAAAGTTGTTGCACTCCTTTAAGTACAACCATTATGGTAGATATGGAGAAACTCTTTAATTTATGAATGGTGTGCATACTCAATAAATTTGTAATAGACTAAATAGCCTTGTGGTTTGATAATGTACTGTACTACAGAATATTGCAATCATGCAACATAATATAATAAATTCTGTTTCTGAATGAAAAGTATTTTTAGTTAACAGGTTATGTTAAAAAGTTAAAAGAGATTCTGAGCCATTTTGATCACTGAACAGAAACTGTAAAATAGATAAAAAGTTAAATGTTATCTGTTGTTCCTGGCTTTTCTTTATCCTTTCTGTATCAGTCAGTGTTTTGGGGGATGAAGTAGGAATAGTTGGTAAATGTTTGTTTATGTCTATACCCTGATTAACATACAAGAAACTTTTTTCATCTCACAGACATTGAGACATTTAGTTGATAACTTGATTAGGCTGAACAAGGCAAATAAGGCTAATTGCATTTTTCAAAATGAAGCAGTGTGTTACATTAATATTGAATAAATGCATCTGAACATTTATCGTAAACCACTTCTATGTTTAGAATTAACCTAATGTACATATACATTTACAATCCATCATTTTACAGAACGTTAAACTATATTGCTTCACATTTGAATTTAAACTGACGTCATAATTACAGTGTAAGGAACTCAATGTCCAAGTGCAAAAAGACATTCAGACACTTTCCTACCCTCACTTGTTTCTTTTTTCTTGTTATCAGTCAACGTGTTTTTATTTACTTTGTGTGTTTGTTTCACTGTCGGTATTATGTTGATCCAGAGTTTATGTCAGAAGTGTTGTGTACAAGGCAGGGCTGAACTCCAATTGGGGGTTCCAGTTAACTCCAGACCACAGTCATACTCACACTCACATAAGAACAATTTAGTGTCAACAATTAAAATGATGTAGGAGAATTGAGAAAGACATTGAGAGAATGTGACAGCACCACAAAGACTGCATCTGTCTACTTGACTCAAGTCGGTGTGATGAATATTTTCACACAAATAATGCCTAGACTAGTAACACGATATAGATCTCTGGAGTTTTCTTACACTACTGCTAACTAAAATGCTACTTTGCTGACCATTTCTGAATTTACTAAAGAAAACACAGTTACCTTTTAACTAGATATTCCTTTTTTATGTGGCAGCAGATTTTGAATCCGCAACAAATTGCACTTGCCTAGGTAAGCCCTCCATGATGTTTGTCTGTTATTTTGCACTTCTAAGAGTTACCAGCTGTTGAAAACCAAATGTGATCAATTTCCTCTACAGTGGTAGGAAGCCCCATCTTCACCCGTCAGCATGAACAATCTCTAATTTATGAATGATGTTTTATGATCTCCTTAGTCAGTGAAAAATGAAGACTTTCCTTAAAGTATTGTGGAGACTTTATATGTTAAACGCCTAAAATTTGTGAAGTACTGTGATGTATAAACCATACAAGTCAATGAAATGACTTCACTTACAAACATCTTGCACACGTTTCAAATGACGTTATTTGTCATGACAAAATATTGTAGAATTATTACCCTTTGTCAGAGTCCTGGATTTCAGTTTGCTGTTGTCTGCCTGGTTATTTTCCTCCCACATCTCAAAGGTTTGCAGGTTAAGTTGATTACTAACTTTAAATTGTTCCATTGTGAGTGTGGCCATGTGTAAAAGAGTTTTCTTTCCAGTGTTTGTTCTTGACATGTTTACATGCTGAGAGGATAGGCTCCAGCTCCTCATGACACTTAGCTGAGTAAATGGATGAATGAGTTAAGTAATATATACATGGTTTTATGTCTTGCACCATGATAATTGTAATTTTATGTTGGTTGCAAAAGACTTGTCAAAGCAGCTTGTTTATTTAAACACATTTTCATGCAGTTACTGTTTAGTTTTTTGTCATGCCATTTCTCACTGTAGTTTTAAAGTTGGTTTACCTTATTACTTTAATAGATTAAAATGTAAAGTGATATTTTCCTCTCAGAGAAGAAATTATATCCAATATCTATTTTAATAATCTATTTTTTCTGAATGTAACTGCAAATTGCATCAGTTGAATACCATAGATACAGGCATGTGCATCTGTGGACATTTCAGTATCTCAATTTATGGTAAATACTGTCAGAATTCTTTGTAGAGAGAATTCTTTGCATAGTAATCCTACTGTGATACACACTGTGAGATGCTGACAGTGGAGCTTTATTACGAAGGGTGTTGAAACCCTATATATGAGGGACATTTTATCGTTTTCATTTCTTAAATTTCTGACGTTCGTTTATAAATACAGTATATATCTCAAGGTTCATTTTATGTGTTCGAGCAAAGACAAACCATTCCAGCTATTTTAATTAGTATGGTTGTTTCTCTTCAGTACTCTGCAGGTGAAGCGATGTGAATAAGTGTTTTGTGCAACTCTGTCACCACCATGAAGACTCTGCTCATTATTAAGCCAGACATCAAAGTGGGGAAATGATTTACTGGCAATGATATTATAAAATTAAAAATAGCCTGTAAAACTAATACAAAGCCTCTTGTATGAATCCCTGTCTATAACCTCTGTAACCCTTTTTTACTACTGGCTCCTCAGGATTAAAGAGTGTGTAGACATTTTTCCAGTGAGTCTATTCAGGACTCAGAATCTTTTTCTTTATGTTTTAAATACAGCTTTGTGTTCAGTATAATGGTTTCATTGCATGTTAAGCGTGAAGCGTAAAAAAATGTGTTGCCTGTATGCATGTCTTATGGACTGCTGCCATTGGAATGTTTCAAGGCAGAGTGTTAAACTGACAGATAAAGAGAGAGATCTGATTATTACAAATTATTATTTGCCTGCCTATCTCATTGTGTTTATCCATAACTTAATTTTTGAAAGATTACTATTTGTATCCATAAGTGTTTCTCCTAATATATTGTTTTTTCCACCTACATGGTGTGCATTTCAGGTTAACTCACTCTAAATTTGGTCTGTATTGGTGTATGTTTGAGTGAGTCCTGTCATGCTGGTGATTCCATCCTTACATCTGATGGTCAAGCACTGTTTGCTGTGGCCCTGAATCAGATTAAATGAAATTGAGATGCTATGCTATGGCTATATGTATGTGTTCCAGTTTGCTTACTAGTGAAGTGATGCTCTGTCCATGTAATTTCTGCACTGTACCCGATACAGCTGGAGCATCATCAATCAATGAACATTTAAGTCTATGCTGAATAAGGCAGTGTCTAAGCAGATTTGCTTGTGAGTGTTGTCCAAGAGTTTGAGCCTGAGGAGACCAAAGTGCACTAAATTGGATACATGGATGTGATATACAGTACTGTTTCTTGTACTGGAAACACCATTTTAACTTGTCCTCTTATTTTACGAGGCATTACAGATCACTCAATAACGAGAACAAGGTCCTTCATAATTGTGTAATACTTAAATCCAAAACACCACACTAGGATAAGTGGATTAGAAAATAAATGGATGCATAAAATTCACTATTTAATGTACTTATTTGTTTGACTGTTTTTCATATATATATATATATATATATATATATATATATATATATATACAGTATTTATTTGTGTCCAACTGAAGTAATACTTTAGATTTCTTTCTTTTTTAAAATGTTTCTTCCTTGCATGAATTTAGCCCAGTAAATGCACCTAAAACCTTATGGCTTTGTGTGGTTCTAATTAAAGATTTATTTATGTTTTAACACCTGACAAAACCAATGACTGATATTTACTATATCGGATCCTTACTGTTTTGTTTGTTTAACTGCTATGTTTCCTTCCTTCAAAGCCCTGGCATCTCTGCTGGGAACTTACCAGTACGTCCTGTTGGATACTTGTGTCTTTAAACTCAGTAGTCTTTCTGTGTGATGAGTTGTTCTTCCAAAGCAGCTGCGTTGTTGAAAGAATTCCTAAACTCTTTGGATATTCAGTTTGTTATTAAATCCAGAAGTGCCAGAGGGTGTTTAAAGCGGCAGTAGATTATCTGCTGTCACATCAGAGTAATGTCCTACTATGCTGCTTAACTGGGTATTAACCCTTTTATGTGGGTGTGTTATTAAAAGTCCTCCCTGAAAAAATGACCTTGCATACCAATATAGACTTAATACCCCATAAGAACACTATTCATTATTTCAATAGCTTGTATTTCAGAGTAAAAAATTCTTTTCCTTGTTTTTTGTTTATTTTCAGAGTTAAACATTGTTTATTTATTGAGGAGGTCAGTTGCATTTTTGGTTAACTTAATATTAATAAGCAATTCAAGCAATCAATGTCTCCATTTCTCTGAGTAATGAAGCTTGTCTAGACTTTAAATTACTCATGTCATGCCTTTTTGAAAAGCAGAGCTGGCCTTTGCCTGCCTGTCTTTCCAATACAGTGAAAAAATATGGTATAAAAAGTCTTATAATTTTATGATGAGGAGCAATTCTTATCATCATTTAGCATTCATAACAAACTGGGAAGTGGTCATTAAGTTTTTTTATTTATTTTAATATTTATTTTGAATCTCATGTAATAAAAGAGATAATTAAAATATTAAGTGTAGCATCATATACTTAACATACATTTGTGGAATCAAACTTCCACCGAAAAAAATAGGTAAATACTGTGTTGTTTTCATCTTCCTAACTAAATTTTATCTTTTAAACTCCATACTTTGCAGAGGTTTATCACAATTATGAAGTGATACATTAAGATTTTACGTAATCTTTTTGGGACACTTCGTGTATAAGATTCCCTAACTGTAAGTATTTAATTTTTGTAATCGTCATACACTTTAAGAAAAATTGATTTTGATCATCTTTTTGCACTTTGGAATTTTCTTTTTATTGCCTTGTTCAAGTAATTTACTTATTTTAAACCATTTTTTCTCTTGATTTAAGCCCTAAATACCTCAGCAGACTGTAACCCTAAACCATGGTTTTGTCATGCTATTGTTGACCCCGAGGTAATGTCTGCAATAGATTAAAGGAAGTCGGTTAGAAGGAATGTGGGAGATTCAAACTTTATGATCTTAGAATAGACAAAGTGACTTACATGAAATGCTGTCTGTTTTTAATAAATCGTGTTGCATTTTTCTTTATCCATATCAGATGTGGACAACTCTGTGTCATTTACCTTTTTTTCTGCACCCTATATAAACAAGCCAGCTTTATTTTGGTTACATTTTTTCTGCTTGAAGTGGTTGAAGATGAAACAGAAAAATGTGGAAGTCCCTTTATTAAATTATATATTATATATTATTTTAATATCTATTATATAAGTATATATATATATAAGTGTATATATATTTAAAATTTGATCACAAACACAGCTTATTTTTCCAAGTAAAAAAAATCTATTACAAAATCTGTCCATGTTAGGTTAGTACCTTCTTTGCTTAGCATGAACCTTAAACTGAAATTAGCAAATTCATTAATTAATTTGACCCATGGCTTTACAAAATAGCTTTGGTTAAAGCTAAAATATATGAACAATTTAATAAAGAGTGTGATGCATGTAATTTTTTGATTCTATATCATCATTTGACTTCCACAATCCATTTCGTTAATCAACATTAGCATTGGGAAACTCAGAACCATACTATTTTCTGGCGTAAATGGTAATTTAGCTCTTATGGCGTGAATATTATCCAGAGATTCATCAGTCCACCCCTCAAAACTTGTTAACCCACCTATCTTTTAATTAATTAATTATTTAAATAATTATTTAATTAAGTAATTAATAATATGGGCAGAGTGGTGGCTCTGAGGCTAGGGATTTGCAGTGGCAATCGGAAGGTTGCCGATTCGAATCCCGTAAACGCCAAAAGTGACTCTACTTCATTGGACCTTTGAGCAATTTCTCCTTCCTGGGTATGAAGTTAATCTGCATCCAGCCCTGCATGTACGCCCTCCAACCTGCAGGGAAAACCTCCAGCCACCATGAAAAACCTCACATTGGTTCCATTCCATCTATACTAGTGTGGTGCTGAGATGTCACCTCTTGCACTCAGGTCCTACTCTGGGATCCTAAGTTGGTTTGTCATGTGGTGGGTGCGGCAATGTGCTGTATCAGCGTGTGCTCCTAGCCTCTCTCTCCTCTTTATCTTATAATGCCTATCCTGAAGGCAGAACCTAGCACTGTCTTAGACATCAGCCCATTACTGAACAATATTTAAGCTAATGTTTGGTTGTAAATAATTGCTGACAGTATTCAATAAACATTTTTACAGCTTCTCAATGCACAAGCAGAAGATAAGAAACCATTTTTGTCAATGTAACATAGTCTAGCCTAGTGTAATGTGTGCAAACGTGAGAGCCTGTTTTGTGTGTTAATTTCATGTACTACATTTGAAGCAATAATTGACATTTCACTTTCTTTTCTACATCCATTTACTGAACCTTCTTTAACCAAATTCAGGGTGACAAGGAGCTGCAGCCTACCTTAACATTATCAAACATAAGACAGGAACCACTTCTGGAATGGACTTCAGTCCATTTTACAGCACACATAGGCAAACACTCCCGCTTGTAATAGACAAATTTACAGTCTCCAACCTATGAATTACATTATTATTCAGTCAAAAGATGCTTTCTTGTGAGATTCTTTACAGTTTGACTTTTTCCAAGATATCATTGAGGCTTGCTTAATGGCATCATGTTAGAGAAAATGTTTAAGAGCTACTGCAAGGAGAACCTCTTGCTCCTTATCACCCTAAATTGTTTTCCATTAAGTTAGAAATTAATTTAAAGATAACTAAATCCTTACAGAAATTCAATAGAAAAAGAAAGTTACCTGAATAATGATGGTTGGGAATGCATGTGTAACTAAGTTGTGCTGCCTTATGTTATAATTTTCCTCATCATTATAGATTTTTTACTGGAGGAATATTGTGAGGACTGCTTTCTCTTCATATTGTATGACTTAGTTAAGTTGATTTTGCAGACCACAGTTAGAAAGTGTTTATTTCAATTAACAGAAAACTGCTTTTTGACACCCTCTACAATGAAATTGGTATTCACGCAGTTTCAGCACAGTCTGGGAATTCTGAGTCTTCAGGCAAAGTAACACTGAAGTGATATCCTAGATCTCTGCATGCCACTGTCGTTTATGAGGTGCATTTAGTACAACATAATACTACATGTAAAATGAATTGCAAGCACTTTCCTTGCTGCAATATTAGCTCTGTTTTTAAGGTAACTCCAATTGTAACTTCATGTTGCCTAAATGTTATGAACATGAAGTTTGTTCCTAATAAGACAGACATGATGTTTTATTTTCTTTTCTAATTCCCTAGTACATTTCACTAATACTAATGAAGTTGAAGCCTCAGGTAGATTCTGACAAGCATACAGGCAACTTTTAATGTGAATAGTTAAGCAGTTTTTCACCATGTAACTGGTACTGAAATAAAAGATTTTACAGTGACAAGGCCTCCTGCTTCACAATTTCAAGAGAATGGGTACCAATTATAGCCTTCTACTGCATGTGGAGTTTGCATGTTCTTTCTAACTATTCTTCTTCTTTCTTCCTGTGCACTGTTTTTTTCATAAATTCCAAAGGTGCACATAATAAGTTATTTGGGAACTACTGCTCCTGGGCGTTCAGCAACAGCATAAATACATACTACTGCTGCCACCACATGATGAACCCACAATTGCAAAAGCTAAAGTATAATGAAACGCTCAAAATAATTTTTAGCAGCTTATTCTCAGAATTTGCTGTCTTGTGGCAATGGCTTTAATGTCTTCTTGAAATTAGCTGTAGTTCTTCACATGACATAACTCTCCAAACTTGTTTATCCACATTGACTTTAATTAAAGCCATAATATTTCTTTGCATTTGGTATAAGACAGAATATATCTCTGATTGAAAACCCAGCCTGTCGTATAGTAGCATAAAAGCAGTAATTATATCCATCTCACTTATCTGTTTTATTGTTTCTGAACCTATCCAAACTGCACTGTACAAAAGGCTAGAACCATCCGTAGATGCCAGCCTGCACACAGTACTGTAATCATTTATCCATCCATTTACTGTCAAGCAGTTGGTCATTCTCAACCCTGATTAATCCAATTCAAGGTTGTGTAAGTAATTAAAGAACAGCCCTTAACAGGGTGCCAGTCCATTTCAGAGCCCACTCATGCACATACCTATACTCACATTCATACAATGGCTAGCTTAGAGTTGCCAATTTAACTTACCTGTACATTTTTGGGAACATACAGTATGAAGAAAATTGGAATACTCAACGATACCCAATGTAAATGAAGCATAATCATACTTCTGACCTTAAAGTGTACTTTTAGTATTTTAGGCTAAATTAAATTAGCTAACTGAATTTTCTTCATAATCAGCTGAGTTGAATTCAGTTTATTTTTGTGTAGCTCTCTTCACTGATTATAGGTTCAGATTATATGCACAGCTTTACAGCTTCAGATCATCAACAGCAAATTTCTAAACTGTACAAAACATATACATGAACAAACAAACTGTAAAACAGTCAGTAAAACAGTAAAACACAGTTTGTGTTTGGTTAGCATAAACAAATTAACACAACACGGTAGTTGTCTCTAAGCAATTTGATTTCTCAAGCTTCATGCTAAATTATGAACTTAAACAGAGTCATTGTCATCACGTGTACAGTGGAATTTTTATTTGCATGTACTGATCGACATGCAACACCTCAGCACTCTCCACTGCAATGATTAGTGAATATTGTAAGCTTACTAAACATTTTGTTCTTACCTGAAAAATCTCAGAATATGAATTATCAAATACCACTAATTATAAATAGCAGTATTAACCAAAAATGCTGGTAACTTCAAAGCTACTTTGAATGCAACACAATTAATTTCAGTACAGGAAAAGAAAGAATCCAAGCCTAAACATGAATAACCTTACATGGGAGAACTGAAAATGTCCAAATGAAGACACATGTAATATGAAAAACAGACCTTATAACCTATAACCACAAGAAGTGTACCTGGAAACACTGTATAGTGCTCCCCTTTGCAGGTGCTGCTACTGAGATTATCATCAGAATCTCTCTAGCCTCTGCTTGGGATGAAGTGAATGCAGAGTTTGGGTGCCCAAGGAACATTGGAACATAAATGGAAACTCGTTAATTTCACACAAACGTTAGATTGTCTTTTTTCAAAATAGAGAACCGTAGACATGTGCAATCCTCAAAACTTGACTAAATCTTATTTTGGAGAAATTTGGTGCATAGGATTAGCAAGCTTTGCTCATTTGAATGGCCGTATTCTTGTCAAAATTGTTTTAATGTTCATATCTAGAGATGATGCACACAGTAGGCATTAAATACAAGTTGAAACACAGTATGTGTTTATCCTAGATGTATTTGGTGGGTAGCTCACTATTCCAGACACATTCCAAGGAAGACAATTTTAAAATAATATTTTATGCACAAGATACCCATATTATTGTCTCTTAGCAGAGACTGAAGATGTGTTTTGGCAGTCAACAGCCTTCAGTGAAGAGCTGAATACTGTCTAGTCTTTCTTTTTTTCTCTAAAATACTGATTTTGAGAAAGTGACTGATCCATAGAGACCATGTGCCTTGTTAGTCTACATGCATTGCTAATATGTCAGGCTGGGTGCAAAGATTTAAATCTGATCAACAGCTGGTGTATTTTACTATTACAAAATCTGTTTGAAATTCTTCAATGGGGATGCAGAAAAATGAGCACTTTACCATAACAGATTGGTGTCTTTAAATATTTTTAGAGTTGGTTTCACTGAAGTACTTTTGAGTTTCCAGATACAGTGATAATAAACCAGAGGAAGACAAAGGGTAGACTGTATCTGAATAATGATGTTGGACAAACAGGTACCACTGGACACTACTATATATTTTCTTAGTTTAGAAAGTTCAAGTATTTAGAATCCTTTATGTCAACACTGGAAGTACAGCTTGACTTTTTTATGATTTCAGCTGAATGGTTTTTATTTATCATGAAATAAGAGTCCTATTCTGTGCTCCTGCTTTGTCCACTGCAAGGTCATGGGAAAAATAATAAAATAATGAATAGTAAGTTAATTAGCTGTAGCTGCATCTTTTCCAGGGTGTTGGCTCTTATCTTCAACCAAGATGAACTCTTAATCCCTTCAATTCTTGAACTAGGCGAACAGGTCATTAGAAAAGCATTAGATTAAATGATATTGTGCTTCATGTTGCAGCAAGTGAAATGTAATGTTTTTAAAGGGACAGATTACTTTTTTTAGTAAATATGTATCCACTGCCAATTAATTTTCCTTTATTTATAATTATATAAATAAACAGTCCTTATTAACTCCAAAAGTATAGTTTAGCCTCTTTTAGCACAGCCTAGGCTGATAGCAAGATACTTGTTCTGCTGTGCTATAAGTTTGATATTACATTGCCAGAAAATATTTAAAGTTAAAACTTTGTCTTCGGAAACACTATTTTTTCTCATTTAATATTTCTGTAGAATTTGTAGAAGTTCAGTATATTCTTGCAGCTTGTCTTGTTTGAAACATGCAGAGTACTGTAGATTGCATATCTTTATTTGGAAATGTGGTTTAATGGCTATTACTACATAGTTATTCTGATTTGGTAGAGAGGACAATCCAATACTTTCGAGAATCAACCTCAAGAAGAAACAAGTACAGATTTAAACATTTTTGCATTTTATATACATACATACGTACATACATTTTCATACTTCTATTTTCTAAATGGTTGTGGTGGACTGGAGCTTCTCCTGGCTGCTTCAGATGGAAGGTGAGAACTAACCCTGGTTGAGCTACCATTCCACTCAAGGCAAACTCAAGCATACTGTACATGCATTCAACAGTAAGTGAGCAATCAGTGTTCTTTTGAACATCTTTGAAACTTGAAAACTTGAAAATCAGTCTGAATTGGGATGAAAGTGCGAAACATACTTGTTTTTGAGGTGAGTCAATTGAGAAATTAAAACTTTTTTTTATATTAACAAGTCAAATTCTAGCAGTATGGCAATGTGCTTGAGTTTTCCTAGATGACATTGCTTTTTTCAGCTAAGTGCATCCTCTGAATTTTATTTATTTAATTTTGCAAAATGTATTTCACTTGCATTTTCAAGTTTATACCATGTGCATCATGATTCTGTTGTATTTATAGGTATTGGACTCCTAAAGGTAGTTAGATTACCCTTTCACTACAATGCTCATTTAATTAAATTCTTCTGTTGTTTACTATGTGTTTGTCAGTGTCATTACAATATTTTGAACTGAGAATGTTGTCTTCAGTAAAATAAAAATAGTATTAAATCTCGACTTGTTTAAGACATGTCCACTTACTTAATCATACTTAAAACCAGTGACAAATTAGTCACAAAATACATGTGCTGTACATATTCCATATTGAAGGAGAAACTTTAAAGAAAATACTCAACACATGTATTATTCTCAATCAAAACATTCGATTAAAATTTTTCCTTGGCCATCATTACAAAACAGTTGTAGTATGTAACATTAAATGAACATTTCTGAATGAAATATTTCTTTAAAATATATTAATAAATTTATACCTGTTAGCTTAAAAATGTGATTTTCTAATAAAATTTTAATTATTATTTTTTGTTTTTTATATAAATATATTCAGCACTATTCCATAGTATAATTAACCTCTGTATGAAATGAGCAAATCAAAAACAGCACTTAATGTGTACCAATATATATTAATTAAGTTTGTGTAGTAAGTTGTATGGTTTTTTTTTTTTTTTAAAAAAACTGGATAAAATATACATAAAGCCTATGTGAATAACATCAAAAGAGAAGTGCCCTAATAAAACAATATATTATATGCTAGACATTTGGTTTACACATTGTATTGCAATCAACTAGAGAGATGCTCTGTAATTTGATTTCAATTATAGTGTTTAGTCACCTTTTTAATATTGTTATAATATCAAAAATCAAGCATCTGAAACATTATAATTCTGCATTATCTGTTTGCTACTAAAATCATTGCGCTCTTACAGTCCAGGTCTCAGAATTTCTGTTCAATTGCCACATAAATAGCAGAGACTGTCAGGTTTTCTTTAGCAACAGATTCAAGCATACTGTAATCGAGCTTGAACATTAAAATTCAGTGTTTTAGAGGATCATTTTAGGAGTTTACAAGTGACCCTGCTAGTGAAACAAAAAAGAAAGATTTGCTGGATTCAGCACCCAAAGTGTTAAAAGGAACTGTGGAAGTAGAGTTTTTGGAGCTGCATTGTCAGATAGATCCATACTATACAGCTCATCACACTTAAACAGGCTATGCACAAACCAGTTATTCTGTGCATTTTAGTTAAATTATGTATACAAAATAATTTGCTTGTTTAAGCGAATTCCCTATATTAAACACCAATGTTTTGACAAAGATTAATACATTTTTAAATGGACAATTAGACTATTAATACTGCCAAAATTATTATTGCAGTGAGGATTGTTGTAGTCTTGCATTTCATTTGAGAGAATTCTTTCAGGTAAATAGTGAATCACATACTCTAGGAGACTGGTAGAAATTATATGGAAGGAGGCCAGGAAGCAATTCTTCACACAAAAATATCTGGAAGAGATATTGGGACACCCTAATTACTATCCATCCATTATATCCTAACTACAGGGTCACGGGGGGGTCTGCTGGAGCCAATCCCAGCTAACACAGGGGGCAAGGCAGGTAACAAACCCCGGGCAGGGTGCCAGCCCACCGCAGGGCACACACACACACACCAAGCACAATTTAGAATCGCCAATGCACCTAACCTGCATGTCTTTGGACTGTGGGAGGAAAATGGAGCACCTGGAGGAAACCCACAGGGAGAACATACAAACTCCACGCAGGGAGGACCCAGGAAGCGAACCTGGGTCTCCTAACTGCGAGGCAGCAGCGCTACCCACCGTGCCACACTGCCCCCTCTAGTTACTAGCTAATCTAAAGAGTTTATTTAATTGAATGGTGTACTGTTGTTTGTCTAAGCCTCCATGTTCTAATGTTCAGATTCATTACTGTCAACCCTGAAGTACAGTATATTAATTTACGTTAAAAAATGAATAGATGGAAGAGTCACTGTTGACAGGTGTTTATTGCACATAGTAGGTCTGATTGAAGCACTATTTGTATACATCTGCATCCTAAAAAACACTTTTCCTGTCTATCACCTATTTTAATTTTAGTGTTTTACTGTTTCAAAGTAATTTCAAAACTTTATTTTATTTAACAGTAAGTTTATATGGAATTACATGTAATTTACTCTTATAAATAAACATTGTAAAATGAAAACTCTGGGGACAGCAGGGCTCAGGTTTTGGTTACCAGCATAGTGCCTATGTGCGTAAAGTTTACATGTTCTATGCATATTTGTGTGTGTTTTTTTTCTGTGCTGCTTGATTATCTTCTGTTTTCAAAAACTGTCATGAGATGCCATATTAGCTGAATGTTTGTGAATGAGTGGACTGCTACCCCATGGCAAGATTATTTCTAGTTTATGTCATGCTATCAGGGTAAGTTTCACATTCATGCAACTTTTTATTACATGAAGTAGCATAAGAAATTTGGTGGATATGTATGTGGTCAAGACATGCTAAAGAACTAAACAATAGACAAAAACAAAAATACAACAACATTTTTAAACTTGCTTAATCCAGTTTGTTCCAAGTCCATCGCACATAACACACACATAAGGCCAATGTAGATACTGTATACCTATTAACTTGACCAACATATACAGTATTTGGGCATATAGAAGAAAAACCTGTGCAGACAGGGAATGAAAGTGCCATGTCCACAGAGGGATTATAACCCTGGATCATGCAAGAATACGCTAAAAGTTTGGCACAGTAAAGTTGGTAGGGCTGGATCATGTAGAACAGAAATAGTGAGTTAGGATTCACTGTGCATGCAAATTCTGTTTTTTTGCAAAGTACACTTATAATTTAATGAATGTTAATAGGCAGTATCGTTTAGTGGCTTAGGTGCTGGATTTTAAAGTACAATGTAACCCTGTGGAAATCATTTAAACTAAATTTGCTCCAATGGAAAAAAAATATATCCAGACATTGATTATATAAGCTAATCTTGCAGGTCACCTTGGCCAATGGCATCAGTAATTACCAGAAAGCTATAAACAAATAACTGGATCAGAACTCTCAGGAGAAAACTGAGACGCAAAGAGCATGTACAATTATTATAATAGTTTATGCTAATTACAAATTAATGCATAGACAGTGAAACACAAATTGCAAATGTTCATGTTATTACTGTAAATAAATGGTAATATGTAAAAAATAAAGTCTTGAAACCAAAATATTAATTTCATGCTTGAATAAAGTGACTTTCTAAATGCCATCTGAATGATTGAATTCATGATTAGTATACATTTTTTTCCTCCCACAATGCAATGACATGTGTTTAGGTTAGTTGACAGCTCTGAATTGGCCAAACATGAGTGAAGTGAGCATGGGAAAGGTGCTATATAAATAAAATGTATTATTATTATTAAGTGGTTGTGTATATTAGTGTGCCCTGAGATTAATGAAACACTAGTTCCTGCCTGGTACTGTTGGGAGTCAGGATAATGAACTGGGTAAGTGAGCTAGAAAATGGCAATACTAATTTTGTGTTTGTGATTTGTTGTCAAACAGACAATTTTTTCTAACATTGTTAAATTTTCCCAGCAACCCAAAACTGGATGCATCTGATAATGGATATATACATTCTAAGTATTTAATCATTCTGCTTGGCTTCTGGTTACAATTGCTTACAATTTTCTTGTGGCTGTCTTGTTACTTTTTCTGTGCCATTGAACATAGTCTTTTTTGTTGACATCTTCTTTTCATGTATGTGCAATCCCCATTTATTTCATAGCTTCTTCCTGCCAAGCGTGGTTTAGATCTGAGGATTATGATTGTCTGCTAATGACTGCAGGACAGTCTTTGCTCTAAGAAGTTCTTTGTAGCAAGAATGCTACAGTGTGATTCATCCCTGGGAATGAGGGTCTGGCCAACTATTCATTGAGAAATTAAAAAAAAGAACAAAGCAAAAATTGAATGTGTAGTTGTTTTCAGTTATCAAGGGCTTCTTTTTGAATTATGTCAGAAAATTGTTTTAGTACTTAAAAATGAGCCCTAAATATGTTACAGATTCAGTGTGAATATAAGCAGTTTCAGTGGCTCTTTGTATCACTTAATTAGTATAATTAGTTTGTGTGCTGCCTTTTGTTCTTTAAGGACTTGTTGAGCTCTGGATTGCCTGAAGGCTTTGTAGAATTTCAGAATTCCTTATGCTTAATTAACCTATATCTGAATCTTTCCATCACATTATAAAGCTGAAACTGGATTTGTTTTGAGAATGAAAATATACTTTCTGATGGTAAAGCTGTATCTGTATCTCTCCATCACATGACAAAAACAAAGTAAAAACATTAAAAAGAGTGATCAGTTTTGTAAATAAAAATATTTTTAAAGAAAGGTTTTTGCTCAGGTAGCCTCAAGTATTCCATTTAACATTATAAGCTTATTAATTGGCTTGATAACTGTTGAATGTCAAACCTAGTAATGTCTTAAAACTACATATAGTTGATGACAAGATAGCTACATTTTGTCACTTTGGGTATATTAATTACAAGGCAGGGGGTGGCCGATAGTGGTGATTCTTTGACCTGTGACGAAATGCAAAAGCTTTTACAGAAGAATCTTCAAAGAGCTTCCCTGCAGAGTAGCAGTTAGTCCAAGGGTGCAGATTCAATGGAGTCTGATTGCCACTGATTAGTTGTACCTTGGGGGAGTGCTTTTATCAGTGGCAACTACAAACAGTAAAGTCTAGCTCTTTTTGTAATCAGTCAGTTTTTATTTTATATAGTATCTTTCATTTTGACTACTCTTGTGTGTGAAAGTCAACCAAGGATAATATTACAACAGAAATGAAATAAGACAATGTTCATTTAATCCTAACAGAAAAATGCTAAATCTTTTCCCCTTATATTTTATGCATTAAAATTATGATGTGTATGATCAGTGGAAAACAGAAGCTATTAGAAAGTGGCATATGGTGTAATTAATATTCACTTTTTCCCTAAATAAAGTATGACAGCTTGTAGTGTTTCTAATACCGAATAGATAGATAGATAGATAGATAGATAGATAGATAGATACTTTATTAATCCCAAGGGGAAATTCACATAATCCAGCAGCAGTATACTGATACAAAGAAACAATATTAAATTAAATAGTAATAAAAATGAAAACAATTAAAATAAAATTAATGTTCGCATTTACTCCCCCGGGTGGAATTGAAGAGTCGCATAGTGTGGGGGAGGAACGATCTCCTCAGTCTGTCAGTGGAACAGGACAGTGACAAAAGGCTGTCACTGAAGCTACTCCTCTGCCTGGAGATGATCCTGTTAAGTGGATGCAGTGGATTCTTCATCATTGACAGGAGTTTGCTTAGTGCCCGTCACTCTGCCACAGATGTTAAACTGTCCAACTTTAATCCTACAATGGAGCCTGCCTTCTTAACAAGTTTGTCCAGGCGTGAGGCGTCTTTCATCTTTATGCTACCACCCCAGCACACCACCGCGTAGAAGAGGGCACTCGCTACAACCGTCTGGTAGAACATCTGCAGCATCTTACTGCAGATGTTGAAGGATGCCAACCTTCTCAGAAAGTATAGTCTGCTCTGAGCTTTCTTACATAGAGCATCAGTATTGGCAGTCCAGTCCAATTTGTCATTCAGCTGCACTCCCAGATATTTATAGGTCTGCACCCTCTGCACACAGTCACCTCTGATGATCACAGGGTCCATGAGGGGCCTGGGCCTCCTAAAATATTGCCTATTATTGGGCATTTTCATATATTTTATGTTTGAATGTTGTTGTCTGGCATACAAAGTTTAATGAATAACTCAAAAGATTGTAGGGAGTTTTACAATTTTCTGAGGAGTTACACTCTTGCTGTTTTTCTGTCTGGAAGTAGATGACTGATGCACGTATTGTCATATACAGCTGTCCATTAGAGAGCTATGCTACAAATGTGGGTTTCTGCTCCTGTGTTAGTGGTAAGAGTTTAACTGTGGCCATTTGGGACACAGCAGTACTATGCTTCTTATAGCACTTTCTTACACGCAGAACTTAGCATCACTAAAAAAAGGCCAGCATTTTTTAAAAAGAATATTTTTTTTTGTATCACTGTACACAGCCAACTTTTTTAGCTGCCTTCCGTGTATGCTGTACTACAAAGGTGTAAAAAACGAACTGGTTTTGTATGTAAAAATTTGTCTTTGCAAAATGTTATATGTCCACAATAAAGGATAATTTATGTCTTATTTTACTAAATGCAATGATGGCATTTAACAATCTGATTCAAAATTCAAGTATATTAGGCCTCCTAATGCAACAGAGAGGTTGATGTACACCAAGTGCAAAGTTTGACAATACTTGATCATATTCACTTTAGTTCTATTTTCCTGCCTATATATAAAAAGCAATGGGGAGTTGTTTAGTATTGTTAGAGCTAACTAATATGAGGAGTTTGGATCTAAGGGTAAAAAAATACAGTTTACCATGGTTATTTAAGTCGTTCCTTTCATTTGAAGCAGCATGTTAAAAGTAACCTATATACAGTGCATCTGGAAAGTATTCACAGTGCATCACTTTTTCCACATTTTGTTATGTTACAGCCTTATTCCAAAATAGATTAAATTCATTTTTTTCCTCAGAATTCTACACACAACACCCCATAATGACAACGTGAAAAAAGTTTACTTGAGGTTTTTGCAAATTTATTAAAAATAAAAAAACTGAGAAATCACATGTACATAAGTATTCACAGCCTTTGCTTAATACTTTGCCGATGCACCTTAGGCAGCAATTACAGCCTCAAGTCTTTTTGAATATGATGCCACAAGCTTGGCTCACCTATCCTTGGCCAGTTTCGCCCATTCCTCTTTGCAACACCTCTCAAGCTCCATCAGGTTGGATGGGAAGCATCGGTGCACAGCCATTTTAAGATCTCTCCAGAGATGTTCAATCAGATTCAAGTCTGGGCTCTGGCTGGGCCACTCAAGGGCATTCACAGGGTTGTCCTGAAGCCACTCCTTTGATACCTTGGCTGTGTGCTCAGGGTCGTTGTAATGCTGAAAGATGAACTGTCGCCCCAGTCTGAGGTCAAGAGCTCTGTGGAGCAGGTTTTCATCCAGGATGTCTCTGTACATTGCTGGCTGCAGTCATCTTTCCCTTCATCCTGACTAGTCTCCCAGTTCCTGTCGCTGAAAAACATCCCCACAGCAGGATGTTGCCACCACCATGCTTCACTGTAGGGATGGTATTGGCCTGGTGATGAGCGGTGCCTGGTTTCCTCCAAACGGGATGCCTGACATTCACACCAAAGAGTTCAATCTTTGTCTCATCAGACCAGAGAATTTTGTTTCTCATGGTCTTAGAGTCCTTCAGGTGCCTTTTGGCAAACTCCAGGCGGGCTGCCGTGTGCCTTTTACTAAGGAGTGGCTTCCGTTTGGTCACTCTACCATACAGGCCTGATTGGTGGATTGCTGCAGAGATGGTTGTCCTTCTGGAAGGTTCTCCTCTCTCCACAGCGAACCTCTGAAGCTCTGACAGAGTGACCATCGGGTTCTTGGTCATCTCCCTGACTACGGCCCTTCTCCCCCGATCACTCAGTTTAGATGGCCGGCCAGCTCTAGGAAGAGTCCTGGTGGTTTCGAACTTCTTCCACTTACGGATGATGGAGGCCACTGTGTTCATTGGGACCTTCAAAGCAGCAGAAATTTTCCTGTAACCTTCCCCAGATTTGTGCCTCAAGACAATCCTGACTCGGAGGTCTACAGACAGTTCCTTTGACTTCATGCTTGGTTTGTGCTCTGACATGAATTGTCAACTGTGGGACCTTATATAGACAGGTGTGTGCCTTTTCAAATCATGTCCAATCAAATGAATTTACCACAGGTGGACTCCAGTTAAGCTGCAGAAACATCTCAAGGATGATCAGGGGAAACAGGATGCACCTGAGCTCAATTTTGAGCTTCATGGCAAAGGCTGTGAATACTTATGTACATGTGCTTTCTCAATTTTTTTATTTTTAATAAATTTACAAAAATCTCAAGTAAACTTTTTTCACTTTGTCATTATGGGGTGTTATGTGTAGAATTCTGAGGAAAAAAATTAATCCATTTTGGAATAAGGCTGTAACATAGCAAAATGTGGAAAATGTGATGTTCTGTGAATACTTTCCGGATGCACTGTAACTTGTATAAAATGTAGTCTGTCTACTGATAGCAAATTTTCTTGATTTTTAGTCAGTTTCATAATTGCAGCTAGAGTGGTATACTGTAATGTAAAAAAATAAGCGCATGTCAAGAATTGTCATAATTTGCCTGCCCTTCTTTCCATCAGAGGACAGTGGGACCTCATTCAGCCACTCACATGCCCTGAATTCACAAACTAGTTTTATCCCAAAGTTAACAATATTGCTTTATGGAACTTTACTTACCTACATTGTTTTTAAATAACAGTAGCTTTTCACCATGGAGGCCCAAAGTGGTTAAACCAAGTGTATAGAAATGGAAACATCTTTCATGGAGGTGTGTTTTAAAGTTGTGTTTTCTCTTTGACTTTCTCAGAACTGTGCAGATAAAACAAAAGACAAATCTTTGTCCAGAATTAATCTTATTTTTCACTGCTAACACATAAAGTCCATTTCGTTTTTTGATCAAAGGGTCCAAATTTATGGATACTGTATACACATTCAATAAATCACTTACTTCTTCTTCCAGGTATGGTAATAGAGAGGCTCTTCTGCCTGATGGGATGGAGGGGAGATCTATTTCAGGGCAAACCTTGACATGGCTGTGATGTTTGCAGAGTGCATTTTATTGCATTGCAGTTATTTGCACTGAATTTAGATATATTTTTACTTTGCCACTTATGTTCACTCTGAGAAAAAAAACAAGTAACCCTGAAGGCTGCCAGTTCAATCTCTGTCCCTTACTTATTTTGTGATGCTAAGCATGTTGCTGCCTGTGCTCAATTTAAAAATATCGGCATAAACAGCTGTAATGTACCCTGACCCTCTTCATCAGATTGGAGAAAGGCATGTGCTAAATGTATAAAAATTCTATTTATAAATCAGTGGCTTGAATAATTAGTTTCTTGTGGTGTTAGTTTTTTCACTGTATTTTTTTATACTTTTTCATTTTTTTAGTACTTTTCCTCAATTTTCTGTATTCTTAATAAATTTTTGCAAAGCTGATTTTTTTTTTCAAGTCAGTGAGTAAACTTATTCATGTATATCACTTGTGTTGTATTTGTGATAACTTGAAAACTTAATCTACTACATTTTAATGCAGTTTATTAAGCTGTTCTCCTACAGATTATTAAAAGTATGATCATATATATATTTGAAATAAAAATATACAGTATATAATACATATCCAAACAGACTGAGATCATATAATTTATGGTAGCATTTCTGCGTCTGGAAACACCTCTTTACCACATTTCTTGAAAATACAGAAATAAAACAGAAATAAATGTGTTTTAAGGGCAGGGATAATGTTCTAAAAAATGTATTTTAATTTTTAGAACATCAAATGACACTGAAGTTTATCCATTTAGGTTCAATGATTGTTTTTTGTTGAGATCTTAATAGTATACTTTAACATATACCTAGTTTGTTTCCTGCCTTCACCCTATGTTAGCTGGGATTGGCTCCCGCAGACCCCCGTGACCCTGTAGTTAGGATATAGCGGGTTGGATAATGGATGGATGTATTTTCATATATATCGCGCTTTAAACAACCTGCGCAAAAACAAACATAGTGGATAATCCACCCGATTCCCATGTAGCCACATGAATTATTGCATCACGTCGGTGGAGTGTGGGGAGGAGGACATGAGGTTATCCTTACTTCTCTACATTAAAGATGGTAACCCAACACATACAATATGATGTGACTTAAAACAAGTGCAAAAGCATAAAGAACACAAAAAGACAAACAATATATTGCCGTGTTATTGTGTATTTTGTAGTGTCACAAACAAATGCATCCATGCATTTATGACCATGGACTGAAAAAAATAACATGCCAACATGTACACCTGGTAGCAGACCTGACCCTACTTGGACAAAATTGAGTACCTGTCAACATACATTAGTGTCTAGTGAGCACAAAGAATTACCACAGTGCTGGAAGGAAATGAAAGAAAAAGTATTAATCACCTTTTGCATTTGTTACAAGTGCCAAAATGAGCTTTATCAGATCCTGTGAGACTGAGATGAATGGCATTATTGATAAATACTTAGCTTATTGATAGGTTAAGGAAGTTCATTATTAGTGATTTATTCAATGGTAACAATGTTCATGAGCATTAAGAGTGCTTAAGCTTTTAAGGAAGAACCAAAATGAACAGTACTCTCATTTTGATTTTTGGTCTTGGAGTGTGATATACAGGTATAATGAAGCATCCTGGACAAAGCCTAAAACAGCCCACCTCAGTCACTTTTGAAAATACAACATATTTAAGAAAAACATGTTTCTGGGAAAACATAAAACTGAGAATTGTGTTTGATTATTGTAAACCTGACATTCTTTTTTACTTTGGCATTCATCAAGTATTGTAGCCCCTTTCTTGCAAACAGAAGCACTTGATATTAGAGCTCATGATCAGTATTATTAATTAGTTAGCTGATCATAATAATCCTTCATATCATTCAAGTGTTCTCTGTAGATAGTTACAGGTCCATTTCTTTGTGACCAGTAAACATTGATCATGTATTTTCGGTGTAAAAATAACAAACAAATTTGACAATGTTTTAATAAAAGAAAATAAAAATGGTTATTGTTAAGTTCTCTTGAAATTTGTAATTGCAGGTCTCTTCCCTGCCATTCTGAATCTTGCCAGTAATGCAAAGATTACCACCAATGCCACTTGTGGTGAGACAGGACCCGAGATGTTCTGCAAGTTGGTAGAGCATGTACCAGGACGAACCATCCGTAATCCACAGTGTCGGATCTGTGACAGCTATAGCTCTAACCCAAAAGGTAAAGTTTTGACTGTTAATTCCCTTTTTGCCAGTACTCCTTTTTAGATCGAACTGTTAATTTTATTTCCATATTCATGTGTGAAATGACTATGATTCATATTGTCATTTTACAAAACCCTTGATTATATCCTGCAAGATTTGTCTTTTCAACTTTATAAAAAAGCATTCATTAATCAGAAAAACATCAATTTTGCACTATGAAAGCAAGCACAGTGAAATAAACTTTAGCTTAATTAAATTTGATATAAGGTCCTGCATTAACATACAAAAAAATAAATTAGTATATAATACACATATGCATTAGGTACACCAGCCTTTCCAATACAACTAGTTTCTCAAACAGTTGTAATATTTTATGTGTAGATAGTGCTAGTCAGAACTATAGATTGTATGTGCACATTTCAAAATTGGCAACACTCAAGATTTAACTGGCTTTAAACACAATATGGTTGTGGGTGCTAGAGATGCAAATAGAAATGTATTAGTAACAGTAACAGGTTTATTGAGAATGTGACTAGAAACACAATTCACCATCATTAAAATACCAACACTATTACCTGGTCTGACAAAACCCAATTAATTCAGATTCATACTGGAAAGAAGACTAGTAAAGTGTGAAATCCAAATTTAAATATGGATCCATACTGCCGAGTGTCAACAATGTACACTTTCCTTGAATGGATAATGATGTGTAGTTTATTTCCTGAGAATAAATTGGTAAAAGTCTATCAGTACAAATAAATTGAGTAATTTACCTGCATAGCATTATGGATGTGGTGTACACCTGTAATTGGGCTTGATCAGAAGGATAATGATCATTATCCAGAGGCTGGAAATGTTTTGGAATATTTCCAGGAATATAGCAGTGAATCCAGTTTAATGCAGTAGTCTTCACAATCATAATATTTTAACCTAGTTGGGTAACTGCGGGATGAAATAGAACTAGCTATTCAAAATTGAGATACAAAAACTGTGGGATACAACGGAGTTATCATGTGCTAGCATTTCTGTGGCACATATTTAGTACTTAGGTGAGTTAATACCCTTATCTGTTTAGTCTGTTTTAAGAGGAAATAGGGGATAGCCCTGTTAGGTTTATGAAACTAAAAGTGTGACTACTCAAGATATATTTACTTAGATCATATTTGTTTACATTATTATGGTTTGGTATTCACATAATCATACATATTTTTAGAGTATTAATTGTATTAAAATTGTGTTCTGTAGCTGTAGTAGTAAACCTGAGTGTCATGGTAGTGTACTGTGTAGTTAAATAGTTCTGTACTTTGCAGTGACAAGCTGCAAACGTCATTCAGACTATGAATAATGTTTCACTAATACTATGAGGTGTCATAGTAAGAAAGAAAGAATGTCTTTATTAAACAATGTATAACTTCCACAAAAACTAACCTTTTAATTAAAAACAAATAGTTTTGTGCAGTATAAGTGAACTATATGAATTAGATACCATACCCTTCTTCCTTACTGAATGATTCTACTGTTAATTTGTTCATTTAGAAAGGCACCCCATCACTAATGCAATAGATGGGACCAACAACTGGTGGCAGAGTCCAAGCATCAAAAATGGAAGGCAGTACCACTGGGTGACTATCACACTGGATTTACGACAGGTACAGTATGCAATTATAAAAGCAAAAAATAACCTGTGTTATTACAAGCTTTGTGTCATTTTGCTCAGCATTATGGATTCACAATTACTGGAAAACATACATCCATTTTAAGGTGTTTTCACAACAGAAGATTATGGAGGAACATGGTCTGTCAGTGCAGAACTGGGCATAAGGCCTATACTAATACTGATTAGGACACCAGTCAGTTATAGTGAATACATTCACTTGCTCATTCTTGACTAATTGTGAGTCAATCTAAAATACACATCTGTTTGAGAATACTAAATGATATATATATATGTATGTATGTATATATATATATATATATATATATATATATATATATATATGAACTTGGCCCTTGGCACACACAGACAGGACATGTTGTCTTAAAACCACCACACGTTTATTTTCCACAATTATTTACAATAAAGGTCACAAAGACCCAGTCCAGTGGTCACACAGACCTTAATCACGTGCACAAAACCCCAAATCACACACAAAGTCCTGGCCACAAATGCCTTTCTTCGGGCCGCCTCCACTCTCTCCTGCCTCGTCCTTCTTTCACCCGACTCTAGCCTCGAATGAATGGAGATGGCCCCTTTTATACAGGACTCGGATGAGCCCCAGGTGTTCCCGGCAATCCTCTTCTGGCCACGCCCCAGCGTGGCGGAAGTGCCAGCTGTCCTCCTGGCTGCTCTCCGGGCGCCGTCATAAATCTTCCCCCCAGCACTTCCTGGTGTGGCGGAAGTGCTGGGGTAACAGGTCCCAAGGCACTGGGGTGCCTCCTGGCGGTGACCACGGGCCCCTACAGGGAAAGGCTTCCATGCCCTTGACCCGTGGCCCCCAAAGCAACCCGGAAGGCAAACCCCACGTGATCCAGGCAGGGCTCTGACCCTCTTCCGGTCCCTCCTGGCGTCCCGGCCGGGTCATGGCCCCTGGCATCCCTGACAATATATATATATATATATATATATATATATATATATATATATATGTATATATATATATATATATATATATATATATATATATATATATATATATATATATATAGTGAATCAAACTTCTGACCCAAGAGCTATGAGACAACTATGCTAACTTTATTGAAAAAATAATTTGACCAAGACAGATAATTCTGATTCATATTACTCAGTTATCACATTTAGATAGACATTCTTTAAAGTAGTGGTGATTAATAAAAAGATTCTTGTTAAATAAAATAGAGTTTTCAGTGAAATGTTTATGGTGATGACATGGTTTATTTCGTAAGTAAGGACAATGAACAAACTACATTGTAAACAAATTAAGAGTCACGAAATGCAAGTCTGGATAGCTCATTGATTAGCACTACTACTTTATACATACTGTATTCATAATCACCAAGCCCACATATGTTCCTCTGGCGCTCTGGATACCTTTCACACCGTAAAGACATATGACTAGGCTGGGATTTGAACATAGCACTCTGGATCTCATCCTGCCCTATTTAATGTAAAATAAGCCCCCTGCTTGCTTCGCTCGCCAAACACCACCCCCAAGACCTATGCTACCCGCCATCCACTTCTTGTCTCTGCCACTCGCGTATGTGGATTTCACTTTCACCAAACAACAGATCTTTTAATTCTTGCAGATACGTCTCTTCATTGGAAAGATGGCAACATGAATTAGACGATCTACAAGTCTCTGACTTAAAGTTAAATCTGAACAATATATTCGATCTCTTTTTGCTGATGTGTTATTTAACCGAGTAATTATTTCCGTTTCTTTGCGCTTATGTGATCTTTACTATCATTTTTTTGAGACTTTCAAATTTTAGTACTTTCATTATCTCTTACCTGCTGTGCATGTGTATCGCGCCAATGTTTTTGAATTCTTTATGACATTCTACTTTGTCATCTACTCTTTGTCTTTTATTTCCGGCCCCAGATGTGGTTAAATCTCTTGGAACAAAGTCTCGTCTTGCGGGACGTGAAAGTATCCCTCTGAAAAAGTCACGTCTCGTCCCAAGCTAAAAAGTGTGGTCTCATCCCGGGATTGTTTTATTATAATAGAGAGATTGTATTGTGAGATCACAAATATGAGAAAGAAATTAGTTTCTTGTGCAAAGGTACTGGGCTAATGCTACATGATAGTGTGGGGAATTAAACAACATGACAGGAATTTGAAAAACACCTGCATGGGTGTTCTGCAGGATATACTCCATTGTTCTGTAGTAGTGTTTCCTATCTGGATTAGGATGCTCCTTAGTAAGGAATACACCAAGCTTGGCCCACTGAGAGAAGACCTAGGAGCAGTGGTAGAACAGGATATTCTGACAAAATGAAATCTCTTAGCTAGCAAGGGCACCTCTAGATATTTCCCAAAAGGACATAAAAAGTTTCTAGTATTTCCATGTAAATTGTTGCCATTATCTCTACAATCAGGAAAACCAGATCAAAAGTCCCAGAGAAAAACAGCCATTCTAGAGTAGATGTTTTGTGGGACATAGCAGTGTCTCTTTTTTAACTCTTTTAATCCACTCGAGTGTTTCCAGGGCAACACACCTATCTAGGGGGCATCATGCACATGGCAGGTGACAATCCTTGAGTGTGTACCAGTTCATTGCGAGGGCCATTGACACACACTTCCATGCAGAGTCAATTTGAATCACATAATAACCTAATACACTTGGGAGGTAAAACCAGTGTATATGAGGAAACCCACACATAGATATGTGTGAAAACCTTAAAACTCACTGGGGACAATGATTGAACAATGACTACACTTTGCATTTTTTCTGTTATCTTTAGGTTATCCCAAAATAATCCCAAAGTATTTATTAACAAGCTTATTATGAAAGCAGTTATTATAGTTCAGCAGTGGTTAGATTTACAGCTAAAAAAATGATAAATATGCATAGATTGATTACCTTTGGTTGCTCAGGTTTGGTTCATTGCCCATTTCTGTCAAAACAGGCACCAGCAATGGATAAGCAGGTTAGATAATTAGTGCATAGATTATGAAATATCTGCATTTTACTCAGTTAAACTTTGCTGTAAATTAAATTCTTGTGATACAGTCAAGTATGTGGGAACAGGTATAATAATAAGCAATATGACTGATTTTCTGTTTTATATATTGTGAGTTAGGGCCAGGGCCCTTGCCCGGCCGTGACGCCTCTATATCAGAAGGACCGGGGGAAGGAGTGTTTCTGGAGCATTGCCTCTCCCGAAGTGCTAGAGGACAGCCCCCCGGAATGTGGTGGTACCATGTGTTTGGAGTATGAGCATGTAAGCTCAACCTGTTAGGTACGCCTGGAGAACTCTTGAGCCCATAATTACAACACTTCCGCCTCACCCGGAAGTGCTGCCGAAACTGGGTCAATGAGCACCTGGAGCACTTCCAGGTGCATTATAAATAGGAGTCAGCAGCCACTACTTCAACAGCCAGAGTTGTGTGGGAGTAGAAGAAGCTTTCCAGGAGGATTGGAGGTGGAAGAGAAGAGGAAAGGAAAGGAAAGGAAAGAAAAACAAAGGACTGGGCTGTGCTTTATGTACTGTGCTGTGGGGAGCAGGCTACAGTGCTTCCCAACTGTAAATAAACGTGTGTGCTGTGTGAGAACTGGTGTCTGCCTGTCTGTGTCGGGGAGGGTGGCTGGTACGCCCCACTCTGGTGTGTATATATATATATATATTATATATATATATCTGTATATATACAGTGCATCCGGAAAGTATTCACAGCGCATCACTTTTTCCTCATTTTATGTTACAGCCTTATTCCAAAATGGATTAAATTCATTTTTTTCCCCAGAATTCTACACAGAACACACCATAATGACAACGTGAAAAAAGTTTACTTGAGATTTTTGCAAATTTATTAAAAATAAAAAAATTGAGAAAGCACATGTACATAAGTATTCACAGCCTTTGCCATTAAGCTCAAAATTGAGCTCAGGTGCGTCCTGTTTCCCCTGATCATCCTTGAGATGTTTCTGCAGCTTAATTGGAGTCCACCTGTGGTAAATTCAGTTGATTGGACATGATTTGGAAAGGCACACACCTGTCTATATAAGGTCCCACAGTTAACAGTTCATGTCGGAGTACAAACCAAGCATGAAGTCAAAGGAATTGTCTCGAGGCACAAATCTGGGGAAGGTTACAAAAAATGTCTGCTGCTTTGAAGGTCCCAAGGAGCACAGTGGCCTCCATCATCCGTAAGTGGAAGAAGTTCGAAACCACCAGGACTCTTCCTAGAGCTGGCCGGCCATCTGAACTGAGTGATCGGGGGAGAAGGGCATTAGTCAGGGAGGTGACCAAGAACCCGATGGTCACTCTGTCAGAGCTCCAGAGGTCCTCTGTAGAGAAAAGAGAACCTTGCAGGAGGACACCAATCAGGCCTGTATGGTAGAGTGGCCAGATGGAAGCCACTCCTTAGTAACAGGCACATGGCAGCCCGCTTGGAGTTTGCCAAAAGGCACCTGAAGGACTCTCAGACCATGAGAAACAAAATTCTCTGGTCTGATTAGACAAAGATTGAACTCTTTGGTGTGAATGCCAGGCGTCACGTTTGGAGGAAACCAGGCACCGCTCATCACCAGGCCAATACTATCCCTACAGTGAAGCATGGTGATGGCAGCATCATGCTGTGGGGATGTTTTTCAGCGACAGGAACTGGGAGACTAGTCAGGATAAAGGGAAAGATGACTGCAGCAATGTACAGAGACATCCTGGATGAAAACCTGCTCCAGAGCACTCTTGACCTCAGACTGGGGGGACAGTTCATCTTTCAGCAGGACAACGACCCCAAGCACACAGCAAAGATATCTAAGGAGTGGCTTCAGGACAACTCTGTGAATGTCCTTGAGTGGCCCAGCCAGAGCCCAGACTTGAATCCGATTGAACATTTCTGGAGAGATCTTAAAATGGCTGTGCACCAACACTTCCCATCGAACTTGATGGAGCTTGAGAGGTGCTGCAAAGATGAATGGGCAAAACTGGCAAAGGATACAGTAGGTGTGCCAAGCTTGTGGCATCATTTTCAAAAAGACTTAGGGCTGTAATTGCAAGTATTAAGCAAAGGCTGTGAATACTTATGTACATGTGATTTCTCAGGTTTTTTTATTTTTAATAAATTTGCAAAAACCTCAAGTAAACTTTTTTCACATTGTCATTATGGGGTGTTGTGTGTAGTATTCTGAGGAAAAAAATGAATTTAATCCATTTTGGAAAAAGGCTGTAACATAACAAAATGTGGAAAAAGTGATGCGCTGTGAATACTTTCCGGATACACTGTATATACAGTCATATGAAAAAGTCTGGGAACCCCTCTCAGTCTGCATAATAGTTTACTCTGCTTTCAACAAAAAGATAACAGTGGCATGTCTTTCATTTCCTGAGAACATTTGAGTACTGGGGTGTTTTCCGAACAGAAAAAGATTTTTAGTGAAGTAGTATTTAGTTGTATGAAATTAAATCAAATGTAAAAAACTGGCAGTGCAAAAATGTGTGTCCTCTTGTAATTTTGCTAATTTGAATGCATGTAACTGCTCAATACTGATTACTTGCATCACCAAATTGGTTGGATTAGCTCGTTAAGCCTTGAACTTCATAGACAGGTGTGTCCAATCATTAGAAAAGGTGGTCAATTGCAAGTTGTGCTTCCCTTTGACTCTCCTCTGAAGAGTGACAGCATGTGATCCTCAAAGCAACTCTCAGAAGATCTGAAAACAAAGATTGTTCAGTATCATGGTTTAGGGGAAGGCTACAAAAAGCTATCTCAGAGGTTTAAACTGTCAGTTTCAATTATAAGAAATGTAATCAGGAAATGGAAGGCCCAGGCACAGTTGCTGTTAAACTCAGGTCTGGCAGGCCAAAAAATACAGTAGTGATATATGCACAGGATTGTGAGATTAGTTACAGACAACCTACAAATCACCTCCTCCTTGCTGCAGATGGTGTATCTGTACTTCCTTCTACAACTCAATGCAATTTGCACAAAGAACATCTGTATGGCAGGGTGATGAGAAAGAACCCCTTTCTGCACTCACGCCACAAACAGAGTCACTTGGTGTATGCAAATGCTCATTTAGACAAGCCAGATTTATTTTGGAACAAAGTGCTTTGGACTGATGAAACAAAAATTATTTGGTCATAACAAAAAGTGCTTTGCATGGTGAATGAAGAACACCGCATTCCAAGAAAAACACCTGCTACCTACTGTCAAATTTGGTGGAGGTTCCATCATGCTGTGGGGCTGTGAGACAGGTTCAGGGGCTGGGGCCCTTGTTAAAGTCAAGGGTCGGATGAATTCAACCCAGTATCAACCAATTCTTCAGGATAATGTTCAAGCATCAGTCACAAAGTTGAAGTTACGCAGGGGTTGGATATTCCAACAAGACAATGACCCAAAACACAGTTTGAAATCTACAAAGGCAACCCTGATTTAAATATCTTCGAAAATCTATGGGATTATTTAAAGCAGGCTGTTCATGCTCGGCAGCCATCAAATTTAACTGAACTGGAGAGGTTTTGTATGGAAGAATGGTCAGAAATACCTCCATCCAGAATCTAGACACTCATCAAAGGCTATAGGAGGCGTCTAGAGGCTGTTATATTTGCAAAAAGGAGGCTCAACTAAGTATTGATGTCATATCTCTGTTGGGGTGCCCAAATTTATGCACCTGTCTAATTTTGTTATGATGCATATTGCTTATTTTCTGTTAATCCAATAAACTTAATGTCACTGCTGAAACAACAACAGCATTTATTTATATAGCACATTTTCATGCAAACAGTAGCTCAAAGTGCTTTACATAATAAAGAATAGAAAAATAAAAGACACAATAAGAAAACAAAATAAATCAACATTAATTAACATCGAATAAGAGTAAGGTTCAATGGCCAGGGGGGACAGAAAAACAAAAAAAACTCCAGACGGCTGGAGAAAAAATAAAATCTGTAGGGATTCCAGACCATGAGACCGCCCAGTCCCATCTGGGCATTCTACCTAACATAAATGAAACAGTCCTCTTTGGATTTAGGGTTCTCACGGAAGGGCTTGATGAAGATGGTCACGTAGAGTTCTGCCTTTTAATCTATCCATCATTGTTGAAGCATCATGAAGCTTTGAGTAGGTGAAGGTGGCGCAGGCCACCACCACAAAGAAACCAGAAAAAGAAACAGAAGAGAGAGTAGGGGTCAGTACGGATTTCAGAGCCACCATGAATAGTTATTATGATGAATTGAACATATAGAGTATCAGGATTAAGTTAAATTAAGTTAAATTGAAGTTATAGAAAGGCCATGTTAAAGTAATATGTTTTCAGCAGTGTTTTAAATTGCTCTACTCTATCAGCCTGGCAAATTCCTATTGGCAGGCTATTCCAGATTTTAGGTGCATAGCAGCAGAAGGCCGCCTCACCACTTCTTTTAAGTTTTGTTCTTTGAATTCTACTGAAATACTACTGTTTCCATAAGGCATGTCATATATTAAAAGGAAGTTGCTACTTTGAAAGCTCAGCCAATGAGAAACAAAAATCCAAAGAATTAAGAGGGGTTCCCAAACTTTTTCATATGACTGTATATATGTATATACAGTATATATATATATATATATATATATATATATATACACACACATATATGTATATATATATATATATATACAGTATGTGTATATCAGAGTGTACATGAGAAAAAGGTTTTGGGATCATTACTAATGGGAGACTAGCCTCTGTATTAACACATAATAAGAAAAAACAGACAATCTTGCAGCTATTCCTGGAAGAATACTTTGCTTAAATACAGTAATGTTACCTTATAGTCTGCAATTTAAAGCCGCCTTTTGTAGATTATATTCGGATAAGTGACTTTTTTTTACAAAGTTATCTTGGTAATAATACTGTCAGGCCCCTTTGCTTTTAAATGTGCAATTGCTTTTTCACTGAAAGGCCGGCTTGAGGGAAAAGAATCAGAGATTTTCTGATTTTTAAATTCAGTTAATGATAATTTAATTGTTTAGGACCTTTGAAAGTATTTAAACTTAGAAAGGAATATGAATATGCTATTTGTTTTTATTAGCATGAAGCAAGTCATTCCAAATATATTTGTTCTGATATACAGCAGGCTACTTGATCCTTACAGGCTAGAGTATCGTCGCGGTGCACGGTTTGATACAATTCTTTGTGCATGGCTGCTTAATTAATCCATTGAATAATGTAATACGATGAATTCTTTCAGTTAAATTATGCAATAAGACACAGTAGGCATGGTGCCATTGTACATAACACATTTGTTGTGTCCAGAATTACTGTATATTTAGCATTTAAATGATTTATCTTCTAATTTTTGTTATGTTGTATGATGTTTCTTTAGCTGTCTACATACAGGTTATAAGGTTAACTGAAGATGGTAAAAGGCTCAAAAATGTACTTTTGAGTTATTGTGTCAGTGTTTGTATAGGTTTTCAGTCTTACATTTCAGTAAATTATACTTTTGCAGAAATTTAAGAATTCAGATTGTATGTGAACAAAAACATATTCAAGTCTTTGTCAATATAATGACCAGGCATGCTGGCCTGTATACCAAATAAGTGAGACCTTTCTGACTCTACAATTAGTGTCTTGTATTACTGGTAAACTTTCTGTAAGACCTAGTCCACACTAAAACAGAAAATTTTGAAAACACATCTTTTTTTATTCATTTTGGCCTTTCACTCATATTGAAATGCCATTTTTGACCACTATAGACAGTGTGAATGGGGGAAATGGAGATTTTTCCATGTATAATTTTCATGGCACTGATTTCATTTTTGTCTTCTGTGGTCTCATCTTTACTGTGGTGACAATCCTTTTCTAACTTCTGTGCATCAGCTGAAAAATACTGTGCTACGTTCATTTTGGCAACCTTATATTCATTTGGAACCATCAAAAAAAAGTTAGACTTCGTTGTCTGTCCTCACAAAGAAGCCTGTTTTGTTTTATCATGTTCTTTAGGCATTTTGATTTACTTTGGGCTTATTCCATAAGGAAATAGCACTCTTGCCTGATGAGCCGCACATGCCCAATAAGAAATATTTATGGGTTTTTTTGTGCTTTTTCATTTAAATGTGGATGATAAACTTTTAGAAAATGATCTGAAAACCCTAGCATGTACAGAAAACATATAAAATGCAAATGGTGTTTTGAAATCTATCTATGTTAGTGTGGATTGTTCCTTAATATCCTTCTGGCTCGTCATACAGTACAGTATCTGTGATAACAGCTGCTGGAGTATGTTGTTAGTATGTTCTTGTTTTAGTCTGATGTGTAATTTAGAAGCTAAGAAGCTGCAGTGAAATCTTTTCTTATCGATAGGCTTTTTCCGGATAACTATTGGCTATTTGACTAAAGAAAATAACACCTTCAAAGACAACAGTATGACATCTGCTGACCTCTTCTTATCTGTGTAATTTTCAGTATATTCTTAATTTTTTTAAGAACATTTGTTAATGTTGTCAGTTTTATTTGAGCAAACACAACATAAATCTGAGAACGAGAGCAGAAAAGAGTCTCTGTAATAAATCATTTTGAGTGTATTCACAAATTGTGAACCCTCTGGCAATAACTGTCTGAGATTGTGGTTTATTTTTGCATCCAAACACTCTCAGACATGTTTAGTATTAGGATTGTGCATATAGCCATGAGCTCATGTCTGTCTTATGTCATCATGGTGTCCCCTGTAGGTAAAAGATTGTATTTGCTCAGAAACATGTCAAGGCATTCTAACCTTTTAACGGTTTTAAACATACAGTATTTTACATAATGATGCACTAACTTTGTACTTGCATCAGTTGTACAAATCTGTTTTTCTATATGTTTTGCTTCACTGATGTGTTATATTATGTAGTAAAACCCTGAGCACATTTTTGTGTTTGCTTCTTCACAACTGAAATGATGCTATGTAATTGAAATGTACCCAAAATGCCTTTGTTTATTGCACAAATAAAGCACACGTAGGAGGCTGATAGATGATGGGAATGAAACTGACAACAGACAAGGAGGTTAAAATTCATAACTGTTCCACTGCACCTAAAGTCTACAGGTCTTGGTCCATCCCCTACTAGGAGTAGATGTTCTTCTACTTGTCCACCTTACAAGTTCCATAATAAACTACTCTCCTGCTTGTAACCCCCCAAATTTTCCTTTCTTTCATATTATCTCTCTCACATCCCTGGTCTCTTCCTTTAGCCAGTCAGCCTTTTTCCCAAAACGTTAACCCATCAAGACTTGAGGTTAATTCCTTAGCCAGAGCATCCCTTCCCTGACTAATGAGACATCCAGACCCTTGAATTGTGCTTGGTTTTTCTGCACCTCCTAGCTCTATTTAATTTGCACCACTTAACAAGCTTGACAGCAATGATGGGTCTTCCATGAATCTCCCAGATGTGATTCTCTGTGCCATACAGACACATTTTTAACCTTGGCTACTCTTGACAGCAAAGCAAACTTTCACAGCCGATTACTTAATTACTAAACTGAAGGTTGAAGGTTGCTTTTTAAAATCATATTCAAATTAAATTAATTTGAAAAAATACCATCTATATACATACTATAGTATTGAAAAGAAAATTGAAACATGTTTTATTATAGGGTAATTATGACATAGTGCTTTTCTTGAGTCCTCAAAAGTTAAAGTGTCTTTTTATTTTCTTTACCTTTAGTCCTTATTTAATGAATAAATATTTCATCCACTAAATACTTGAGCTACATGGGAAATTCAATAAGTACTTATTAGATCATTTTTAAACTCATAGTAGAGATGGAAATTTTGATCACATTTACAGTGATTTCAGAAAATTCTCAGGCTCATTCATTTTCTGTACACTATTTTATGTTGTCGACTTAATTTTAAATGGATACATTTGCCATTTTTGCCCATAAATCAACATTCAATAATCCACAGTGACAAAATGAAAACATATTTTCAGAAAGGTTTTGCAAAAATATTAGATATCACTAACAATCAATAACAATTGAAAAAGGGTGCAATGAGAGTCAAGCAAAATTACACCTTTTATTGGCTAACTAAAAAGATACATGTAACAACACTCTGCTACTACAATTGAAAAAGGGTTTAACCATACAATTATAAAGAAGTAAATAACATCACTTAATAATAATCATATCTTTTGCAGATCATGTATGCATTAAAATAAATGTCATCTGCTGGAACACATGTATCTGGCTGTCTAGTGTGAAATGGACGCTGTATAGCGCCCGGCCTGGCACAAACTTACACAGAGGCACATATAAAAACACAAGACTTTTATTTTCTTCACCTGTGGGGCACGTCTTCCCCGCCAACCTTGCAGGCAATACACAGTCCCAAAAGCACTTAAACCACAACACACAACCCTTCTTCTGGCACTACCATTCCTCCCAGGCAACCTCGTCCTCTTCCTCTCGATTCTGGCCCTAAGTGCTGGTTGCCGGTCATTTTTATAGCCCACCCAGAAGTGTTGCAGGTGCTTGATCACCTGTTCCTGATTGCATTTCCGGACAGGGCTGTAGAGTTGTCCAAGTTTGCTCCGGGGTCCATGCAGCACTCCCTGGCGGCCACCCCAGCTCCCAAACGGGCTGTTGAGGACTCCATCTCCCATGGAGCCCTGCGGGAGGTTGAGGCATCACCGCCGGCCAGGAAGGCTGCCACCAAGCGCCCCGGGGGAGGTATTGAGTTGCCCATGGTTGCTCCCCCGGAACATAAGCAGCAGAGGTGTCCTAGCCACCCGCCACACTACCTTAAATGCTACATAGTACTTTTCTCTTTATTTTTAATGGAACACATCTAACAAAATTAAAAAAAAACTATAAAGTGATGCAAAGTTATGCAATGTGTCATCCCAAAAGAATATAACTGATTAGCTTCAAATTGTCTCTACTGTTAACTCTATTCATTGGTGTCATTTCTTTTTCTATTTTCTTGTATATATCCTCTATAAGAATTTGCCTGATCCTTGGTAATAAAAACTTTTTTTCTTGCTACTGCTGCTATTAGGGTCAGTTACTACAGTACAGCCTCACAAGCAGCATACTTATTTTCTATGTGGCAGTGCATGCCGTTATACAGCATTGGTGTTTCAGAACAATATTACACAGTTCATAGTAAATTTTGTCACCCTTTCATTCAAAATACTTCCAGACTAAGCTGCTGTACATATTTCAATCTTCATTTTTGATATTGGTGCCTCTTCTACTTTGAGTGTGAAACAATCTTATGTGCAGTTTAAGTAGTACTCTAATGTATGTATTTAAATAAACAATATGTCTCTAAGTAAGTTAGAATCAGGAAGTTAGTAAAATTTTGAAATGCAGTTATACTTTATAAGTTTATTTTGTTTATTCAGCTTAAACTTTTAATATTAGTTAATTGAACAATGGTAAGTGATTAACAACCCTAGTTTTTAGAGCAGAGTTAAAGAAGTCTCTCATACTAGATGCCAAACACAGTTGACTTATGAACTTAAAAAGTTCATGTGCAATAAATAAAATGTGCCACAGTAATGTGAGATAAAGTACTAGTAGGTTGTAATGCCATTTCTGTGAATAAGAGTCATAATTAATAAAAAAAATAAGGACATTTTATTTTTCTACAATTGTTTATTTCAAAGAAACAAATAAAATCAACTTGCCATTGTTTGAAATGTAGTTTCAGTTTATGAAGTTTAAAAGCATAGCATCTAATTAATATTATACCTTATCTTTGTTTTACTGCAAGAAAGGAGGGTAGAGGTTATGTCCCTTTCAGCTGAGCATGCAGTATTTAATCTGCTCTAAGCAGAGCAGTCAGAGGTCCAAGGAAAACAATAGAAGAATTGTGTTTCCACCAGGGTAGTGATGAGATACCAGTCAGCCAAAGAAGAAAAAAAGTTAATGCAGTTATTTGTGACTCTATGGATATATTAGTTTAAACTGTACTTAAATTAGTTTTTCTTTTTAAATACAAAGACCTGTATAACACATTTCCGTGTTTTATGTGATGTATAATCTGTGTATAGCATTTTTTTTTTGTAGATTAGATTCATGCCTCCAAGGTAGATTTAAAGAAGGAGGTATACTGTACTTGTTGAAAAGCATGAGGTAGTAGATATACAAATTAAGAAGTAGGTCTTGTTTGTCTTTGTATGAAACTTTTCTGTGATCTAGAGTCATGCAAACCATTTGTACTATTTTCTGCAAAATACAGTCGCAAACAGAAAATAAAATAAAAATGCTGTATTTTTGTTTGCAAAACATAGAACATAGAACATTTTTCATCAAAAAATATAGCTGTTAGCTACAAATACAATTACATGGACTGTGCAACAGTTACTTCACTTTTATATTAATACTCTACCAATATATGGAATCAATTAAATGCAATTAATTCCCCATTCTCTTATTTTGGTGCAATAGTTGGCTTTTAGGCCGGGTTTATACTTCATGCGATGTGATGTTTGCTCCTGCGGCCACTACTGCTACACAAGCATTGTACTGTTCATACTTGCGTGTGTGCTTTACATAAATCTTGAAGATTCCAGGTGGCCGTGTGAAATATCGTCACGGTGAGAAAACGTTCGGCTTCTCTGTGTTGTGAATTGCCTGAAACATCCATTAAAATTAAGAGGACACCTTGCCACAATATCTCTGAAAATGATGAATGTTTATTGATTAAAACCATCAATCCAGGGATGCGCCCATTCCAGCTAGCATCGGGCACGATGAAGCACAAGGCAAAAACAGTGCCTGGAAGGGGCATCAGCTCATCATAAGGTGAATATAAGCACACACATACACATTTTAGCATCCCCAAACCCAGAACATACTGTGGAAACCTACCAGGAAAACATGCAAACTCCAGGCAGGGAACACGAGGGATGTGACTCCCTACTGTGAGGCAGCAGCACTACTGCTCCTCCACTGTGTCCCCCACGAGTAATTATCAATAGTATTCATTATTTAAATGAAGTTAACAATTTATCTATAAAATGTAATATATATACTTTAATTCATTTCGTCATGAAAGTGATATCAAGTATAAACCTGAGGATTCTAAATGTAAAGAGAAGTGGAATATCATACATTTAATGTGTTCTTTGTGGCAATTGCTGCTTGCCTCTGCTGTCAGTTCAGGAGGAAGCCCCAGAAGCACATAGCGATTAACATCCGGGTCGGTTTTAAGATGACGTTTACGATGGTCTACTTTAATGATAAAATAAACTATGAGATTAAAGTAGACATTTCAAGATTAAAGCTGAAATTTCCACTTTAATCACAAAATAGACCCTTTCAATGTGTCCCTGATTTTTTTCTCTGTGGCTCAAATACGTTGTTGTGCATTCTGATGCTGTTATGAAGGTGCAAAAAAAAAAGACAGCACAGAAGATGGTATGTGAGGCCTTTGAAATGTATTGTGTCATTGTGTTGGGGAATATGCAACACTTGAATATAAAAGCACCACTAATACATTTGTATGTTGGCATTTTGCTTCACCACTTTGAACCACTCATCAAACGTCAAAGCACGCACATTGACCCTGTAGAATCTGCAAAGCAGCTTGCTGTCACATGTAAATAGTAAACAGATGCTGATGTCACATTCTGACATGATCACACTCTGCCCCCCGATTTTTTGCTGATACTGCAACTCATGCATGCGTCACATTAATTTCTAAGGACATTCTGAGATGACAGCTGGGAACGCGTGGTAGCCTTGATGCATGTGCGTACGTGTTCTGAGCATGAAGTATAAACTAGCTCTTAGACTGTCTTTAGATTTTCAGTTTCATATTAAAAAGTCACTACTCAGAATGTAGTGCCCAAGATTTGATCCTGCCTTGTTTCTGATGTGCTGGGTTATTCTCAAAACTCTCCAGTCCAAGTTTGCACTAAGTGAGGTGGATGTATGTATAGATGAATGGATGGATGGATGGATGGATGGAAGGACTACAGTGGTGACTCTATAGCCAGCTGTGTGAAGATGCAGCATTGTGTTATAAAGAAACAATCACTGTATGAGGTGTGATCAACAATTTTTGGTTCTATACTTTTAAAATTTAGCTTCATGGCATAATATTTTTGCAGCATATTTTATTGACTAATATAAGGCTCACCTGTTTATTAACAGGTGATCTTAATTTCACACCATATTGGACTTATGTGCATTTTAAAAACATGAATTGCATGGGGATTTAAGGAATTTTACAGGGTGGTCCAGATCTAATTATGCAGATCCAGATCGCCTGGATGACTTAGATTTATGCGGGGACGATTCCAGTTCGGCGCAAAGCAGATTCTTTATGTTATCAGTTCGCACACTTCTCAATGGTCTGGGATTTTTCAGGTGATTTTCTATGTAATAAACTTAATAAGTTATAACGTAATGAAAATTGCATAATTAGATCTGGATCACCCTATACTTCTAGGAATTATTCTAGGGTGACATTTTTTGGCTGATTTCAGTTTTTTGAATTCATACTTTTGGGCATTGAGAGAATACACTGTGTATTACATTTGTGGAAGACCAGATTATTTGGTTAATGAAAGACAACAGTCTGCCTGTAGCTAAATAATACGTGTGAATCCAAACAAGGCACTCTGTTTTGCTGGCACATATGAGTTATTTCATCAAAGCAATAAGAAAAAATGCAGTAGCATTTTATGTCAGCTTTTGCAAATGCATTAATGTCATTGTTTATGAAACGTATGTAATACATAGTTTATAATGTAATCAGCTAACACTTGCCTAGTTCTAACTATAACCATATTTAAAAAAATTACCATTTTTAAAAAAGCATGTTCTTGGCAAAATAGAATGCAGTAGATTTTGTATTTGAATGTTTTCTTTATTTTTACAGTATATGTAAGTAATAGCAATTAAAAAAGGCAGACTATAGTGACTCCAAAAACTGTGAGGCGGCATTTTTAGTCACACATACCAGGAGAAGGGACGCCAGAAAAAAACATGCAATGATCTTAACCAAAAAGTCAGTCTGCTTTTTCGTCAAACACTAATGCAAAACTCAAAAATCTTAGGCAAATACTTTCCCAAAAATTTTGTGTGACAGAGAATCACAATGAAGAAAATCATACAGTTGTCTTAAGAGGTTTAACTGCCAAACTCAGATAATGAGTAAGTGAACCAGCTGATCTTTATAAGGTAGCGTCTGCAATGTCACATGCTGAGTCTTTCTTAATAGTTATGTTATTGGGACAAATGGCATCACAGGAGTGCACTAGAAATCTGAAATACTCACTTTCATAACTCCATCAGACAATAATTTCCAAGAACATAAGTAAAGGTTAGGAAAAATGAAAGACAAAACAGATTATTATCCACATTTTCTAGGTATGTGCACCCCTCTCATCTTTTTATTAGTATATGTCAGATTGTTGTCTTTTATTTTTTTCTCATTGTGTACCTGCATATATTTTCTAAACATATGAAGCCTCAGGCGTCTGTTTTTAAGTTTCATATATATAACTTAACACTCATACATTATTTTGTGGCAAATATTTTCTTTTTAAATATTAATATTTTTGGGCATACATGTGCATGATATTAAAACTTTGAGATTAATTTTTTTTTAAATTTTTTATGTAAGAAGACTATGAACTTAGAAGAAACACCAATTAAGGATTTCATTTAAAGATATAATTAATGTGAAATTTTCCTTTTACTGTTCTGTTTTTCTGATGTAAAAATAAATATTCTTCAAAGAGATGTGCAGAAAAGCAAGTGATCTGAGATATGTTTTGTCAGATGAGTGAGGTCTATTTAAGTAGTAAGCTCAGCTGTGTTTTTATTAGTAGGGTAGCTGGTGAAATACCACGTTTAAACAGGATCCATAGTAATTACGTGTAAAGACTGAATTGTGTTTGGTCACTTAATGGGCACACAGAAGGTGAAGAATGGCAGGGAGGAGAACTTTAGAGAGAGAGAGAGAGAGTATAACTGAACAAAGCAGAACATGGATAGAGGTTGGTGGGGGATGTCCCTTTCTTTGCATATGGGCTTTTCTTGCCCAGAAAGTTCATTTACCAGCATTTTTTGTAGGCCTTTGTCTCTTTTAACTTTACAGTTTCAGACATAAAGAACTGTTTTGTGGGAATAAATGTGTACACTGCCTTTTTTGTACTTTGCATTGGGAAGTCAATAATATACTAACATTTAGTAAATGTGAGTACACATTTCCTCAGAGAATCTCATTAGAACACTTTATTAATCCCAAGGGGTAAGCATACTGATAAAAAACAATATTAAATTAAAGAGTGATAAAAATGCAGGTAAAACAGAAAATAACTTTGTATAATGTTAACGTTTACCCCCCCAGGTGGAGTTGAAGAGTCGCATAGTCTGGTAGAGGAACGATCTCCTCAGTCTGTCAGTGGAGCAGGACAGTGACAGCAGGCTGTTGCTGAAGCTGCTCCTCTGTCTGGAGATGATACTGTTCAGTGGATGCAGTGGATTCTCCATTATTGACAGGAGCCTGCACAGTGCCCGTTGCTCTGCCACAGATGTCAAACTGTCCAGCTCCATGCCTACAATAGAGCCTGCCTTCCTCACTAGTTTGTCAAGGCGTGAGGTGTCCTTCTTCTTTATGCTGCCTCCCCAGCACACCACCGCATAGAAGAGGGCACTCGCCACAACCGTCTGATAGAACATCTGCAGCATCTTATTGCAGATGTTGAAAGACGCCAGTCTTCTAAGGAAGTATGGTCACAGAGCATCAGTATTGGCAGTCCAGTCCAATCTATCATCCAGCTGCACTCCCAGGTAATTTATAGGTCTGCACCCTCAGCACACAGACGCCTCTGATAATCAACGGGGTCCAGGAGGGGCCTGGGTTCCCTAAAATCCACCACCAGCTCCTTGGTTTTGCTGGTGTTGAGGTCTAAGTGGTTTGAATCGCACCATTTAATAAAGTCCTTGATCAGGCTCCTATACTCCTCCTCCTGCCCACTCCTGATGCAGCACATGATAGCAGTGTCGTTAGCGAACTTTTGCACGTGGCAGGACTCCGAGTTGTATTGGAAATCCAATGTATATAGGCTGAACAGGACCGGACAAACTACTGTCCCCTGCGGCGCTCCTGTGTTGCTGACCGCAATGTCAGACCTGCAGTTTCCAAGACGCACATACTGTGGTCTTTAATTACATTACATTAGCTTTGTAATTTTATAGCCTTTCTTGTATACCTGGGCAAACTTTACCAACTATAATCTTTATTTTGGTAGGTAGTCAAGAAAATGACTTATGCTGTCTTATTCTGATACTTTACTGAAAATAATTTTATATTATTATACTGTAATTATCATTATTTATTATGTAATTAACCTGGGAAGTAATCTGTGTCATAGGTAAAGTTTCTGTGTTGATTAAATAAATGCCATTAACTTTATACTAGGAATGGTTCATTAACATAGCATTCTCTAAAGCATTTATTTCAATCAGGGTCATTGCGGGGTGGAGCCTATTAACAGAAGAATAGTGCAGGAGTCCTGGACAGAGTGCCAATCCACAAATCACACACATTCAGCAAATGTGGAATCTCCAATTAACCTAATTCAAACATCTTTTGGGATTTGGGAGGAAATTGAGGGTACCCAGTAAAGAGACTAGCCAGGCAAGTTAAAGTATCAACTTAACACAGTCTTTGGCCAGTCATAAGATTTGATTCTATTCTGTCAGTATTAACTAGTGAAATAGTTAAACAGTGAAAAATGGACACTCTTAAATGGATCCCTCTACTACTTCATTTTTTTGTGAAGCATATCTATAAGCAGGATGTCAACATATTTAACTTATGATCTTGCCCTTAGAAAAACTAGGTTAGGTACCTAAAAATGGGTAATTTTTAACCGTCTCTACAATATTCTTATGGTTTACGTTATCAAATACCTCAGCCAGGCTACTTTATTAGTAACTTTACAGTTACAGGTACAGTTTTTGCACTCATTTTTTCAGTCAGAAAAACCTTAGTAGTAGTTATAAAGTCTGTCAGTTGAATACTGACTAAAGTTTAGAATGTTTAAAAAAACAGGCATTTTAAGGGATGGTAAATACAAGGTAAACATTTCTGGTTTGATGTTTAGCCAGATTGTCCAGTTTAGAGCAAAAGGTTCATCAGTAGTGTTAATATTAAGCATAAGGAGTGTCACACTCAGGTTCTGGAGGGCAACAGTGGCTTCAGGTTTTCATTTTACCATTTTTGTAATTTGTAAGCAATTAATGCTGATCCTTCTATATAAAAGTGGTCGGGATTGTCCTTCCGTTCCGTGAGTGCTACGCAGGCGCGGAGTTTCACACATGCCCCATCCATTTTGCAATGCACAATGGGAATTGTAGTTTCGTTTTTCCAGGTAAAAGATGATTTTCTACTCCAGACTGTGCGAGTAGCACGGAGTTTCACACACGCCCCGTCCATTTTGCAATGCACGATGGGATTTGTAGTTTTGTTTTTCCAGGTAAAAGATGATTTTCTACTCCAGACTGTGCGATATCTTCTTCTTCTTTCTTACTATATAAAAGCGGTCGGGATTCACCTTCCGTCCCGTGAGTGGAAAGCGTAGCGGTATTCCGCTTATCACAGACTTACTACTTGCAGCTTGCGGTACGAAGCGACATGATGTGAGCAGAGTTCTGGTGCTCCCATCGTTCCCTTGCTTTTTTTGTGTGCGATGCGCTGGAAAAATACACAAAATTATGTCTCAGGAAATAATTAATGTTGATGGAGTACAAATGCCTCACCGCGTAGTAAATATCAGGGGGGTTCAAAAGGGCGACCTCAATATAGAAAAAAATTTAAATTTCATCACAAAAATAACAGAAACTACGAGTATTAAGGTAATACTGCTCAAATGCAATATAACCAAATTAATGAGTTTGTATAAAATATCAAATTGATCTACATATTGAATTGCCTTAACAAGTGGTCAACTTAAAAGTCGGTCGTCTTAAAAGGCGGGTGAGCCTAGTAGGACATAATTCTTGTGTGTTTCATAGCTTTGCCTCTCCTTAAATGTCGAATGCTGTTTTGTTTACTAAATATAAATGCTGTATTCATTGCATATATACAGGTAGAGCAACTTACCTGTGACTTAGTTGCTAGATAAAAATTAATCGGAATTCAGCTACAAAGGAAAATTTGAGTATTTTATGCATTTGTTTGTATCTGCAGAATGACTTAACCTGACTGTCTTACCGGACACCTACCTGCATTTACATATGCATACTCTGGTTGAAGGCCCAAAATTGAACACAATATCCTCTCCACAGGCTCCAAACCACTCCAGAATATGCTAATTTTATAATAAACACAGTGCTGTCTTTTTTCCTGTTCTTCCTTTCTCTTCCACCTCTTAAAATGAGTGTTATCCTCCTATGCTTCCAATTCCAACTCATCTGGATGACAATGAAGATTAGGCGGGCTCCTTTAAAGCCAGACAGTATTACATACAAGAAACACTTGCAGGCCAGGCAGAACCTCCATGTGACAGGGGAACCTTCACTTGGCAGTTCCCTCCAGCAGTTTCTAAAGGACTGAAACCCTGGCTACTGGATTCTCAGCCAGATGGCCACATGGCCTTGGGAAGTAGTTTCCCTCTGTCCATCCACTATATTGATTTCCTAGCTGGGCAAGGATCACCCACGTCATACATTATTATATATCATATATGTTTATATTTTCTCATTGTATGTAAGTATGTGCCGTATACAGTATATTCTTTGTCCTCTCAACCTGAAATGTCATGGATTAAGTGACATTTGCTTAGTTTAGCATGGCTTTTACAAATTTTTCACAGTTTCTAAATAAACCACAATTGAATAATAGCGAATAACATTGACTTTGGCTTTTAATGTTGATTTAACTTCTGAAAACAAATGACTATTAAGGTATATCATCAACACAGGAGTCTCCAGAACAATAGGAGCTTTTTCAAGTTTTTTCTTGTGGCCAAGGCCTTAGCTGTTCAGGTGGCTTGGCTAAAGGAAACATCCAAAGGCTTAAAGAATCCCAACCAAAAGGTTCTGGGATGTTAATTGTTGTTATAAACAAACAACCAGCAAGCAGCATGTTGTGTTATCTATTTACAAGAATTAGGCAAATTAATAATGCCATACTCTACACACACCTTACTCTCCGTTTCTGTTTGCAAAATGTTTGGCAGTTTTTTAGATTATGTAAAAAACCTTGTGCTGGACCTCTAGCTTTGCCTTGTTGTGTAACTTGTTTCTGAATGGTTAGATTCAAAATGATCTTTTCTTACAACCCCAGTAATTTTAGAAAAAGGTGAATTACTTTTATATATGCTGTATATACATATAAATGCAAGCGAAACAGACTATGCGTTAATAAATAAACAGAGTAAAATTCACTTATTTATGTAGTAAATCCTTCAACCTGCTTAAATTTTATGTATCTTTTAGAACAAAATATTGAGACGATTATATAGTCTTATTCTCTTTTTAGGTTTTTCATTTATTATACATTAGTAAGCAATATATAACCAAAATGATAGTGTTACACAATCTTTAGGGACTTGCCATCTGTAAAATTAATTACTGAGACTGAGTTTACTAAGATGTAGTTTTTATATATGCAGACATGTTTTTGTAATGCACAAAGTTAGAGAACCTGATGAAAGGCTTATTTGTTTTGATTGCATATTGAAACAGGATTTCAAATTGAGCAATATCAGCAGTGTTTTTAATGTGTAGATGGAAAGTCTATAGCTTTTGAAAAATCTCTGTATAATCACAAGTAACTCATTTGCAGTTCAGGTTCAGTCAACTGTGTAATAAGCAGAGAAACCATTCAATGACCTGTTTTGAATAAAGACTGATTAACCTCATCAGACTTGTGGAGCATTTTGGGTTAAGGGAATGTGGTTCACAGCATCAGCTAAATATGTGGTAAGGCATATTTACTTTAGTTGACAAGCTTCAATTGGTACAGAGCTTGCTTTTCATTCTGTGGTAAATGAGCTGCAACTTGAATGTTTAAAACTAGAATTGTGGGAGAAAATGTTGGGTTTCATAAAATAGAGCATACCTTTAGAGTACGGTTACAAACTTAGTTGATATCCTAAAAATAAATTTAAACTGTCCTTCACGCAGTAACTTTGATTAGTAATTTTCACATTGTGGTCAGTGGAAAATAAGGTGAACAAGTGTGTTTGTAAAATGTATATTTAAAAGCCTTTACATCTATCATAGAGTGTTGCTGCTCAATGCCCCTGGATCTGTATAACCAGTAAACCCCCGATTCTCTAAAGAATCGCAAATCCAAGAATGGCAATCACTTTCTGTTCCCGCCGATCTTTGGAGGGATGAAAAATGATGGAGGGTGGGAGGATCCTGGGAAAGTTTTCATTTAATTAAATAAATATATTTGTAATAAAATTAACCAATTTATTAAAACTAAAATTGAAATTTAATTGTTATATTATTTAAGTCCAAAATGTCTTTGAGATGCTGCACTTATAAGTAAAAAAATATCAGAGTGCAAAGGTTTAAATGAAGTAAATTGGAAACAAAAAATTCATAAAATGGTAAATTTAAAATAGTTAATCAAAAATTTCTATATAAACAACATTTTTGGTAAAGATGGTTTCCTGTCCTTGAATTAGCTGTCCCTGGTATGGAGTAGTTAAAACCTTCACTTTAACGTCACATGAACACCGGACTCTTGAAAAGGCAACATAAAGTTGTCCATGTCGTGGATAAACTGCGTCATCTAGATCTAACACGTAAATTTGGGCAAATTTGAGGTCGTGATTTAGTTCAGGAGGCACTTTTCCAATCCGGTGCAACACGTGAAAGCAGTATGGCCCGTTCCCAGGTGGTGGCTTGATATTTACCCCGGTAGATGCAAAAGAAAATAAATTATTGTAGGATCTAATGCACTCCATAAAGCTTTTACTTTCGGGTACGTCATTAGTCAAAAGCTTTCATAAATATTCAGGATATTCATCCAAAGGAGGCAGCTTAACTTGACCCTTTTGAGAATGTGTAAACTCGTCAGTTGTATTGCCAGTTTTTTCTTCAAGGAAGTTAAGTGAATGACAATGACTGCAAGTTACACTCATTAATCCCAATGAATTTTCATGAACAGTGGACTCATTATAGAATGCGTTCTCAGCTAACTGGTGGAATTGTTCAGCGGCTGTCCGTCGTTCCTCTCTTTGGCTTTTTCTTTGTTGGAATACTGAACTTCTTAAACGCTTCTCCCGTTGTTCTGTTGTCTCGTTTGCACGCCTATCCGATACCTGAGCTCTTTCTTCTTCCTTTGCTTCTGGTGTTTCAGAAGCGCGTTGTAGGCGCCTTCGTTTATTGTTTTTATCCATGTGGTCTCGTTTTTGTTTTTCTGTGGTTGTGTCGTTAGCTAGAAGTCATTTGCTGTTAGGAATCATAATTGAACTACTTTTAACGCTGAATTACCCTAATGTGATTCAAATATGCCACACTGACAGCTGCTACATTAACTGCTGGCACAGTGGATTCGAGCACACTGACTGCTGCCACTGTGGAGTGGAATACTGCTGGCACTGTGTAGTGGAGTAATGCTGGCACTGTGGAGTGGAGTACTGCTGGCGCTGTTGAGGCACACTCACTGCTGGCATTGCACGCTTTACGTGAAATTTATTTTACAGGTTGTGTTGTGTTGTTTGGGCGCCACCTACTGACTCTGGAAAGCCGCTGGGTTTGACTCTGGGGCGCTGAGGCGCTGTGCACTTTCGCTTTCAGTGCGTCTGGCCTCAGGCATCCGTGCATATATACAACCTTCGTTTAGTAATATAAAAGATTGGGAGACAGTATTTTTCTATGAGAGTGAAAATATGAAAAAATATGACAATATTTTAAAGCCGTTGTTACTTTTAGTATTTATATATTTTATATTATAGATAGTGAGTATCATACTATTTCACAGGTATTGTTATCAAATCATATGTATTTCAATTTAGAGGTTTTAGAGGTCACTGACTTAATTTTTCATCATAAGGATCATAGCTATTCTTATACTACAGTTTATAAGCTTGAGTAGATCATAGATGCACTTTGAACTATTAAATGTACGTCAATTGAATTTAGTGTCAGTGAAGAACACACTGTGTACCCTGCCAGAATGGTCATCTTAACCTTCCCTCACTCAAGCAATCCATTTATTAGGCTGTGGAGTTTATGCCTTTGTACATTAGCACAATTATTCTATTAGGATATAATATAATGTGTTAAATATAGTGCTGCAAAAGTCAGTTAATTAATTAATCTAAATATTTTAATAAAAACATAAACACTTTGCATTTTATTTGTGGTATTTATGGGTTTTAGACAGAAATAGTGCTTGGTGCTTCCTCTTTTAATTAGTGACTTTTTGTAACTATCGTAACTTAGCTGTACACTTAAGGATTAAGTATGCTAATTACCGGTATATAGTACAAATAAACAAGCTTTATTTATATAGTACCTTTTACAGCTGACTCCCTATGACCCCGATGAGAAGGTTAGAAAATAAATGGAGAAATAGGTGGATGGAAGAATGGATAAGTGAATGGACCTTTTTATAGTGGTAACCATAAAAAAAGCTTTTAACAGTACATGTACACACCTGTAGCATATTAAAGGACTGCAACAGGGTCACACAGTGAGTTAAATTCAGGAAGTGAATCGGCAGTATTATGTTTAAAAATATTGTACTTGGAAAACTTTTGGGGATAATGTTTAAAACATTGACAGTTACAGTATGTAATTTTCAGCTTTTAAGTTTTCATGTGCTACCTATGCATTAATTTCATCTCTTAAGGAGGTATCACTTTAATGAATTTGTATACAAATTAAGAAATTTTTATTTTGAAAAAATGAGTGCTTCTTATATTTAAAACATTGTGTGAAGTTAGATAAAAAAAAATACCATGTTATTTTAACAACCCACTTTCTGTTTTATAATTGGCAGTAGCATTGTTAAACAGACTCTGTATTCTCTTGTAGTTATTTATTTTTAGCTTTTTCTACATTTCTCTGAAATATTACACCTTAAGTTTTACCGTTTGTTTCAAGCTGGCAAATAAGCCTTTTGAAATGCTTTGTGAATGCAACTATTATTTTAAAGTTTTCTGTTTATGACAAGGCATTATATTAAGCTGTTATTTTATTATATATATTTGGTGTGCTGTTCTATTCTATGTTGTAATCCAATAAAGAAGACTGGCTTACTTTTCATCCTTTTTTGTCAGGTGCATTATTGAAGAGAGATAATGTAACAGTATCATTCTCTTTTATTTATATGGGATCCTGTCATGATCACCACCAGTTTGTATATCTCCATAGCAAGTACACAGAGAATTTCATATCACTTGCACTTCATTCCATATTATACAACCTGCTATGCCAGAGTCCTGTTTATAGAGTATAGCTCAGAAACCACCAAATCCTGTTGATGAATTAATTTTCTTAGGGACTGTGAATCTGAAATGTTAAATATTATGAAATAGTATATATTGTCCTTTACTAAACATCGTCACATTCTGTTGTAATGCATTTTTAGTTGCTGTTTACTGTGCCTGTTGCATCAAAAGCATGTCTCCAGACTTTGAAAAGTGAATGTGCTCATTGCCAATTAATGTATAAGCTGTTTTTTATTGTTTATGATATGACCATTGCAAATACAGATATGACTATTTTTTCATGTCATGATATTTTTATATATGTTTCATTCAAGTAACCTTCAAAATTAAACACTTCAGCAATTGCCTCATTATATTTTTTCACAAACATTAATGAACTGAAGATATTTGTTCTCTTTTTCTGCAGGTTTTCCAACTGGCTTATGTCATTATAAAATCTGCTAATTCCCCTCGACCCGGGAACTGGATTCTAGAGCGCTCTATAGATGGTATTGAATTTCAGCCTTGGCAATTCTATGCAATAAGTGACACTGAATGCCTTACAAGATACAACGTTACACCAAGGCTTGGGAACCCAACCTACAAATATGATGATGAAGTAATCTGCACATCCTACTATTCCAGACTCGTCCCCTTTGAACATGGAGAGGTAATGGTGAAATCCAATGGTAAAATACCCCAGTTACCTCTTTTATCATCACATATGTAGTGTGCTTCTTGTGTTTTTTTCTTACACACTTCTCTCTTTCAAGTATTAGTCCTTAATATGTTGTTATATGGAATTGTACTTAAGATGAGTTAACATTTGAATTCTAATTGATGGATGTATCTCATAAACTTACAAAATACATATATTAACAATTATGTTATTAATTCAGTTTATTTTTGTATAGCACTTCCCAAGTACAGGCTCAGAGTGCTTGAACATTTTAACTACAGTAAATTATAAACATTACAGGGTTTACGTTCAAAAGCACACAAATTACATTGAACTGAAAGTAACATAGATTATTTTTAATGATTAAAATAAATATTGACACTATAAAGTCCACTGACGTTAGGTTTCAGATATCAGCAGTTGAGATATGAGGAGACAAAATCAAAAACTCCAAGCATTAGTACTACAGGAGAAAATGAACTTTTTGGGGGCCAATGAGTTGGTATTTCAAGTCACAGTCAGAGCAAAACAAACTCACAGTTCTGATGGTCAAAGCCAATAGATTGCCCCTTCCCATCGTGGTCTTTAACAAAATCAAAGCAATGTTCAATGTACATGAACATTGTAATATGAAAAACATTTATCATTTTATGACTGAGTTTTACGAAACATAATATGTATGGTCACATTTTACATTGGCAGAACAAGATGATTTGCAATGTAGCATTGACTCCAGTTGTCTCAGTAGGATACATGACAAGAGAAAGAAAACCGAGTAGGGTTAGCAACTGTTTGGTGAATCTACAAAAGCAGAAGCAACCAGCCAACAATGGTACACAAAACAAAAGCAAAATGATAGTGCCCACAGAAAGCCAAGATGAAGATCAAGCCAAGATGATCTTATTATGATGATGAAACCAGAAATGGTGTGATGAAATGCAGTACTTGGATGACATCATGGCTTTTCAAGTTGAATGAAGTTGTGTTAGTGGCTGTAAGCAGAAGTTCAAAGATGTTAGACTGCTATCTAGTGCTTATTTGCTTCAAATGAGTAAAAGTTGCTTCCCACATGTTTTACTTGTAACCCTAAAAGAGAAAAACTAAGCTCCTATATGTATTGTATTGTTTTAAAAAGAGTTTGGAATCACCCAAAAATGTATATGTTTTTGACAGAAATTGATACCTTATTTAATTAAGGAACCATTGAATGATTTAAACATATAGACATGACAAAAACAACAACATTTATTTATAGTACATTTTCATACAGATGGCGTAGCTCAAAGTGCAAAGTTTATATGAAACAAAAATAAGATTAGGCAATACTAAGTAACAAAGAATAAAGTACGGTCAGATGGCCAGGAGGACAGAAAAAGCAACAAAAACTCCAGATGGGCAGGAGGAAAAAACTAAATCTGCATGGGTTCTAAGGCCAAGAGACTCCGCTGCCCCAAAGGAAATGCTACCTAACATAAAAGATCTAAATCAGTCTTCATGGCTTTTAAGCTTCACGTGAAAGACTTTTATGATGATGGATTGAAGGCAGTACTCCAGATGTCTACATGGCCATCAGTCAATGTAGGGTCTGTGTTGGGCTTTGATCAGGAACCAGAAAAAGAATGCCAGAGAATAGTAGGGATTAGTATGGACTGTGGAGCCTTGATAAAAATGATAATTCTCATGCTCATATAGCCTAACAGGGATACACTAAAATGTAGCTATGAGAAATCCATGTTAAAATAACGTGTTTTTAGCAGTTTTTTAAAATGCTGCATCGTATTAGCCTGGCGAATTTCTATCGGTAAACTATTTCAGATTTTAGGTACATAACAGCAGTAGGCTGCCTTCTAAGATTAGCTCTTGGAATTATCAGCAGACACTCATTTGTAGATCTAAGGTTAAGATTTGGAGTGTAAGGTGACAGGCATTCCAAAATATAGGACGGATATTTAAGGCTTTGTAAACCATTAGCGGTATTTTAAAGTCAATTCTGCATGGCATGGGTAACCAATGTAATAACATCAAAACTGGAGAGATATGCTCATATTTTCTTTTCCTGGTTAACATTCTGGCAGCTGCATTCTGCACTAGTTGCACCTGATTGATGGCTTTCTTGGGTCGTGCTAAAAGTGCATTACAGTAATCTAGTCAACAAAGAAACAAAAAAAAAACGTGAATTAATTTTTCAGCATCTTGCAGAGTTCTAAAGTGAAAAAATGCTGTCTGGTAATCTGATTAATATGTGATTTAAAATGTAGGTCAGTGTCAATAATTACCCCTAAATTCTTTACCTCTGTCTTGACTTTTAAGCCTAATGGATCAAGTTTATTTATGATACCCTCACTATATTCATTTTTACCAATAGCTAAGATTTCTGTTTTCTCCTTATTTAGTTTGAGAAAATTACTGCTTATTCATTCAGAAATGCAAGTATGACATTGGGTCAGTGAACCAAGAGAGTCTGAGTTATCAGGCACTATTAATAAATACTGCTGTGTGTGTACACAACAGCATTTGTGTACAGCATAACAGTGGCAGCTCATTTTAGATAATCTGACCTAGTGGGAGCAAAGAGATCAAAAAAAGCAGCGGACCCAGGATAGGTCCTTGTGGAACAACGTATAGAATATTTTGTGTCTTCGAAGTATAATTACCACAACTAACAAAGAATTTTCTACCTGTTAAGTAAAAATCTAACCAATTTAAGACATTGCCAGAGGCCCATCCACTGACTTAAGGCATTTTATAAGAATATTGTGATCAAAAGTATCAAATGCTGCATTCAGATCTAAGAGGATGAGAACAGATAAGCAGCCTTTGTCCGCATTAACTTGCAAGTCATTTACTACTTTAAAGAGTGCAGTGTGTATAATGTGATTTGTTCTAAAACCTGACTAAAAAAATAGCATGCTTATTCAAATGATCATTAAGCTGTGTGATGACTGCCTTTTCTAGAATTTTACTTAAGAAAGGCAGGTTAGAAGTACCTCTAAAACTGTCAAAAACAGAAGAGTTGAGGTTATTTTTCTTCTGCAGGGGTTTAACATCAGCAGTCTTAAGACAGTCTTGGAAGACCCCCATATCTAATGATGAGTTTGCTATGTCAAGCACACTATCAGCTAACACATCGGAAACTTCTTTGAAAAAAGGTTGTTGGTATTGGGTCAAGGATGCAAGGGGGGGTTTCAGTTGAGAAATTATTCTGGATATATGCGGTAAATCCATCCTGGTGAAAGAATTTAATTTGCTTAAAAAGGAATACTCAGATTTAATAGGATCAGCTTTGGTGGGGATATACTATATTATTTCTAATATCATTTATTTTATGTTTAAAAAATATAGCAAGTTTCGCTAGTAGTTTTTGAAAGCATTCCATTGAGTGACCTGGATTTAACAAACGATCAATAGTAGAGAGTAAAACTTATTATTATTTATAATTTTAGAGAAGTAGCACCAGCTCTCCAGGCGGACTGTGTTGTTATATTTTGTTATTTTTAGCCTTCAATATTTCATAGTGAACTATCAATTTAGTTTTTCTCCAATTACGTTCAGCTGTCCAGTACACTGAAAAAAAATGTGATGATTCACACTTAATATTTTTAATCTGAACCAATATAATTCTTTTTAGCTTATTGATCTCACAATTTTTAAGTTGAGGCAAATCATTTAGAGTGATTGGGTGCAATTCACTTGTTTTTTTACTGAAGTAAATCTATTTTTTAAGTTGTTCTTCTTTTTTGGCAGTTGGAAAGCCATCAAACAGGAAAGTTCAACTGAAAGAATATACAAACGGCCCCTCAAACACAGCACATGAACAACCTAAAATATTAAGTTAAATGAAATAGGATTTGTATGTTTATTCCCTCCACCATAACTTAATTTGGTACAAAAATTTATTTTTTTACTTTGGTTGAGACCTGAAACCAAATATTTCAAGCTGCAACACTAAATGACTAAACTTAAGTTGCTTGAAAGAGAAAATTTACGTTGAATGGACAACATCAATGTTATACTTTTTTCAGTTTATGTTGATCTTTAAATCAGACACTTTTTGGATCTTCCATGGTATAATAGTGCGGGAGGGTTTTTTAACCAGTGTTTCGGGGCAACTACGTCAGTGCCAGCTCTCACTTTAACATTACAATTTTTCTCCTTACTATTTACAATATTAGCACTATTGTAGTAAGCACTACAAACTGACTGGTTGTTTAGAATGTTAGCAAACTTTGAAGCTGCAGATTTATCAAAACACTTTTTAACAATATGCTTCTCATTGGTTGTATAGCTATCAGTATTTCTACTTTAAATAATATGAAAAAATGGTCAGATAAAACGATATCCACGATCTGCCTCACATTAAGTTTTAATCCTGTGGTAATCACTAAATATCATATTATATAATAGCATATTATTAATAATACTGCAAATAGTTAATACTGCTTGAAATGACTGATTTATAATTTGTTTTCAGCAATTATTGCTCCAGTCTGTTTCTTTCAAAAAATAAAAATATCTGGGTGATTGCAAACTTTTGAAAACTAATGTACTCTTTCATTAATTTCACCTACCTGCCTGGTACTTTACAATATACTGTATTTTGTTAGTAGATTTAAGTCAGCTTTGAGTACTTTTTTTCATTATAACATTAATGATAACAAACTTTGGATACATTACCATCCAATAGTGATTGCCGAAGCACCTTCAGTATACCTCGTTCCTGTGACTATTATATTGTTCAAATATCGCAATTTGGGACAGTATCTAGGAATTAGTGGATATCTCTCATTAAAGTCACTGCTCATTACTTCACCACCGGAAAGACTAAAGTAGAGTTTGTGGTACTACAGTAACCAGAAAAACTAACAATAATAAATGCTTGCCAAAAGTTTGTAAAGATACTATTGAAATGTATTGTAGAAATTGAGCCAAAAGTAAAACATTTTTGTTAACATGAACCTTGTTATATGGAGAAATGTTGTAGGGTTAATAATGTAATAATTATATCAAAATGTGGGTTAAACAGCAAATACGCTATTATATAGGTGAAATACAAAATCATAGCTTTGGTCAAAAACTGGGAACCATCCCTAGGTCGGACAGTAATTGTATGAATATTCATAATTGTATGAATATACTGTATATAATATACAATAAAGAAAATGATCATTTCACCTAAAGTTCAGAATATTGTAACTCTCTTTTGCTTATTGTAAGGACTGAGATTTCTGAAAATAAAGTAATATAAAAAGCATACTATCAGTCAAAAGAACTTCTGCATAGCCTAAATAGATTCTTGGCTCATATTTCTGTCAGTTTTTGCAGACCCACACAACTAAAATGTAGTGCTATAATAAACACTGGCATTGTTTCAAGAGTATAAACAAGAACAATTAGACAACAGTGTAGAAACTGTTTCAATTTTGTTTGACTGATCTACAATGGAGACTTCAAGATGACTCTTTCATGGATATTGAGCAGGCAGAAAGAGTAATACATTTTTCATGTCATTTCAGCAATTTCATTTTACTAATAGCATTGCTGTGGTTGTGGGCACAATACAATGCTTTTACAAGTTCTGCAAGTACAAGGAAACACTACATTTAAAAAAAAAGAATATTATTGTCCTATTTTTGCTATTTTAATTAATTAATATTTGTAGCACTTAAAATACAGTATTGATAGACAACATCACCTTTTTGATGGTCATCAGTTTCATTTTTTTTAATTACTATTACAGATTTAAAAAGTGCTGATTACTTTATGAGCATCTTGATATCTTTTGTCACTGAATTGAAACAATTCAGAAAGAAAATTAAAACTGGTATGTGAAAACTTTTAAAAACTTAATTTTTTATTGTTTATAGATCCACACATCTTTAATTAATGGCAGACCCGGTGCAGATGATCTCAGCCCTGCCTTGCTTGAATTTACCTCAGCTCGGTATATCCGCCTCCGTCTTCAGCGCATTCGAACACTCAATGCTGACCTCATGACTCTCAGTTACCGGGACCCTAAAGATGTTGATCCCATTGTAACGCGCAGGGTAAGACAAAACCCACTGAAGTGTTTAATTGTGCCAGTTTTTCATTTCACTTACTAGGTTTATATCAATATCAGAATGTCATTTTATTGGTAGTTCAAAAAATGTTAAAAAAAAAAGTAAAAAAATGATGCCTTAGATGTTTTTATAACTAAAATGTATGTGCTACATAAAACATAGAGTAGTATATATATATATATATTATTCTAGTTTTTAAAAGTAAATGATAAAAAAAAGAAAAATGCATAATGATCCATAATGACCTGTGACAAATCTATACCTTTTTGTATTTATATGTGTGAGAAATCAAGCATAGCTGTGTTACAGTATATTGATTTTATTCTGAGAATGACTAGTTGTGCTGTTTCTGTGATTAGTTAACCACTGGTCTTTTAATAGTTTGTTTAAATAAAAAAACTGACTAAATGTTATGGCCAAAGAGAGTTAAATTCTTTAAATAGATAACAAACTTCAGATGTCTTTCATTAAGAATGTGCATAAAATATAAAATTTTGTTTCCTTAATATGCCTTATTGTAGGCACCATTATTATCAAATAGTTATTTTTTCCTTTTGTTCCACATAGGTATGATAAAGCATGGCTGTTTTTGTTAATGCTACGGCTGCAGTGATCTTTTCTTGGAGCGTTATTGACAGTTATTATTTTTATGCATACACAATATTTTTCACATATCACCACATGAAAGAAATCCATTATCGTCATGTTTATTTTTAAATCACTGACAGAGAATTCTGTTTGTTCGGAGCTTAACATGGAAAGCTTCAATAGTTTACTCTTTCATTGTTGCTTTAGATTTTTATGTAGTGTTGTCTAGGTGGTTGTATTTGGTTCACTAATTCCAAGCTGCAGCTTTTACATTTTTGTGTTTATTACTGTCTGACTGTGTACATTTTCTCTGGACATCTATGGATTTCATGCTTGGCTCAGGCTTGCAACTTGGATACCACTATGCAATTAAAATGTTAATCAACAATTACTACAAATCTAAAGTTTCCCAGAGCAAATAAACATTAAAACCTAACATTTTTTGTGTCTTATATGACATAATTCAAGTTGCAAGTCATATATTTTGCAAGCATTGTTGAAATTTCAGAGTAATTCTTTGATAAAATGGTACAATGGGGTATATTATATAACTAGCAAAATACCCGCGCTTCGCAGCGGAGAAGTAGTGTGTTAAAGAAGCAATGAAAAGAAAAGGAAACATTTTGAAAATAACGTAACCTGATTGTCAATGTAATTGTTTTGTCACTGTTGTGAGTGATGAGTGTTGTTGTCATATATATATATATATATATACATACATATATATATCTACATATATACACACACACATATATACACACAAATACATATATATATATATACATACATACACACACACATATATAAACATATATATACATATACATACATATCTACATATATACACACACAGCTATTTCAGATCAGTGCAATACGCTGCTTGTTAAAACGGTTGACTCCGCTCTTACGTGCAATAACAAATCAAATCATTCAGTTGTCTTTGCTCATATGTCATTTTAGAGCTGGACGCCTGGCATCTTTTTGGCCACAAGTTCGTTTCTGTTTGGTGTGAGGTTCTGTGTTGTGGAGATTCTCAGGATGGATTGCAGGTGCTCATCAGTGAGGCGACTCCTGTGTGCTGTTTTGTTAGTCTTTATCACTGAGAAGAGCTTCTCACACAGATATGTGCTACCAAACATGCACAAGGTTCGAGCCGCATGTAGACGGACTTTTTTTGTTCTTCAAAGTCACCAAAGCGCCGTGCAAACTCAGTGCGCAATAACTCTAGCTTCGCAATAACTTTCAGCATCATAAGGTAGACTTGATTAACGTGGTAAGTGTTCGGCAAGGCAGCTGAAGCGCTGCATTATGGGATCTGTAGTTTATTGTGTTACCAACGCTTCATATACCCGGGCCATTAATAACAATAATACAGTATATAAAATGATCTCGGGCTGGATATAATTACACGCCGGGCGGATGTGGCCCGCGCCCTTGAGTTTGACACATATGGACTAAATAGAACTTGAAAAGATATATTTTTCAAATGTGATCGCAATTCAGATAGAGTTGACGCGACTACAGCCTGCATGCCTCAATGAGTCATCCTCCCCTCGCTCTTACTTTTTTACCGTTCATCTAATGAATACACTGAGTATGGCTTTACCAAAACAATCATTGATGGCGAATAAAGTATCCATTATTCGAGTATGTAGATCGGTATATATATATACATATATATATATATATATATATATATATATATATATATATATATATATATATATATATATATATATATATATATATATATATATATATATATATATATATACCCGCGTATCGCAGGAGAAGTAGTGTGTTAAAAAGGTAGAAAAGAAAAGGGAACATTTTAAAATAACGTAACATGACTGTCAATATACAGTATTTGTTTTGTGAGTGTTACTGAGTGTTGCTGTCATCAAGGATTTGATTATCATTATTTCTTTCAATCAGGTTCGTATTTGTAGGATGTGTTGTGTTCAAGTTACATTCCGTGTTTGTCAATCGCTGTAAAGATGACAGGTTTCATTCATCGATTCGTTTCTTACTGCATCAATAAACAGCTCGTCTTCTTCTTTATCTGAGACCTGACACACTGCATGCACGGGTTTTTTTTACACTGTCTTCCTTTAGCGGGACATTGACTTTTTCCACCGTGTGCTTTGTTTCCGCAGTAGCTGGATTTATGAATATGCTTATCAGACGCTTCATATTTTTGCTGCCTTTTCAATTGTGTAATTCGGTTTTGTTCAGCTCTTTGGAACTGTTGCTTTTTCTCTGTGCACGTCGTCAGTTCATGTGAGCCACTCGGTGTACTTGCATCGAAGGTTCCCAGCTGTGCTGGTGCCATCTCGTGCTATGTCCATGGCTGTATTTAATGTTACCTTAGTCCTGGCACTTAAAACTTTCTCTCGCAGTTTCGCTGAGTTTTTGTCAAACACCACCCTGACCATCTCATCTTCCTCTCCATAAGCACAGTCCTTCACCCGTGAATATTTACCCGTGGCAGTTTGCTATTGGATTGCCGCTGACGGACGGCCTTATATGGGCAGGCACTAAATTACAAACGCCAGCGGCAGCCTGTCTATGAACTTAATTTAAAGTGTAGGTTTACATCGTGCTTTGTTTCCAGTAGCAGAACTCATGAATATGGTTGTATATGTCACTCGCTCGCTTCTTATTGTTTCGCTGCCTTCTCAATTATATAATGCATGTTTTCTTAAGCGCATTTTTGAGGTCTTCCTGGTTTTCTATGTACTGCGTGATTATGTGGGAGGCGTGATGAAGTCAAACGAAACTCCGCCCCCACGGCGTTGAAGCTCATCTCCATTACAGTAAATGGAGAAAAACTGCTTCCAGTTATGACCATTACACGTAGAATTTCGATATAAAACCTGCCCAACTTTTGTAAGGAAGCTGTAAGGAATCAACCTGCCAAATTTCAGCCTTCCACCCACACGGGAAGTTGGAGAATTAGTGATGAGTGAGTGAGTGAGTGAGTGAGTGAGTGAGTGAGTGAGTGAGTGAGGGCTTTGCCTTTTATTAGTATAGATATGTTATGAAAACATAATAGCAACAGAATATATTGGCAATGTGGTGAGAAGTGTGCAGATAGGTTCTGTCTCTTTCTTTCACTGAGAATTATTACTCATTTTCAACATATGAACTCCCATCCCTTTAAAAACAAATGTTATTCTATATGTACAAGGTTAATTAGCATAGTCCATATATGGTAAGCATAGCCATAAACAGGATTTTGATGCATGTTCATATATGCACATTTGCAAGATATTTACTATTTATAAAGGGTGTTTGCTGTTTACTGCATGTGGCAAGTTTTATGAATCAGATTTTTTTTGGTGTACATATTTTCCTGTTTTTCAGCAAATGCAAACTTTCACATTCAAATCCATGCAAAGTTTTATAAATGAGACACCAGTAATATAATGCCATGGATGGTGGCAAGTATAACAATCATATCCTTCCTGAAGAACCAAACATAAAAATGTTGCCTGTGTTTCATCTCAATCTTATATATTATTTCTTTTTGTTATTTTTATTTACCTTCTTTATTTAAGCCCAATATTTTATCTTGAGTAGTTTAGACTGTTCCCTTTTTCTAACCTACTCTGTTTTACTTTTAGTATTTCTATTCCATCAAGGATATATCAGTAGGAGGAATGTGTATTTGCTATGGTCATGCACAAAGCTGTCCTTGGGATGAAGCAACAAAGGTACTGCTTCATGATCTTTCTTTTCTCATTTATATTTTAAATAGAATTATTAATTCTATATTGTAATGTAACTATGTTTATATATTCCTATTTTTGTATATAGTATAGATGTTATTTTACACTGCACTTCATAATTCTGAAGAACCTTTCATTTTTTTCATACATATATTTATATTTTTGATTTTATATGTATGTTTATATTTTATTTATTACAAGTGTTTTATCACTGACATGTTAGTATACTATTTTTACAGTAAGTAAGAATCTCCATTTGAATTAGTAAACCTGTTTTATAGATTTACTTTAATGTATGCAAAAATAAAATAGACAGAAAATGTATTATGTGCCTGCGGTGGGTTGGCACCCTGCCCAGGATTGGTTCCTGCCTTGTGCCCTGTGTTGGCTGGGATTGGCTCCAGCAGACCCCCGTGACCCTGTATTCGGATTCAGCGGGTTAGAAAATGGATGGATGGATGTATTATGTGCATTTCCTTAGACATTTTTAAATCATTTGTTTCCATTATATGTTTTCTTTTCTTTTCCTTAGACTGTTTTTTCCTTAAAGGCTATTTGCAATATATTATATAGAAAATGCATGGCAAAAAGTTACCAGCTGCCTAACAACAAATCTTCTGTTTTCTTTCATTAATTCAGAAACTACAATGCATTTGTGAGCACAATACTTGTGGTGAAAGCTGTAATGAATGTTGCCCTGGCTATCATCAGAAACCCTGGCAACCTGGAACAATCTCTACTGGCAACACATGTGAAAGTAGGCAGAAGTTTTCTCTTGTATCTTTGCCTGGAATATCTTGTAAAGTAAAAACCATAAATAAGCCATTGTCCTTTTTTGACTTGCTTTATTGTCTTTTCATGATCTAAAATGCATTTTGCAATAAAGTGTTAATAAGTTCACAGTGGCCCTTAGTTAGGGAGACAGGCCTGATTAAAGATTAAAGTAATTAAGTTGAGATCAAATGTTGATGGCTACAAAAGGAATTGTACATTTAAATAATATTGTTATTTTTGCTTTTTCTTAAAATGTTGCTCAGTGTTAATAATTACGTACAATAAAAGGATGCACATCTTCTTGAGCCTTGCAAACTGCATTTATAGATATATACTTTGTAACCTTTTATAACCTTCTGTGTTTGTTTTCTGACACTCTTCATAGCATCACCTCTTTTCCTCATTTCTTATTACTACCTTAGCAATCCATCACCGTGTCTCCTTGTCCATTGTCTTTTTTGTTTTGAATATAATATTTTTCATCACTTGCCTTTCACACCTTATGTTTCTGAAACTCTTTCAATCTTGCTATCAATGTTTCAACAAATTTACTTCTCACACACTCCTCATTCAACTTCTGTTGCTCACATTGCAAAATTTCCTACAACCAGGCAATTGGGTGATAAACAGACATCACCAACATGTTTTTCTTCCATCTTAAATATAGTTTTGCCATTTCCATTTCATCACCAAACTTCACAATTCTCTCATTTCCTGTTACCTAAGCTGAAATCCCTGTGTATTCCCTTGTAACTATCAGCAGTGTCTCCAACATGCTAATTAATGTCACCACTTCTTATAGTCACCTTCCTCTTAGATATCTCAGATGTCATCTTCACCTATGCAAAACTCATGTTTCTCTTTACTGCTTCTAGCAACTTGTGGGCCATGTGCTGATACTATACTTATCAGTTGTTCACTAACAATAATATTAACAGGTGAACTGTTAACACACTTTCACACTCTTTCACCCTCTTCACCTTCACCACTTTGCCCATTTTGTAAACAAGCATACCAACTCCAGCATTTCTATCACTTCTCACTTTGTCAGAAAAATTTGTATCTTCCATGTTTTCTTCTAAGCATTCTCACATTTTTACTGTTCTACCTTGTCTGCTGTATGTAGCACACACATCTACTTGACTTCTGTTTAGCACTTTCTCCACTTATTCTGTCATGCTCAAAATATTCCAAGTGGTAATCCTTAAAACTCTCTCCTTTATACCTCTTACACACAACCTTACTTTCATTTCCCCTACCACCAGCCACAGTAATACATTAGCTCTAGGAACATTAGAAATCAAGTTTCCCTGTCAGTAGTTCTGCCAGATTCTACTACAATCTGGCATGCATTTCCCAAAAGCTTCATTAAGTCTAAGGACTGGGTTATACTTGATGCTCAGAACATTTATGTACACTCATCATGGCTGCCATACGTTTCCAGTGTTTTTTTGATGTGTCCTCTGAGCACATCATCAGAAATTAATATAACACATGCGCGAATTGCAGTACCAGCAAAAATTTGGATGGCAGGTTTTTTTAAGTTTTGGTATGTGATGTCAGCATCGTTACTTTTACTATCAACATTTCCATAGCTGGCATCAAATCAGCAGCTCTTTGAAAGTGGATTTGGAAACGTGCAAGACAAAATTGAAGCGAAGCAGAAGTGTTTGCAAGCATGTGTGTCACGTAGCTTCAAGTCTTTAAGCTTACTATTTTGTTATCTCGTACTTAAAATTATTTATTAATTAAAGAGTTTTTTTCCCAATACCCTGCATAACTAAAGTAGTACTTATTCTTGTTTGTAAAATCCAACCCTCTTGTTAATTTTAACGTTGATCTTTAGTTGGAGTCCTCCCTGCAATTCTATCACAGAGGCACAGAGGTTGCCCTAAGTGAAACACAAAAAACATGCTGATGCTCTTATTTGGACAACATAGTAATAACAATAATAATAATAATAAAATAGACATTGCAGTATTGTAGGTGCAGTTGATAGAACACTTATCCCTATTTGCATTCCCAGCCTTTAGAATCTCATCCGTAACTATTGAAATGGGTTCTAATTGTCAGATATCCAGGTAATATGCAACAGATCATCAGGGACTTACAGACCTTGTGGCCAAGTGACCAACTCTGGAGTGTGTCAGATGGCAAGGGATGGTGTGTTTGCTGATGGTAGATTGCTAGGAGACAATTGGGTGTACTTTTCGCGAATACCTGATAATTGTAGTGATGAACCCCAAACAGTGACTGAGGATATGTAACACCGCACACAAAAGCACATGCACTGTTGCAGCGCACACACTGGGTATGTGGAAGATGCAGTTTGGGTGCCTGCACAAGTTTCTTGGTGGCTTCCGCAAGTCCTGAAAAACAAAATTTCTTTATTTTTTACAACTCCTCCATAAGTCGTTAAACTCCTCTTTTGTAAAGTGTTGTTTTCTTTTCCTATTGCAGCCTGCCGCTGTTCTTTTTTGCAGTACCATGTTTTGTGCCCGTTTATAGATTTTCAACTCATATATTAAATTAACTTGACTTATTAGTTAAAATTTTAATTTATTTTCTGTGTGTGTGTGTGTGTTTAATTTGTATGTGTCTAATGTGACAATATAACATATATTTGACCATTAAAATAGTCTGCTTTTCTGATGTGGACATTGGAGAGGAGCCAAAAAAAGTACTACTTTAAACTAGTTTGTTAATTCTCAACTAACGAAGGGCTTCAGGAAACACTCGTAAAACTCGGTTGTTCTTTACCTAAGTTGTTCGTTATCTCGTTCATTTTTCACTAAGATTAATTTTTTTTGGTAAATGCACCCCTGTTTGACATAGGCAGGTGGGGAGCTTGATGGTAACTATAGGCTATACCCTACCCGTGGTTTTTTAAGTAATCAACATAAGTTGGAAAAGTCGTGTTGCTTCAACTTGCAAGGCTTAAATTACTTTAATTGCTGCAGAACATCTGTTAGTTGTACCCTTTTAGTTGTTACCTGAAGAAGGCCCATTTGTAATATTCTGATATTTCCTTTTTTCAGTTTTTGCTAATCTAAACTTTAAATTTAAACCTCTGGCTTTTTACTGCTTACCTTTTCACCATTTTAGGTCATTCATTGCATTTCAACTGATTAGATTTGTAACAAAACTGGAAAAACTGAGGTGATCTAAAAATTTTGATCAGTAGTGTATAAATGTATAAAAAGCACAAATTACACTACATTGTGTTTTTGCTAATAAATTAGTTCTTTGACCACTCTTTCTACCTTATTCTACCAAAAAAAATAAGTAGAACATTAATTAATATTTCATTGCACTTTAAAAAGTTTGGTTGTCTAACTATAACATGGAAAATAAACTGAAAAATAGAACACTAGTATATTGTGCCATGTCCTCTTCTCAAGTAAAGGCCATAGTAGGATTGTCAAACAATTCAAATGTTCATATGTTCTTACAGAATGCAACTGTCATAACAAGACTGAAGACTGTTACTTTGACCAGAGTGTAGCGGACCGTAACATGAGCAGGAATATTTTCGACCAGTATGAGGGAGGTGGAGTCTGCATTAATTGCACTCAGAATACGGCCGGCATTAACTGTGAAACCTGCATTGATGGATTCTACAGAGCTCACAAGGTGAAGACTACATTGACTTTCATGTGTGACTTAATGTTTTAAGGATAAAAATAATAGTTTTTCATTTTCATAAAAACATTTTTTCATAGAGCATGAAATAACTTTTGACACTTTATCTACCAAAGAGTTTTGTAAAGGCTGGTGTTTATCTTAAATGGGTTGTGCTAATATTCTGATTACTTTTGTTATAAAATACCAGACTGAATAAGATCAGAAAACAATTTCTATTTTGTTTCAAACTATCAGAATGTATCCATGTCTGTAACTGATAATGACACCTCATATAGTAAAAAAGGATAAACTCAAAAGGAATATAGATGGCATTTGTTAATACAGAGTTTTTCATGTGCAGTTCAGATATTAAATTAAGGCCATTCAAGTAGACACACAAACCCCAAAAAAATCTTCAAGGCATAAAATGCAGAACGGCTGTTTACAAATGTGTCTGATTCTAGGTCATGGGATGATTTAAAGTATCTCCATGTCTCAGACAGCAAAGGCATTTATTGCAGTATAAGAGTCTCCCAACCCCATAAAAGCATGAAAGGAAAAATAAAGAATAAGTAGGCTTGTCAACCTAATTTTGTTGTTTGTAATTAAAAAATCATTTTCACTGTAGACATGGACATTTCTGTTATATTTTTGATGATCATCCCCTTTACAAAAAAGCAAACGAGAAACAGAATATTTTTTTAGAAATGTAGTCACTGTCTACCTGAAGGAATGTTGCATAGTCAGTTTGATATTTATTCTGTCCATGTCAAAAAATTATACATATTAGAATCAGGCCTGGATGAATGACATTGTCTAGTAAATGCATATAAATTAACAGTGTTATATTACGGTATTCTATGAAAATACATTTACAAAAACACATTAAAACTGCTGTAAAATAGCACAACTGTCATAAATGAAAAGGCAGTGGTGAAAAGAACTCCATTTATAATCTACATTTTTGAACTCTTATGCTTGGGATGAGAGCGAAGTCAGTAGTTTAACACCACTCATGATTTAAAGCTGGCAATTTATTAATTTGTTATATAATTTTATAAACAATCTTGAATATTAACTGCAATATACAGATTCTCAACATCCTTTTAAACTATGGCTTTAGATTAGATTAGATTAGGTAAACTTTATAAATCCAATGGGGAAATGCAAATACATATAGCAGCAGAAGTATAAAAACAAGAATACAGTCTCACAAGACAGATAATACAGCCTGTGACGGACAGCCGGGTCCCATGCCTGGCTGGGACGCCTCTGATGCATACGTCCCGGGGGAGCCATCATGGACTTTGCAATACCTCCCCCGGGGCGCTTGGGGGCAGTCTCCAGGTAGTGGATTCCTCCTCAATCTCCCCCGTGGCTCCATGGGACATGGAGTCCACCACAGCAGCCCGGTTGGGAGATGGGGTGGCTGCTAGGGGGTGCTGCAGAGATCCAGCCACCACACTGGACGGTTTATCAGCCCCACCCGGAGGTGCAATTAAGACCAGCTGGTCAGGCACCTGGATCACTCCCGAGTGGGGCATAAAAGGGCCTGCCGCCCAGCAATCGAGGCCAGAATCGGGAGGAAGAGGACGAGGTTGCCTGGGAGGAGTGGTGGAGCAGGAAAGTTTGTTTTTTTGTGTGTTTGTGCTTTGGACTATGTTGGGCCGGTGGGACACGGGGAAGACGTGTGCCCGCGGATGAAGAAAAAATAATAAAGCCTTTGAGTGTGAACACGTGCCTCAGCGTGGTCTGTGCCGGGTCGGGCGCTATATAGTGCCTTGTTTACAAGCCAATCAATCAATCAACAAATAAAAATAAACTTAACAAGTAAATTATGTGGAAGCATTGAATTGCCTGATAGCAGTGTGCAGAAAAGACCCCCAAGAAGTGAATTATATGTTAGTATGCACATCATACTATTCTACAGTGAACATACAGAGTCATCTTCTTATTAAACTGATCTAAATTTTCATGGTGATCTGCTTTCTACTATTCTCAACCTTAGGTTTCTCCCTATGAAATGAATCCCTGTGCACCATGTAATTGTGATCCTTATGGAGCTGAGCAGTCCGTTTGCATCAGAGATGATGCTGAGGCTGACTTACATATAGGTAAGTTGATACTAATTTCTCTTAATGGTCCTATCGATTTTTGCACAGATTTAATATTTTTATTTTTTTAAATGTTGTATACCTTAACCCAGAGAAAAAGTGCAATTAGTTTTTAAAAATCTTTTGTATTCTTTTTAGGTCTACTCCCAGGGCAGTGCCAGTGTAAGGAAGGCTATGATGGAGTAAAGTGTGATCGCTGTTCATTTGGATACAGTGGATATCCTCATTGCGTGCGCTGTAATTGTAGCTTGGTAGGCAGCACCAACACAGACCCTTGTGCAGAGGAGTGTGTATGCAAGGTACATAAAAACCACCCAATTAAGCTTATTTTAGAATAAAATTTTGTGGTTTAGTATTGATAAAAAAATGTGTTAGCAATACACGTTATTGACATCACAATAGGGTAAGGCTAATGTAAGGAGAAATCCCTCCCAGTGTCAGTAATTTGTTATTTTTCCAAGATGCAAACATTCATTGATTAAGTAAACTTTTATCTTCTGCCATATAGAGGCATCATGATGGACGATGTGTAAAAAATGTGTGAGATCCAAATGTTCAAGATGGGAACTGGGTTTACATTAAATATATTTTTGGTGGAAATTATAATACAATTTAAATCGTAGGTAACTATATTACATAAGTGAAAATAGTCATTCAGCACAAAAAAAATATTAACATTACTACCGTATACTAGTTTTAAAATATCACAAATAACACATTTTACTATAACTGGCAAGTTTAACTGTCTTATATGTTGTGCATTATAAATGAAAAAGGTAAACATAAATCAAAAATGCTAAACTTTAAAATAATTTCTGCCATAATCTTTGTGCATGATGCTTGTTATTAATGCTGCACAGAACTAGCAAATGATGACATATTACATTGCTTGTTCATCAGATAAACAAGTTAGTATTTGACTGTGCTCTGTACCTGTGACAAAACTACTACTTTCAATTTCAGTTTAATTACAACTGTTTTTTGCTGACCTTGCTATACTTTCTGAAAACATTGAGCTTTAGCAGTAGATTGAGCGCCTCCAATGCATTTTTCACATCAGTTGTTGAATCTGTTGAAGGAACACTCACTTGATGACTTCCTTTGGAAAACTATTAGTATTGTCAGTCTGTTTGCAGAGTTCAGTCACTGCTTCAATTCTTCTATTGTAATAAATGGAAATGCAAGTAATATTTGGAACTTTGTCCTTAATTATTTTAATTGATAAAATAATGAGGGAGGGTGTTAAGGACAAAAGTAATGTTCATACATACAAGGAGTACGTATATTCTCAATCATTCCTAATCCAGTTTAGAGTCAGTGTGGATAGAGCCTATCCCAGCAGTACTAGACACAAGGTAGGAAACAGGTTTGGATGGGACTCCATTCCTGCATCTTCGAAATATTCATTTAAAACATGTAGTCAAGACCATTTGGTAACAGTTGTTATCCAACAAGATTTTTTTTTAAGATGTCAATGCCAAAACAAGTAAAGCTTAACCTAGAACTGAGAATCTTGTTTTTTGAGTCATAGATTGTCTACTGCTGTATTGCAGTAGCTATTCTTTGTATCTTCACTCTGCAAAGCTGCAGATAGTGCTGGAAACTAAGTCTTTTTTAAAGAGAGCTGCTTGCAACTACTTTTTCATCTGTGAATTTTAAGCTTTCTTGTGGTAAAATTTTACTGTATCTTAACATATGACATTTTCAGGATTATCAAACGAATGAAACCCTATTATTTTAAGATGTTAATACTTCATCCATCCGTCCATTATCCAACTTGCTATATTGTAACTACAGGGTCACAGGGGTCTGCTGGAGCCAATCCCAGCCAGCACAGGGTGCAAGGCAGGAAACAAACCCCGGGCAGGGCACGTGCACACACCAAGTACACACTAGGGACAATTTTGAATCGCCAATGCACCTAACCTGCATGTCTTTAGACTGTGGGAGGAAACCGGAGTACCCAGAGGAAACCCATGCAGACACGGGGAGAACATGCAAACTCCACGCAGGGAGGACCCGGGAAGCGAACCCGGGTTTCCTAACTGTGAGGCAGCAGCGCAACCCACTGCGCCACCGTACCACCCATGTTAATACTTTTAATAATTAATTTACATTATTTTCCAAATGTCATTCATGGCCAAAAGGAAGCTGGACTCTCTCTAGGTAGCAATGCGCACAAAGCAGATCATTTCCATGTATGAAATGACAACCTATTATATGAGAATGTTTATTTCTGTCATTGGAGATACTTTACTAGAATGGATCTTTTCATGCCGTGCAGTACTTTTCCTTTATTTTTAATGTGATTAGCTTTCAATGATGCATGAAGAGTTTAACATGAAAAACAGTGTTAAGTGTGGTACAATAATTTATGGAAAGTTGGGGTAGAAAAACTGTTATTACAGGTTTCTTTTTTTTGATTTTTTTTTGAGTTTTTGTCATTGTTTTTTCTCAGAATAATGTAATGGGGGAGAATTGCAATCTCTGTAAAGAAGGCTACTACAATCTTCAGAAAGACAACCCAGATGGCTGCACAGAGTGTTTTTGCTTTGGAGTGTCAAATGTGTGTGAGACTATAAGCTGGTCCCGGACACAGGTATTTTTGTACAATTTGTTAAATATCCACATTCACTGAACAGCATTAAAAAGGAAAAATAAAGAATTATAAACATTGACAAATTAAAAGAGTGTTCCTCCTTGTGCCTTGATGACAGAAAATAAAAAGCCCAAGGACCTCAAAATACACATGTAAATAAACAAGCAAACTAGTATGCTTTATACAGTATATAGGGTATTAAATGTATAATTTGTTTAACACTAATATTTTTATTTTGCTGGAAAAATAGGCAATTATATCATTTAGTTGCCATATATTTTATAATAATATAAATGAGGTATTTACTGTAAGTACTGTAATAAATGACATATACATTTTGCCATATACTCCTTTGGTATCCATGAAGTGCAGACATCTTCAAGTAAGTAATGTGTAAAGATCCTCAGGGGTGATAGCTAGTATACAAAACATACTGCACCTTTTTAGTGGCTTATCTTTTTTGTATATGTGTAGGCAGGTTTTGTGACATACACTTTGTCTTTCAGGTAATATTACAAAGATGTTAGACATCTTCTATTAAAAAATGAATCAAAAGAAAATTTGAGGTAGCAAGTTGTTCCCATGTAATAATGAAAAATTTGTGAAACATGAATTCTTTCATCAAAAATGATTATTTGTTATACTTGGAGGTAATTAGAATTTCATTATCTGTAAAACTTTTATTCATTGCACTTTATGTTTCTGTTCTTCTTAGATTTTACATCTAAGTGAATGGATGTTGCCAGTCCATCAAACTGATGTCAGGCTAGATCAATATGAAGTAAACAACAGTATCCTAAATAACACAAAAGAAACAAGCCATCTGTCATCCATGTATATCTGGTCAGCTCCAGAGGAGTTCTTGGGAAATAAGGTACAATATATTCTTTTTTATCATGTGTTGCATCTACCATTACAGATTTTTTCTTACTTTTTGGAAGAATAATGTATCATTTTATTTATTTAGTAAACCCACATATTTAATTCAGGATCACGTGGTGCTAGGTCCCACCAGCAGTGGCCACAAGGCAGTAACTCTCCTTGGATAAGTTATACTCCATTGCAGGGCCCATCCAAGTACATACATCTACAGTTACTCATACCAGGCCAATTGGTCCTGTGTGACTATGTGAGTGCACCCTGTGATGAACTGGTGATTTACTCAGGATTTTTTCCTGTCACTGGCTCACTGAAAGACTAGATTGGATTAAGCAGGTACAACCACATGGAGGCATTTTTTTCAGTGAAAATATTATTGTAAATAGAATTAAGGAAAACTGCAACTGTTTTAATAATAAAGAGTTCTGAATTACTGTTTTATTTATCATGTGATCTTTTGCTAGAAACATACCTGTGTCTTTGATGTTGCAGTTTATAATGTATTGTTTACAAAATCATTATGAACTTTGATATGTAAAATGCAGAGTGGTAAGCAGTACAGTAAAGCAGATGAGTTTGATTAGAGAATGATGTCACTTGGTAGTGCCGACAATATCCATGAGCATTGTAAGTACACACAAGCCTGAAAAAATCATCCTGAAATATTACACGTGTTAATTTTCCCTAAAATTCAATAGTATGTAGTGTTTCCCATGTACCATTAAATGTTGGAAACTTTGCATCTTGATATTAATCAATCATTCTTTTGATTTCAGTTTTGGTATCCCAATAAGCGTGGACATTTAATGACTGTGGTTTCAGTTCATTACAAAACCAGTTCCTGCATTTATCAAGCATCGCAGAATTACTCTTAGGAATTGCACTAGAAGTTCGACTAAGATAAGAATTTTGTCCTACTCCAGAGTAGGACTTGAGAAATAGTCATGAAATGTCTACCAGTGATGAGTAGAAGTTCAGATTTGAGAATGAATAATGTCTTGCTATTTTGCGACAACATCAAGAATAATATCGTAACAGTTATTGGGATGGGAAGACTAAGACATACACACACATACCAAACGAGAGTAAAGCTGATAATGGACACATTTATTTAACAGTTACTGAAACTAGCCATGGTGCTGTTTCTGAAGTCATGTTCAGTCTTTCAGTGTCCCTGATCGTCTTCCAGAATCACATGCTGTGTCACTCTTATCTGCATTGAGGCTCTATTTATCTCATATCCTGGGAGTCTCTGCCTGCCTCCTTGAACCTTCCTGGGTTTGTTATGTATAACGCAAATGTTGCAGGAGTTTGTGAAATGCAGAGCTCAGTTTACCTAAGACATTTCACTCTCAGTCACCCATCTAGTCATGTTTATCTTCAGGGTAATATGCTGGCTACTACAGTACAGTTTGCAACAATGACCGCCTGTGTTTTTATACTGTGATATCTTTTGCGATTCACATATGCATGTTCATCTACACCTGGGGAAATGATCCTTATGTGTTGCCGATCTGCATGAATGTAGCTTGCTTTAACACTATGTATAAATCTGTGTATTATTTCACTCATTGTAAAGTCATTTAAACTTGCAACATACCCAAATCATCGCAATTATAAAGCTGCATTTTTCCTGTGTCCAAAACACGTAATGCTACCAAAATTTTCATTTTGTCTGGAAATGTACATGGTTACGATTATTTAATCTCTGTCAAATCAGTATCTTTTTACAAGTTCATTGTTGTTCAGCGTTTCCCAAGCTTTCAGCCTTTCCTATATGCGTGCCGATCTCTGCCTGAACACTATCTTCTGGCAACTCTTACCGAGTTAGGACAACTCATCAACTCTCTTAAATCCTGGTGAATTTAGATGTAGTTTCATATATTAGGAAAATAAATAAAATACAAATTTGCGTCACCCTGAGATGTTTTAGCCAGTTTTGTCTGTTTTCCTACACCGAGACACCAGACAAATATGAGCACATATGTTTTAAGGTAATGTGGTAATTCTTTGCCTTGTTGGCATTGTTTGCAGTGTTATATTTAATGTAAATAGACAAAACAGCTCTATTCTGTATAACCCTGTATTATTTTGTTTTTATGTTGGTTTTGTGCAATCAACATTCTGTGATTATGCTTATGGTGCCATTCTTAGTTAATTCTTTACAGATTTATACCTTCATCATATTCATGTAGTAATGATAGCTGCATTTAACAATGACATTTTATTTGATATTTGTGAAAGTTTAACATTGCCAGATTGTTCAGCATGGTTTATATTTGTTAATGTATACACTGTGTTTCCTATCTTATTTATTTTACAGCTGTCATCTTATGGGGGTTACTTAAACTACACAATAGAATATGATGCGTTGACAGAAAACAGCAAAACAATTCTTGGTTTTGATTTCATCCTTGAGGTAAGCTTGAGGAAAATGTATTGCAGTTCATTTTAAAAAAAGATAAAAAAAACTATAGTTAGTTACTAAAATACACACAATAGATAAGTTTATTTTTTGAAGACGAAAATACGTACTGTACTAAAACAATTGTATCTATTATTACTTGGCTTTTTTGTATCCATAAGAGTACAATGATTGACAAACATATGGTATATTTACAATTCTACACAGCCAACACATACAGAGGATATGTCATTTCAGGTGTCTTGATCCCTGTGATATCTCATTATGATGAAAAATTGAAGTGAGTTTATTGTTACTTGTACATAGTACAGTGCAGCACCACAATCAGAAGGTGTTACAGATGAAAAATAGACCATTTGTTGAAAATGATAAATTATTCCTTTCTCAAGAGTAATTATATTAAAAATAATACTTTTGGTAATATTTAGCATTCCTTAAAATTTTTTACAAGATAGTGTGACGTTAGCGCTATCTAGTGCCCGACCCAACACAGACTCACTCCAGAGGCACGTGTAAATTGGCACAAGACTTTCATTTTTCTTCACCTGTGGGGCATGTCTTCTCCGTGAACCCCACAGGCACTGCACAGTCCCAAGCACTTAAAGATAAGCACCAAACACACAAAAGCACTCTCTTCTCAAACCATCACTCCTCCCTGGCAACCTCGTCCTCTTCCTTCCGATTCTGGCCCTTGAGTAGTGGCTGCAGGCTCTTTTTGTAGCCCTCCCGGAAGTGCTCCAGGTGGTAATTGGCCTAATTAGGATGCACTTCCTGGTGTGGCTGCATTCCAGCCCACAGAAGCTTGTTAAGCCATGCAGCTCCTCCGGGCGGTGGCCACGGAGCCCAAAAGGTCTGAGTCCTGAAGTCCCACACCTGTGGCCCCGATGTAACCCAGGAGGGCTGCCACCATGCGTTCCGGGGGACATAGAGTGCATCCCATGGCTTCTCCCCTGGATCCAGTGTTGAAGGAGTGTCCTGGCCAGGCATGGGGCCCGGCCGCCCATCACAATAGTCATTAATTCTTGCAAAATACCAAACTCATTATATTTGCAGTGCTGCACATATTTTCCAGTATGCAAATGTTATGTTAAAGTACAAAATACTGTGCAATGTATACAAAAATATATCTCTACATATAGAGATCAAGACATCTACATTTTTCATCTGCATCTTGTCCGGTTTAACATTTCTGGTGGCAGTAAAACATTGATACACAAGAAATGCAAGTATGGACATTTGACTGTGGACAAGAGAAAACCAAAAACTGTATTTGACACATACCCTGCAGACAAGAAAAGATTAGAGTCACAAAGGGTTTGGGGTAAAGTCAAAGAGTAACTGACTTCAGCTAAGTAGTCATGGTGTTCCTGCCTGGGCATTTTTTTAAACTCACTGTGTAATTGATTGTCCACATTTAAATGTTTATGTGTTTGACATTTTAGTGACAATTCAAATATACAGTTAGGTCCATAAATATTTGGACAGAGAAAACTTTTTTCTAATTTTGGTTCTGTACATTACCACAATTAATTTTAAATGAAGCAACTCTTATGTAGTTGAAGTGCAGACTTTCAACTTTAATTCAGTGGGTTGAACAAAAAGATTGCATAAAAATGTTAGGCAACTAAAGCATTTTTTAACACAATCCCTTCATTTCAGGGGCTCAAAAGTAATTGGACAAATTAAATAACTGGAAATAAAACGTTCATTTCTAATACTTGGTCGAAAACCCTTTGCTGGCAATGACAGCCTGAAGTCTTGAACATCACCAAAGGTTTCCTCCTTTTTAATGCTCTGCCAGGCCTTTACTGCAGCGGCTTTCAGTTGCTGTTTGTTTGTGGGCCTTTCTGTCCAAAGTTTAGTCTTCAACATGTGAAATGCATGCTCAATTGGGTTAAGATCAGGTGACTGACTTGGCCATTCAAGAATTATCCACTTCTTTGCTTTAATAAACTCCTGGGTTGCTTTGGCTGTATGTTTTGGGTCATTGTCCATCTGTATCATGAAACGCCGCCCAATCAATTTGAGTGCATTTAGCTGGATTTGAGCAGACAGTATGTCTTGGAACAACTCAGAATTCATTCGGCTGCTTCTGTCCTGTGTCACATCATCAATAAACACTAGTGTCCCAGTGCCACTGGCAGCCATGCACGCCCAAGCCCTCACACTGCCTCCACCATGTTTTACAGATGATTTGGTATGCTTTGGATAATGAGCTGTTCCACGACTTCTCCATACTTTTTTCTTGCCATCATTCTGGTAGAGGTTGATCTTGGTTTCATATGTCCAAAGAATGTTTTTCCAGAACTGTGCTGGCTTTTTTAGATGTTCTTTAGCAAAGTCCAATCTAGCCTTTCTATTCTTGAGGCTTACGAGTGGCTTGCACCTTGCAGTGCACCCTCTGTATTTACTTTCATATAGTCTTCTCTTTATGGTAGACTTGGATATCGATATGCCTACCCCCTGGAGTTGTTCACTTGGTTGGCTGTTGTGAAGGGGTTTCTCTTCACCATGGAAATGATTCTGCGATCATCAACCACTGTTGTCACCTGTGGACATCCAGGTCTTTTTGCGTTGCTGAGTTCACCAGTGCTTGCTTTCTTTCTCAGGATGTACCAAACTGTAGATTTTGCCACTTGTAATATTGTAGCAATTTCTCAGATGGGTTTTTTCTGTTTTTGGAGCTTAAGGATGGCTTCTTTCACCTGCATAGAGAGCTCCTTTGACTGCATGTTGTCTGTTCACAGCAAAATCTTCCATATGCAAGCACCACACCTCAAATCAACTCCAGGCCTTTTATCTGCTTAATTGATAATAATATAACGACGGACTTGCCCACACCTGCCCATGAAATAGCCTTTGAGTCAATTGTCCAATTACTTTTGAGCCCCTGAAACGAATAGATAGATAGATAGATAGATAGATAGATAGATAGATAGATAGATAGATAGATAGATAGATAGATAGATAGATAGATAGATAGATAGATAGATAGATACTTTATTAATCCCAAGGGGAAATTCACATAATCCAGCAGCAGTATACTGATACAAAAAACAATATTAAATTAAAAAGTAATAAAAATGCATGTAAAAGCAGACAATAACTGTGAGTAATGGTAGCATTTACTCCTCCGGGTGGAATTGACGAGTCGCATAGTGTGGGAGAGGAACAATCTCCTCAGTCTGTCAGTGGAGCAAGACAGTGACAAAAGTCTTGTCACTGAAGCTACTCCTCTGCCTGGAAATTACACTGTTCAGTGGATGCAGTGGATTCTTCATGATTGACAGGAGTGTGCTTAATGCCCTCTGCTCTGCCACAGATGTTAAACTGTCCAACTTTACTCCTACAATAGAGCCTGCCTTCTTAACAAGTTTGTCCAGGCGTGAGGCGTCTTTCATCTTTATGCTGCCTCCCCAGCACACCACCGCATAGAAGAGGGCACTCTCCACAACCGTCTGGTAGAACATCTGCAGCATCTTATTGCAGATGTTGAAGGACGCCAACCTTCTAAAAAAGTATAGTCGGCTGTGACCTTTCTTACATAGAGCATCAGTATTGGCAGTCCAGTCCAATTTGTCATCCAGCTGGACTCCCAGATATTTATAGGTCTGCCCCCTCTGCACACAGTCACCTCTGATGATCACAGGGTCCATGAGAGGCCTGGGCCTCCTAAAATCCACCACCAGCTCCTTGGTCTTGCTGGTGTTAAGGTGTAAGTGGTTTGAGTCGCACCATTTAACAATGTCTTTGATTAGCTTCCTGTACTCCTCCTCCTGCTCACTCCTGATGCAGCCCACAATAGCAGTGTCATCAGCGAACTTTTGCACATGGCAGGACTCCAAGTCGTATTGGAAGTCTGATGTATATAGATTAAACAGGACCGGAGAAAGTACAGTCCCCTGCGGCGCCCCTGTGTTGCTGACCACAATGTCAGACCTGCAGTTCCCAAGACGCACATATTGAGGTCTGTCTGTAAGATAGTCCACAATCCATGCCACTAGGTGTGAGTCTACTCCCATCTCTGTCAGCTTGTCTCTAAGGAGCAGAGGTTGGACGGTGTTGAAGGCACTAGAGAAGTCCAAAAACATAAATAACAATAATAATAATAATAGCAATAATAATAACATAAATGCTTTAGTTGCCTCACATTTTTATGCAATCTTTTTGTTCAACCCACTGAATTAAAGCTGAAAGTCTGCACTTCAACTGCATCTGAGTTGTTTCATTTAAAATTCATTGTGGTAATGTACAGAACCAAAATTAGAAAAAAGTTGTCTCTGTCCAAATATTTATGGACCTAACTGTATGTTCTAATTTTTATATATTTTTTTTCTTTCCTCTCAGGGCAATGGAAGAGCCTTGCACACAGGTTACACTTTGGAAACAGTGCCTTCTTATGGAGTTAAGACATTTGAATTTGTGATGTTACCAGAAAGCTTCATAGACTGGCAGAAAAACACAGAGGAAAGGGACAAACTGATGACTGTACTGGCAAATCTTTCCCGGCTACAAGCCATAGCCTACAGCAACTTCAGCAGTAGTGGACATCTAAGGCATGCTAAACTTTGGAGACTGTAGTTAATAATCTTATTTTTTTCTGTCTTAATTCTAATTCAGAATTATTTGCCATTTTACTTGTGTTAAGAAATAGTTAATATGTTTTTAATAATGTAGTGTTTTAGTCTTTTTTGCTTTGCAGTGTGTTAGGGAAATAGTACAGAAAGAAGGACCAAAAGGTGGTGGGAATGTATCTTCTTGTTTTTTTCTTTTTAAATATGTTTTTAATCATGGTGTATTATGGTAAGGAAGGTATTGAAATTTACTTTACTATAATATTCATGCTATAAATTTGAAAAGGAAGACTCATTTTTATATAACTAAACATGTAGTATCATAATATTTTGAACTCTCACTACCTGTTCTGTAAATTAGATAAATAACAACAGTAAGGCAAAAGACAGTGACAAAATTTAAATCACTACCACTATTTTTAAAATACTTGATTTTTTGTATTCTCCATTTTGACAGGATAATATCTGTTTCCTTGGAAAGAGCTAGTGCAAATGCTGTTAATGATAGACTTGCTTTGGATGTGGAGCACTGCAAGTGTCCAGAAGGCTACACTGGAACATCATGTGAGGTAAGGATTGGGAAGAAAAGAGGTAAAAGTCAAAACATTAATTTTGCTGAGCCTATAGCCAAACGCCAGGCAGCAATGTCTGGCTACAGTTCAAAATATTTCTGTTACCTATTTTGTAATTTTATTGAATTGATTTCATATTTACTGAGATCTACATGGTCAAATGATCGACCTTTATTTTGTATAGTGATATTAACAGAATGTACCATCAAGTGGTGCTTTAGAGAACAATGATAAAATTGGCTGCAAGATTTTGGGTAGTAATTAAAACACAAATACACTTAGGTTAAAAGCAGAAGTCAGTATATTTTAAAGAAACACTTTATCCCAGAATTAATTTTTTTTCCCCTAGAATTTACAATTTTACATTCAAGTTTTCTTATATAAATATTTTCTGTGGATGAGAAGAACCTTTCCCTTTCAGTCATGTTAACTATTTTTGTCATTTTGTAAACTAAATTAAGCAAGAAATGTTTAAAATTTTAAATATCTGCTTCAACCTGGACATGCTGTAAATAGAATTGCAAAGTAACTCGCATGAGCACATCTCCCCTCTAGTGGGAAACTTTAATAGTGCCAGTACCTCTATGATATTATCTCTAAAACTCTACTTCTAAAAACAAAACTCTTAATTTCAACACCTTAGATTACTTATCTTCATTACATTGCCAACCTTCTACCCAATTATATAATTAAACACGAGCCCCCTCAAAAT